>NC_092540.1:7009166-7312196 GCF_037038585.1 Patagioenas fasciata
GGTGAAGGGGAGGGGCCAGAGAAATGGCTTGATCTCTTCCAAGATGGGGGCAGGGAAGAGGGGTGGGGCCAGGGGCAGAGAAGGGGTTGTGGCTGTTCCAGCGCTTTGGGAAGGTGGAGGATTTTGGGGATGTCATAGGGGGTGACACCTTGTGCAATGCGGATGAGACCAGTGACAATGACAAGGCTGATGGCCCCCAGCTTGGCGGCAGCGCAGGCGTCCTGCAGGCGGGTGGCCCCCACCACACTGGCCCAGTTCAGCCCAGTCAGCAGCACTAGGGGGGCCCAGTATAGACCAGTATGAACCTTCCAGTACAGCCCCAAGCCCCCCCAGTATATTTCAGTATGGCCTTGAGCCCCACCAGCATATCTCAGGTCTCTCCCAGTACAGCCTAGTGCCTCCCAGTACATCCCAGTATAGAGCCATATAGACCAATATGGCCCAGTGCTCCCTCCCAGTAGAGCCCAGTGCTTCCCAGTTCATCCCAGTACACCCCATAGTTCTCCCAATATGGTCCTGAGCTCCTCCCCAGTCCCTCCCAGTACATCCCAGAGCACTCCCAGTATGGCTCCAGCCTCTCCTAGTACATCCCAGTACCACCCAGTGCTTCCTGGACCAGTCCTGAGCCCCCCTCAGAACATCCCAGGCTTCTCCCAGTCCATCCCAGCTCTTCCCAGTCTCATCCTCAGTCCTCACACTGCCTCTCAGTCCATCCCAGTGTCCCCCCAGTGCTTCACATTCCACTCCAGTGCCCTCTAAGGCCAACCCAGTGCCTCCCAGTCTGGTCCTTCCCAGTTTGAGGTGTGACTCACCCACACAGGCAGCTGCCAGCAGCCGCAGGGCGGGGTCCAGGGCGGGGTCTGGACTGTGACAGGGGGCGGGGCTGAACGGGTGCAGCAGGTAGGAGGCAAAGGTGAGGGCGATGACGGCCTGCGTGGTGGGGAAGATCACCAGCACCAGCAGCCACAGACGCAGGAACCTGAAGCATGGGGATTAGGGTGCTGCCCCACAGCCTGCCCCATAGATCCTTGCCCCATAGACCACCCTCAATTCACCCCAGTACCCTCCAGTTATGACGTTGGTGTAGGTGGCATTGCCACTGGGGGTCTGGGCAGTGGTCAGGGGCTGCGCCACAGCCTGCCCCATAGATCCCTGCCCCTTAGATGTCCCTCTGCCCCATAGACTTCCCCCAGCCCGCCCCATCACACCCCCCGTAGTCACCACTGGGAGCATTTGGAGAGGGTTGGGGAAGGTTTGGTGGGTGTCACCCCACCCCTGGCCCCACAGATCCCTGTGCCCCACAGATCACTCCATAACTCGCCACACAAGCTTCCCGAAGGCCTCCTTGCCATGGGAGTAGTTGCCATTGGGGGAATTTGGGAGAGTTTTGGTGGGTCACCTCCACCCCCTTACCCATAGATCACTCCCCTCACCCCATAGATTGCCACACAGACTCACCCCACGAGCCCCCCGAAGGCCTCCATGACGTAGGCGTAGTCCCCCCCAGGGCGGGGGACAGCCAGGCCCAGCTCGGCATAGCACAGGGCCCCTCCTGCTGTCACCACCCCTGCACCCCCCCAGACCAGTAAGGACAATCCAACGCTCCCAGTTTGCTCCAGGACCCCCCGGGGGGAGACGAAAATCCCCGAGCCAATGATGTTACCTGTCAGTAACATCATCACGATGTCATACACAGGGGAACCCCACCACCAGAGGGGAAATCCCCACCAAATGGGGAAAAAAAGGCCCAAACTGGGGAATCCCCCTACAAATATGGGGACTAACCTCCCCAAAAATGAGGGATTTGGGCAGGTGGGGGGATGAAGGGGTTTTGAGGTGATTTTGGGATGATTGGAGGGGGTTGAGGGAGTTTAGGGGTTTTTCGAGGGAGTTTGGGGTGACTGGCGGAGGTGAGGTGATTTGGGGTTGATTTTGTGGTGATTTCAGGGGGGTTGGGGGAGTTTAGGGGGGTTTAGAGGGAGTTTGGGGTGATTTGGGGGGTTTGAAGTTATTTGGGGTTGATTTTGCGGTGATTTGGGGGGATTCAGGGGAATTTTGGGGGTGATTTTGGGGCCCCCCCTCACCCACGATGACGCCACAGGCGCTGAGCAGCCCAATCTCCTTCTTCAAGGCAACACCACCTTCTTCATCTCCTCCCACTCCTCCTTTTTGGGGGTGCTCCCCTTTTACAGGGGGCACCCCCCTTTGCCGGGTACCTTCCATAATGGCGGCCAGTGAGGGTTGTTTTTTGGGGGACGAGTTGTTTATCTGCTCTCCTCTTCCAAACTGGTGGGGTCCTAGGGCTTCGGGAGGGCTGTAAGGAAAAAAAAGGGAGGGATGTTGGGAGGGGAGGGATGGTTTAGAAGTGGGGGGGGTGGTTTAAGGGCGAGGTGGGACCCCCCCCAAATTACCTGGTGGAGGAGCAGGATGTGTCACCCCCCCCCCCGTCTCCTTGGACGGTGACCTTCAGTCTCGGTGTCCCCGATAACAGGGGGGAGGGGGGGGGGCGGACTTTCCACCCCCCCGAGGTGGAGGAGGAGGGAGGAGGAGGAAGGAAAAGGTGGGGGGAGGGGGGCACTCGGGTGACTGGGAGCCCCCTGTCCTGCTGGCAACCCCCCAAAAAAGTGCCTCACCCCCCATAATCACCCACTGAGAGGCCTCGTGGCCCCCAAACCCCCCTCAAGCCCCCCCATTTCTCCTCAGACCTGCCCACTTCACCCCCTTTCCCCTCATCCAACCCATTTCCCCCTTTTCTCTATTTTTTCCCCTCAGACCTCCTTCATTTCTTCCCGTTTCCTCTCAATTCCCCCTCACACCCCTCCCTTTCTCTCCCATTTCCCCTCAACCCCCCCATTTTCCCCTTTTACTCCAAATTTCTCCTTCAACCCCTCATTCCCATTTTTCCTCATTCTTTCCCCAGACGCCCCCCATCTCCCCAAAATTGCCCCAGACCCCAGTATTTCCTCCCCAAACCCCATTTCCCTCGTTTTTCCCCTCAAATCCCTACATTTCCACCCAAATTTCCCCTCACTCTCCCATTTCCCTTGTATCCCCCCTCAACCCCTACTTATCCCTCAAATTCCTCTTGGAACCCCCCATTTCCCCCTCAGACGCCCCCATATCCCCCCTTTTCATTCATTTTTCCACTCAGACCCACCCACATCGCTCATATTCACTTTCAGACTCCCCTTTTCGCCCAAATTTCCCCTCAGACACCTCAAATCCCCACTTTTCCCTTATATTCTCTCAGTTCTCCATTTCCCCCTCGTATTCCTCTCATATTCTCCCTTCTTCATCTCAGACCCCCTCATTTCCCCCCTTTTTCCTCATACTCCTCCATTTTCCTCCCCTTCTCACATTTCACCTCAGACCCCCCAATGTCCCCTCTTTTCCCCAAAATGCCCCCTCACACACCCCCCATCTCCCCCAAATGCTGCCTCGTACCCCCCCATGTCCCCTCTGTTTCCCTAACTTCTCCTCCTCACACCTCGCATGACCCCTATATCGTCCTTTTCCCTCGTTCTTCCCCTCAGATCCCCCGTATCCCCCAATTCCCCCTCACGCCCCCCCATTTCCTCGCCCCCATTTACCATTGGCCGCTGTCTCTTCATCCCCTCCCCCGCTTCCCGCCTCGTTATTGGCTCCCGCCTCGTTATCCCCCCGCCCTCCGCCTGCCGCGGTGCGGCGGCGCTGGGTTTTCCCTTGGAAACGGGTAGTACGGGACTTATAGACACTTCTAAATGCCTACATTGGTCAAAATTGATAAAATGAATTAATTTAAGAGGCAAAGTAGGATAAAAAAGAGGAAAAACTTGTCTTTAAAGGGACCACCGCGGGCAGCGCCTTTGAGCGCTCCCCCCGCTCCCCCCATTCCCCCAGGCTGGCCGCCGCCTATCTATCTCCGCCCTACTATTGGCTCCCGCCTCTTTGTCCCCGCCCTTCTCCACTGTCACGGCCCCTGCGCGTTCGGTCGGTGCTGTCACTCATGGTGCTGTCATTCATGACGCCGCTTCGGGGCGGCAGCGGTTCAGGCCAGTTCGCGGCTTCTCCGCAGGACCGGGACCCCTGAAGGGAACGGGCTGGACCCAGAGGGGGTGGAGGGCGGGAGGAGGCCCAGGAGGCCCTGGGAAGGACTGGGACAGGAGGACGAGGCCTCGGGGGTCTCTGCTCTTCCCACCACTGCCACCGAGAGCGTTGGTGCTGCGGGGCCCAGGGCACAGAGACGCGGGGGAGTTGTAGGAGGGGGCGGGGCTGGGAAGGGGGACCCGGTGAGGGGCAGGCGGGTTTGGGTCAGTTCACACGGGCACAGGTCAGGCTCCCCTCAGCACACCCAGACAGCACAGACCACAAAACGAAATGTATTTCAATTTTAAGGGGCAGGGAGATTTTTCTACAAAAAATTAGATGGCTCTGAAGTCTCATAATTTTTTTCCTGTCCATTCCTTTTTTGATCAGAGGCAGCAAATGTTCAACAGCAGCTCCATCACCCAGTTCCTCCTCCTGGCATTCACAGACACACGGGAGCTGCAGCTCTTGCACTTCTGGCTCTTCCTGGGCATCTGCCTGGCTGCCCTCCTGGGCAACGGCCTCATCATCACCACCATAGCCTGGGACCAGCACCTCCACACCCCCATGTACTTCTTCCTCCTCAGCCTTTCCCTCATTGACTTGGGCTTCATCTCCACCATTGTGTGCAAGTCCATGGCCAGCTACCTCTGGGACACCAGGGCCATTTCCTATACCAGATGTGCTGCCTAGGCCTTTGTCTTTTTGGTGTCAGGAGATTTTTACCTTCTCACCATCATGTCCTATAACCACTACATTGCCATTTGCAAACCCCTGCACTACGGGACCCTCCTGGGCAGCAGAGCTTGTGTCCACATGGCAGCAGCTGCCTGGGCCAGTGGGTGTCTCCATGCTCTGCTGCACACGGCCAATACATTTTCACTGCCACTCTGCAGGGGCGATGCCCTGGACCAGTTCTTTTGTGAAATCCCCCAGATCCTCAAGCTCTCCTGCTCAGACGCCTGCCTCAGGGAAACTGGTCTTCTCATGGTCAATGCTTTTTTGGGCGAGGATGTTTTGATTTCATTGTGGTGTCCTATGTGCAGATCTTCAGGGCCGTGCTGAGGATCCCCTCTGAGCAGGGACAGCACAAAGCCTTTTCCACGTGCCTCCCTCACCTGGCTGTGGTCTCCTTGTTTATCAGTGCCGAATTTTTTGCCTGCCTGAAGCCCCCTTCCCTGTCTTCCCCATCCTTGGGCCTGGTGGTGTAATTTCTGTATTCACTGATACCCCCGCATTGAAGCCCCTCATCTACAGCATGAGGAACAAGGATCTCAAGGATGCTCTGAGGAAGCTGATGACTGGATGTTTTCAGCAGCCACAAGCCACCTGCTTCCATCTGCAAAGAGTTCCCAGTGTATGTCATGACTGGCCAAGTCTGACTTTCCTTCTTTACATTTTTTCCACTTCTGATATTGTTGTCTTCAAAGAAATGTCACTATTCATCCCATCCTGCTAAGCTATCTGCCCATATTGGGTGACCCAAAGACTTGTGTAAATGGGAAGCTGGTCATTGTAGTTAAGTGACATGAATGAACCTGCAGTGACTTTTATGTTGTTGTTTGTGATCCATCCTCTGCATAGCAGGGATGAATGGGAAATGAAAAGAGCTTTCTGGCTGCACCGCCTTTGGGAAGGCTGCTCTGTGTCTGGAACAGTAAGAGCTCTTAAGGACCTCAAGGGCCAGGGCTTTTGTGCTGGCCTACGGAGATAGGATGGCATGAGGGTCTGCAGACCTCTCAGGATCATGTGGAGAGAAGACCAAAGGACACAGGGTGCCTCCTTTTCCTTCTGCAATGCATGTTCACCCACCTATGGAGTGACCCCTCTCTGACCCCCAGGAGCTGCTTAGCCCTTCAGAGGGGTAGAGGCTGTGGGGTGACTGCCCAGAGCACCTGCAATGGGCACTGATGTGGGACCAGCCCAGAGTGGGCTTTGCTGGGGAGAGGGCACTGGGGGCAGAGAGAGGGCAGGGGAGGTGGCAGAGCCTTGAGGGAGCTGGGCTGGGCTGGACAGCACCTGCGAGATAAAAACATCAGTGCGCATCTTGTGCTGCGTGGCCATGAAGTGTGAAGATGCGCACCAGAGGCTGTGGTGCAGAGCCAGAGCTTGTGGAAGGGATCAAAGACATGCAGGTGCAGGAGAGAGGAGGCTGCGCTGTGCCCTTGGTGGCATGGACAGACCAGGAAGGTGGACCAGGGCCTTAGTCACCACCCAGCTGAAGCAAAGAAATAAACTTAACAGCAGAGTCAATTATACTGTTAAGCGGGCATACTTTATTGACAGTGCTCTAGCAGGGGGATCAGACTAGATGATCTTTTGAGGTCCCTTCCAATCCCTAACATTCTGTGATTCTGCTGCGGAGCTCTGGAGATCATCCTCCATAAGTGCTCCAATGACTGGATGCACATGCATTGCTTATATTCACACAATTATTACATATTAATTACAATCTGTACAAATTTTTAACAGGTATTTATACTAAGAAATAATTGATGAATTTAGTTATAATTGATTGGTTTCTTACTTACAATATATCTATTACTTATTAGTTAAACATAAGCTAAGCACTCTGCTTCTGAATAATGTATTACTTGATCTTCTGTCTCCCTCTTGTCATGCAGAAGGATCTAAAACTTGAAAAATATCCCCTCATTTTGCAGATGGTCAGAAAGCATCTATCATGTCAATCGGTTAATGACAGGTACATCTTTTATAACTTCATGACAGTATACATTAATTTAGCAGCTTCTTTCCATAGCCACTGGCCATCTCTCATGGGCCATTTCCAGCACTGGTCGCTCCTCCCAGATTTACGGGTGAGGTTCCCTGTGAGGCCATCTCCATCCTCCTGCCAGGCTCAGGGTCTGTCTCAGGGAATGGCCAGCCCTGCCCAGCCTCTCTCCCGGCCCAGACCCTGGCGGACCCTGGAGCAGGGCTGCCTGTGACCCCACAGGTGACACGGCCTCTCCAGGAGCTTGGAGAGGCTGCACAACAGGAAGGCCATGGGTGACAAAGCACCAAGGACTGCTGTGGGCATCACATCGGGAGACTGTTCCCCACCCCAAATGCACCCTGTCCTGTGCTGTGCCTGCACTGTGGGGCTGTGGGACCATCTGTGGGGCAGCAGGGCTGGGCTGTCACAGCACAAGGTGCAGACAGAGGCCATGAAGTAGCTGCCAGGGGTGACAGCAAAGACAGGTACAGACAAGGAGTTTATGTACATTGCGTTTGCTGTGCAGGGATGACTTTGGGAAAGGCAAAGCTCACCTGGAGTTGGTGGCTGCAAGAAAAGTCAAGATCAAAACCAAGAGCTTCAACGTCTGCGTCAGAGAGTAAGGCTGAACAAGGGAAATGCGGGGCTGCTGCTGAGGGGAATTTAATAACAGCAGAGTGTGATGCTGGTGCTGAGGGACTCAATGCCTTCTGTGCCTGGGTCTTCACTGAAACATCCTCCCAGGCCTCTGTGCTCAGTGAAGGGCTTCGAGGAAAACACATCTTTGGCAGGAACCTCAGGAAACCCCAGCAGGACAAACACCAGTGTCTGCCCCCGCAGGGGACTCACCCTGGCAGTGGCACAGGCCGGGGCTGCCTGGCTGGGAGCAGCCCTGTGGGAAAGGCCTGGGCGGGCAGGGAGCTGGACAGGAGGCAGCGTGTGCCCTGGTGCAAGGGAGGCCAGGAGCACCCTGGGCTGTGCCACCAGGAGATCAAGGGAGCAGATTCTCTGGACTACCCCACCCAGACTTCAGATCCCAATTCAGGAAAGATATTGGCAAGCTGGAGCGGGTTTAGCAAAGGGCTCTCAGGACAGCGAGGGACTGGAGCAGTTTCCCTGTGAGGAGAAGCTGAGGGAGCTGGGCTTGTCCAGCCCAGAGACAGGAAAGTTGACGGGGACCTCATCACAGCCTGTCAGTACCAATGAGCAGGTGATGGAGAATGCAGAGCCAGGCTCTTATCCATGGTGCATGGTAGAGGGACAACAGAAAATGGTTGGAAGGTGAAAGAGGAGAGTTTCAGCCATGACATAAGGAAAACTTTTTCCCCATGTGCTCAGCCAGGAATTCAGAGAGGGTTTGCCGTCTCTGTTCTTGGGGGTTTTCAAGCTCAGACTCAATCAAGCCTTGCTACTCAAGGTCTGTCAAGAACAATATCCAATACCTCTTGTTTTGTAGCTCGGCTCAATTAGCACATGATTCGGTGGCAGAAAGAATTAGGTTACTTAAACCCAAATGGCAAACAGTTTTACGGCAAAAGGATTTACATAAAATAGTTTCACAGCACATGTGGAGCTGTAAGCCTTATGTTATTATACTAGTCATAAAAGGAGAGGCAAAGAAGTAGGGATGTATGAAAGGAAGGTAGGAAGGGAGGAAAGGAGAGAGGAAGGGGGGGAAAGAGGGAGGGAGGGAGGGAGGAAGAAAGGGAGGGAGGGGGGAGGGAGGAGGGAAGGAGGGAAGCAAGGAAGGAGGGAAGGAGGGAAGGAAGGAAGGAGGGATGGAGGGAAGGAAGGAAGGAGGGATGGAGGAAGAAAGGGAGGGAGGGGGGAGGGAGGAGGGAAGGAAGGAGGGAAGGAGGGAAGGAGGGAAGGAGGGAAGGAAGGAAGGAGGGATGGAGGAAGAAAGGGAGGGAGGGGGGAGGGAGGAGGGAAGGAGGGAAGCAAGGAAGGAGGGAAGGAGGGAAGGAAGGAAGGAGGGATGGAGGAAGAAAGGGAGGGAGGGGGGAGGGAGGAGGGAAGGAAGGAGGGAAGGAAGGAAGGAAGGAAGGAAGGAAGGAAGGAAGGAAGGAAGGAGGGAAGGAAGGAAGGAGGGAAGGAAGGAAGGAGGGAGGGAAGGAGGAAAGGAAGGAGGGAAGGAGGGAAGGAGGGAAGGAAGGAAGGAAGGAAGGAAGGAAGGAAGGAAGGAGGGAGGGAAGGAAGGAAGGAAGGAAGGAAGGAAGGAAGGAGGGAAGGAAGGAAGGAGGGAAGGAAGGAAGGAGGGAGGGAAGGAGGGAAGGAAGGAGGGAAGGAGGGAAGGAGGGAAGGAAGGAAGGAAGGAAGGAGGGAGGGAAGGAAGGAAGGAGGGAAGGAAGGAAGGAAGGAGGGAAGGAAGGAAGGAAGGAAGGAGGGAAGGAAGGAAGGAAGGAGGGAAGGAAGGAAGGAAGGAGGGAAGGAAGGAAGGAAGGAAGGAAGGAAGGAAGGAAGGAAGGAAGGAAGGAAGGAAGGAAGGAAGGAGGGAGGGAAGGAGAGAAGGAAGGAGGGAAGGAAGGAAGGAGGGAAGGAGGGAAGGAAGGAGGGAAGGAAGGAGGGAAGGAGGGAAGGAGGGAAGGAGGGAAGGAAGGAGGGAAGGAAGGAGGGAAGGAAGGAGGGAAGGAAGGAGGGAAGGAAGGAGGGAAGGAAGGAGGGAAGGAAGGAAGGAGGGAAGGAAGGAAGGAAGGAAGGAAGGAAGGAAGGAAGGAAGGAAGGAAGGAAGGAAGGAAGGAAGGAAGGAAGGAAGGAAGGAAGGAATTCTGCACCCTTATGGCTCCGCAGCATGGATTATGGGACTTGTAGTCTGGGTCCAGTGCTATGTGGCCTCCAGCATCCCATAGCTTGGAAGTGCAGCATCCTTTGGTGTCTGTTTCGGTTCCTGCAACGGGACTGGTGGGTGGAACGGTCCTCAGGCTGCAGGGCTCCATGCCAGTGCTGGTATAAATGAGCCTTTTCATAGCCCTCTGGCTTGCCTGCTTGCATAATATTTGATCTTTTGTGCAGGTACAAAAGTCTGGGTGGTGATGGTGAAAGACAGAAAAATCTTGGGCCATCTTGAAGGTTCTCAAATTTTCCCTTAGTGTCATGCTGGGCCTATCAGAAGACAGAACTACGTGCCCTCTGGCACGTCCCACACCTCCTGCTATCAGCCAGCCAGCCTGTGTCTGTGGCTTGTTGCTGGTATGTAAATTGCAGTTCACCTTATCCTGAAAGTCCCATCTACTGCCTCTAGGCCACAATATTTGACGCCTGATTCTTTTCAGTCTCCGACAATAGGGCTCTGTGCAAAACACAAAATGATCTTGTTTCAATGCCCATAGGACTGTTTGATGTCATTCCATGTCAATAAAAATGAAGGTAAGAAAGTGTTTTCCAGAACTGGGAATGGATATAGGACACAAATGTCCTCACCTACAGGGACACAAAGAGTTGGTGTCAGTGCAGATCCTTCAGGAACCCCTGCCCAGCCTCCATCTGCAGCTTGCAAGGTGCTCTGGTCTCCCACAGGTCCTCTGGGACAGACGCCAATTCCAGGTCATCACCTCAGGTACACTGGGGCCCCCAAAATGGACACTTGCTGCTTATGGTCAGACAACTGATGTCTGCCTGGAATGCTACAGCAAAATGAGCTGACAGAGGCTTGGAGGGTCATGCAGAATGAGTCACACTCTGCCTGGAGGCCTGTAACCAGTGGGCACTGCAGAGGTTTGCATCTTGACTGCGTGGCGCGGCCTGCGAGATGAGGAATGCTCCCTGCGGGGCAGCTGTGCCAGGCCATCCACAGGGGTCGAGATGATGCAGACTCTGCTTGAAGATATTCCTGTAACCCAAATTCATTAGGATCAATGCAGATCTTACCCTCCAAAATAAAACAGGTTATTCACTTTGCCTTTTTGCTTTGATATTTTTCACTTTGACTACCCATCTGAAATTTCTCTAATTAACTACATAAGATTTGAAGGTTAAAGGAAAATTATGCCCAGTCTTGGCTGTGATACAGAAAAGTCAGCAAACAGACTCCATAGCACTGTTTTGAAATTGTAAAAAAGCAGACTTTTATTACAGTATGCTAGACACTTGGAGGATTGTTCCTCTAAGTGAGCACACATGTGATTCACACTCCTTGGTATTTATTACATATTACATATTGCATAGTCTTTTGTTTCCACTGCTTAGCTAATGCATTAAACATAAATTATTTCCATAACCCCGCCCTTTGCTGGCAGCCCATCCTTTGTATACCAGAGTCTCCATCAGGGTCCCTAGTGGTCCCTGGTGTCTTCGCAGCTGGTGCCCCTGGCGTCGGCTCCTGGACCTGATTTACTGAGCACGCATTTTGTCATTTTGTGCTGCTACTCAGCAAAAGTGACGCAGCTCCTTCTTCATTTAGTGGAACAATCCGCTTTCCTGGCTTGCAAGCCAAGGACATCCCGCTTTGCCTCCTACAGTCTCTATAGAGCTATAGATGAGCTTTCTGTTACATTATGCCTAACCTTGCTGCATTATGCCTAGGGGTTTCTAAAATATATTCGTTCCTCTTACTAGCTCCTTGGAGTGTTTTGCATTTTAATGAGCTCTACACAAATTCACTTGATTTAAATCCCTTCATAGTCTTGCTGGGCACGGTGCGGCCATGTAATCCTCTGCAACTCAGGACCGGTGCTTTTTCACACCGGGCCGCAGAGAGTTTACAACCTCCTTCTGTTTTCCTCAACATTTGCTCCAAACTCAGAACCGGTGGGAGCCAAGCAGATCCTCTTCATCTGAATTCAACCGGAGAGAAAGAGGCAGTAATGAGAGATGCCCCTTTGCGCAGACTGGGCTGAATTTTGTCAAGCTCTAAACGGATGTAAGAAAACAACTTGCAGAGGTGCTGCAAGGCTGCTCCAGCCCCGGGCTGAGCAGCTCGCCCCGGATCACTCCGGTCCTTTCGGCGGGATGTGCCTTGGGGACAGAGGAGCGAGGGCGAGACGGGCAGGAGCAGCTCGGGGCGAGGGAAAGGCCCGTCCGTCTCTGTGGGGCTCTGGCGACGTTTCTAGTCAGGCCGTGCACAGACACCCCTCGTTGCTATGGCAGCCAGGGGCTTTCCATGGCCGGACCCGCGCGGCGCAACCCCTGTCGCTATGGTAACGGGTCCTTCACTGAGGGCGGCGCGCGGCACGGCGGTGCGCGGCGCTGAGCGGCGGCGGGTCCGGGCGGGAGTTCGGCACGGCCGGTGGGTGACGGGCCGGTTCTTCCGGTTTCCCCGGGTGGGCAGTGGGAGCCGTTGGAGGTGCAGGGGTGGAAGCTCTCGGCCCCTGGATTCCCCGAGCGCGGCTGCCGGGGCGGGCTCAGGGAGGAGCTGGGCCGGGACTGCTGGGGCTTTCCCGCATCCAGCCCTGGGGCGGGCGGGCGCGGATCCACGTCGGGGTCGACCTAGTGGGGCAGAGAGGAGCCCACGGGTGAGCCAGGGTGGGGTCCGCTCTCACCTGTCCCGTGAGTGACCGGGAGGAGGGGCCGGTCCCGTTGCCAGCGCATCCCCAGCCACGGCAGCAGTGGGCGGCAGCGGGGGTCTCAGGGCTCTGACTGCGGAGAGGGAAACAGCCCGAGCCGCAGTGTCCTGCTCCCACATCCCGATGCGCACTTTGGGTGCAGAGTGCAGTTACTGCCATGAAAGCAACACTCTGTGCCGTGACTCCTCGTGGGCTGTCTCTGAGCAGGACCTTGGTGAAGGTGCAGGAGACCCACGGCCAGCGGGAGGAGATGCTGCGGCAGGAGAAGGAGCAGCGGGTGGCTCAGCTGCTGTGGCAGTGACAGGACACGGCGCAGGAGTGGGCAGAGCTGCTGGTGCAGCACCAGCAACACCTGACTGCGCTGGAGGTGAGAGCGACCCGAGCAGTGCATGCATAGGACTGGTATCCCCGTTCTCACCAAGGGAAACAGAGAGTGGTTTGAGGAGATGGGGAAAGGAGAAAATCAGAGTCCAGAAGTGCTGGGTTATGGGCAGCTGGGTGGCTTTTGGAATAGGAGTTTGGTTTGTAGGTGGACATGGAGAGACCTGGCTGGAGACATCATATCAGAGTGGATGCATTTAGTTTTGAAAGGAGCTGGACCCTGTGTTTACTCTGCCCAAAATTCAGGTGAATGAGTCACTGATGTAGTTTGGGTCAATGAGAAATCTGGTTTTGGAGAAGCCTGTAACCCCCCGGATGTGTCCGTCCCAGATGTGAATGCCTGTCAGTGTGATGCCCCATGACAGACCACCATGGCAGCTCAGCTCCTGAGACCTGGTTGCACATACAGTCATGTGTGCGCACACACACCCCCCACACACATGTGCACGCACACCCACATGTATACACACGCACTCAGATGCATATGCCAGTACACATACACACCCGCATGCACATGCATGTCAACACACACACATTTGCACACACACACTCACATACATGAACATGTGGGTTCACACACACATACATGCACATACATGTGCACACACACACCTGTGCAAACGTTCGCATACAATCACAGAATGTCAGGCTGGAAAGGACCACAAGGATCACCTGACCCAACCTTTCTTGGCACGAGCCCGGTCTAGACGAGCTGGCCCAGCACCCGGTCCAGCTGAATCTCAAAATTGTCCAATGTTGGGGAATCCACCACTTCCCTGGGGATATTATTCCAATGGCTGCTTGTTCTCGCGGTGAAAAATTTCCCTCCTGAGCCCAGTTGGAATCTCCCCAGGAGTAACTTGTACTCATCATCCCTCGTCTTTTCCATGGGACTCCTTGTACAA
Organism: Patagioenas fasciata; assembly: GCF_037038585.1. Lineage (NCBI taxonomy): Eukaryota > Metazoa > Chordata > Aves > Columbiformes > Columbidae > Patagioenas > Patagioenas fasciata. Next base: position 7,022,735 of record NC_092540.1, read on the forward strand.
AGGGAGTCTCCATCTTTGTAGCCACCCTGGAAACACTGGAACATGGTGCTGAGGTCTCCCTGAGCCGCCTTTTCTCCAGTCCGAACAAGCCCAGTTCTCTCAGCCTTTGCTCATATGGTGGCTGCCCAGTCCTTTGATCATGTTTGTGGCCCTTCTCTGGACCCTCTCCAGCCTGCCCAGCCTCAGCAGGCAAACGCTCTGCTGCCCAGCATTTCCCTGTGATGGCTGTGTCACTTGTCACCTCTGTCACTGAGTGCAAGGACAGTGTAAAAATCAGGTGCTTTGGAAAGCTCCACCAGTGTCTGCCGATGTTCAATATCTGTCTCATGTGCACATTGAGGCAGGAAAGCAGATCTGAGGAAGGTCCCAGCCCCAGATCAGCCAGGTGATGCAATAGCACAGCCTCCTGATGTCATAGTGCGTTTCCATGACAATCCCAGGCTGTCCCCAGGGTCACCTGGCCGCTGACACCACAACCTCTCTTGCCAGACCTCTGGCTGCCCTCACTGCTCGCCTCGCTCTGTGACAGAGAGACAAAGCAGACGCAGACAAGTTCATCCTCATCTCACTCGAGGGCCGCAGCAGAGACAGGTGATGTCCTGAGACGACTCGTTTTCTGCCGTAGTTCAGCATCAGCAATGAGTTCCATTGTACCTGAGGGGATTTGCCTCCCCAGGCCTTGAACAAATCCAGTGAGGGGGAATCCACAATGTCTCTGTGCATCCCTCTCCAGGGTCTCACCACCCTCATCATAAAAAATGTTGTTTTATCAAGAGTGTTGGAATTCTCTGATGAGACAGGACTGGCATGGTAAACGACCAAGATGTCACCAATGGGTGATTGAGATCCCTTAGAGAACCGCTGTCAAATATTTTAGCAAAAATTGTTTTAATATGATGTTGTAAATGTGTTACTTAAGAAAGTTCAATGGCAAGTTCACTCTATTACTATACAGCACAATCCTTTGAAAAGTGATTCAAAACTCCTAAGGCACAAATCAGAGTACCAAGACACTCTTCTGCTCTCTCCTCAGGCTTTATCAACATCTCCCAGCATGGATCTCATCCCACAGATAGAGTTGCAGCTCAGTCTCAGAGCTGCCAACAGAGCCCCAGCGTGGCAGAAGGTGGAAGGATTGGGAAAGGGGGCAGACATCCTTCCTGCTCCTCTGAGCAGGCTTTGCAGGGTGCCTGTCTTTGCCCCAGAGGTTTCTTCTCTTCCCATTCCTCTTGCAGGTCTGGGCACCTTCACGTTGCCCAGGATGATGGGCCCCAACACAGAGCAAACAGCTGCCAGCCCCTGCGATTCCACGAAGTGGAAGAGTCAGTGGGATCACTACAATGCTCATCTCACCAAGGTGAGCTCTGCCTTTTTGCAACAGCAGCTGAAGCTCTTCTGCTCTCCTCATGGCAGGACAGCTGCAAAGCCTGCGGGATCCTTTCTTAGCACATCCTTTGCTGCAACAGGAGCACAACCAGAGAGTGCACGTGCCCCCTGGAAGGACCACAGGCTTCTGCCATTCCAGCAGGAGAGGGGAGTTTCTACCTCCACCGCCATCCCTTGCTTTCTAAGTTACAGTTTTGCTGATGCAGCACTCATCAGCTCTCGTGGGGATCTCCCTCCTGCTCTGCAATAAGCCTCATCTCTGCTCCTGGTCCTTGCGGGTTGAATTCACTTTGCTTGATTATCACTGTGGAGAGCTGGCAGTGGAGATGAAGGGGGAGGAAAAAATCCTCAGGGCCGTTCCTGAAACATATTTCAGGCAGAAAAACAAACCCCTTTTTCCAGGTATTTTCTCTGAGCTCCTTAGGATCAGGATTTCACATCCAGGGGCCATCCCAGGGACCTCCCCGGTTAGCCAGGACTGCTTATGAATAATTGAAAGTGGCTTGGTGACCACTTCTGCCAGATCCTTCAGCACCCTTGGGTGAATCCCATCTCGCCCTATAGACTTGTGGATGTCCAAGTGGTGTAACAGGTTGCCAGCCATTTCCCCTTGGATTATTTGGGCTTCATTCTGCTCCCTGTCCTCTGGCTCAGGGGCGTGTGTGCTTGGAGCACAACTGGTCTTGCTGTTAAAGACTGAGGCAAAGAAGGTATTTAGTACCTCACTATTTCCCTCATCTTCTGTCACAATGTTTCTCCACACATCCATCAGGGGATGGAGATTCTCCTTAGCCCTCCTTTTGTTGCTGATATATTTATAAAAACATTTCTTGTTGCCTTTTAAAACAGCACTCAGGTTCAGCTCTAACTGGGCTTTGGCATTTCTAGTTTTCTCCCTGCATAACCTCACATCATTCTTGTATTCCTCTTGAGTAGCCTGCCCCTCCCTTTCAAAGGTTATAAATGCTTTTTTTAATCCTGAATTCCAGCTGCAGGTCTCTGTTCAGCCAGGCGGTCTTCTTCCCCACTGGCCTGCCTTCTGGCACATGGGGACAGCTGCTCCTGCACCTCTAAGATCACCTTCTTGAAGAGAGGCCAGCCCTTCTGGACTCCTTTGTCCTTCAGGTTTGCCTCCCAAGGGACTCTGCCAAACAGCTTTCTAAACAAGTCAAAGTCTGCCCTTTGGATGGCCAAGGTAGCAGTTCTGCTTACCACCCTCCTTACTTCAAGAATAGAAAACCCGATCATTTAATGATCACAATGCCCAAGGCAACCTCCAACCGACATGTTACCAACAAGTACTTCTCTATTCGCAAAGAGGTCCAGTGGTCGCCTTCCCTAGGTGGCTCACTAACCAGCTGTGTCAGGAATTGTCTTCCATGCACTCCAGGAGCCTCCTAGACTGCTTCCTCTCTGCCATGTTCTGTTTCCAGCAGACATCTGGTAGACTGAAGTCCCCCACAAAAACAAGGGCTGGTGATCATGAGACTTCTCCCAGCTGCTTGCAAAATATTTCATCTGCCTCTTCATCCTATTTGGGTGCTCTCTAACAGACCCCCACCAGGATATCTGCCTCGTTGGCCTTTTTGATTCTTACCCATAAACACTCAACCCTATCATCACCTTCATCAAGCTCCAGACAATCAAAACACTCCCTAACATACAGGGCTACCCCACCTCCTCTCCTTCCTTGCCTGTCCCTTCTGAAGAGTTTACAGCCATCTAATGCAGCACTCCAGTTGTGCAAGTCATCCCAATAGGTTTCCATGGTGGCAACTATGTCATAGTTTTTCTGCTGCACAATGGCTTCTGGCTCCTCCTGTTTGTTGCCCATGCTGCATGGTTTGTTATAGATGCATTTCAGCTAGGCCATTGATCCCACAACCTTTTTCCAGTGAGAAGCCCTAATGACCATTCTCAGGTGCTTCCATGGTTTCTGACATATCTATAACCCTTGTGTCTCTTCTACCACACATCTCTTCATCCTCTACCTCCACTGAAAACACAGACCAAAGGGCCTTGCTAGCACTCCCTCCCTCAAATATTGGCATGCTGCCCTTGGATTTGTCTCTGCTGTGCCTGGTTTTATCCCCTTCCCCCTTCAAATCTACTTTAAAGCTCTTTCTATGAGCCATGCTAACTCCTGCCCCAGGATCCTTTTCCCCCTTTGAGACAGGTGCATCCCATTTGTTGCCAGCAGGCCAGGTGTCATGTAAGCCAACCTATGATCAAAATACCCAAAATTCTGCTGAGGACACCAGTCTCACAACCAGGTATTGATCTGGTGGGTCTTCGTGTACCTTTCCTCATCATACCCTGCAAGTGAGGGGGCGCAGAGGAGAACACCACTTGTGCTCCTGATCCCTTAATCAGTCATACCAAGGTCCTGAAGCCCCTCTTGATTGCCTTTTGATTTTCCTTTTCAGTCTCATCGCTGCCTAACTGAAAAATTAGTAGAGGGTAATAACTCTGAAGGCCTAACAATGGCAGGAATTTTTCTCTTCATGTCTTTAACCCTGGCCCCAGAGAGGCAGCAGCCTTCCCTAAGAAGTGGGTCTGGTCTGCCTATTGAGCCTTCTGTTCCCTTTAGAAGGGAGTCTCCTATGGCCACAACTTGCCTTCTTTTCTTTACATCAGCTGTTTTGATAGAGGGTGCAGGTTGACTTCTCTGTGGCACCTGCACCTTAGTTGAAACACCTTTGTCAATGATGTTGTTTGGTTCCACTTGCAGAGATTCATACCTGTTTTGCAAGGGAACCTGGGAGCATCAGATAGTTACAACAGGGACTCTTCTCCTTCTGCTCTGGGCGGGAACCTGCTGCCATAGTGCCCTGTCCCTCCACTCACTACGTTCTACTGTGAGAGTGGGGTGAGTCCTCCGTACCGTATGCCCTTTCTGTCTGCTGGGCCTGTCCCAGGGAATGTCAGGTGTGACTCCACTTGTCTGTATCCCTTTTGCATTCCCTGATACTGCTCAACCTCCTCCCCTCCTCCCGGAGCTTGCTCTGCTTAGGCAGAGGAGTTCCACTCTTTGGGCACAGCTCCCACAGCTGTGCTCGCTGCTGCCATCCAGTCCTGGTGTTAGATCAGGGCTCACCCTGTAGCCCAACATCTGGGTGGCAGCATTCACACATCAGATCTCAGTTTGGGTAACTGCATCAGCAGTGGTGGGGACCAACCTTGCAGAGGCCATGGCTTTCTGCTGGGTGAACACCATGCTCCCTGGTTTTGCTGACAGAGCTTCCCCGCCTTTCCTGCGTGCCCTTCCACACGAACTGCCACACAATGTGCCTTGTCCCGCTCTGCAGCGTTCCTGGGGGCAGTACTGCCTAAGCTGCTTTTCGTAGGTGTGGTCACCATTGCCCTGGCAACTCCCAGGTCTCCTCCGTGACTCTCAGGAGAGCTGCCATGTAGTGGCACTGCTCTGGCAGTCCACTGCCCCAGGAAAACCCTGCCCACACCCCAGATCTCCCGCTTTTGCCACGCATTTGGATCAGCTCTGCAGCAGCTCTCCTCAGCACCTGACGAGGTGTTGAGGCGGGTTGTCCATCTCACTTCCTCATATCCTGTCCATGGTCACGCAAGTGAAACCACAGGGTGCGTCATGCTGTGTACCCCCTGTATTCGCTCTCTTGAGCAGAAAAATGCTTCCTCCTAATAAATGAGATACTGGTCCATACAGGTGTGGAGCACGACATATCCTCTTTGAATCACTGGAACTACCAGGACAGTTTCTTGGCTATCATGACCAGTAGTTTCACCGCAGGTGAGAGAAAGGAAAAAGAGATTTTCTTGGCATTGCTGGAGCTGGCCAGCCAGTTCCTCCATGGTTGGTCCCTCTCTATCTTTCCAGTTCAGTACTGCCAATGACATGGCATATGATGATGGTGTGCTCTGTACAGCCTTAGTTCACATGGGTCATGTGCACTGGACTTCCTCTGGATCACTGGACAGCTGTGCATTGTCCAGATCACTGTAAACCACCTCTAGCATGGCTAATTCCCTCAGGTACTGGGTACCTCTCTCCACAGTAATCCACTTGCCTGGGTTACATATATTATCTTCCTTGAAGGGACACCTTTCCTTTATGCGGGACAGGAGTCGCCTCCGGAGGCTGAGGGCTTGTGCCCCTTTTTCAGTTGCCTTGTCAATACCTCCTTCCCTAGAAAGGGATCCCAGCTGCCTGGCTTCCCTGCCCTCCAGTTCCAGGTTATTGGCCCTGTTGCAGCACTGGAGCAACCAAGTGAGCGTGTGCTCACCTGGATGATGGCTGAAATATCGTCATAATGTCTCACAGCTCATTCAGGCACAGAGATCAGGGGGTTACTATCTCCTTCTTCCTCCTCTTCTCATGATGGCTCGGCTTTTTTGTCATCCCTTACTAAATGAGCTGACTTTTGCTTCAAAGCTTTCTTTTTTATAGGGGCAACTGATATCAGGATGGATTGGTCCTCTTGCCCAACTGCAGTGCCTGTCTCCTGGGGTTTGAGTAGCAGCATTGCCAGTCATGGGGGTTGGAGTAGTCACAGTGCTTGTTGCATTGTCATCAGATCCAGAGACCTTCTTATCTCTTTGGGGGTAATCAATAGTGTTTGTTGATCAGGGCTTGGTAGGCATGGTCCGGGCCCCAACACGTTGCAGTGATCTGTGTCTCCCTGCACTTGCCAGGGTGACAGTGCATCTCTTCCAAATATTCAACTAGTTTGACAGGATACTGCACTTGTTCAGGGGTGCAGTTCCAAAACACTGGAGGTGCCCACTGTCCTTGGCATTTGCTGGTGCTGTTTCACACACTCTGCCACTCGCAACTATTCAGCATCAGGGCAGATCTCTGGACGGTATTCTTAAACTGCTTGCTAACCTTTGCCAAAACAATATTCCCAAGATATACTAATAGAAGTATTTTAACTCCCCAAGGATGTTGAAGGTAGTGATGATTTATTGTAACGCAGGAGGAGACATCACAGAAGAAGGTAGCAAAGGTGCCATTCTATATTTCCTCCATAAAAAACTTCTCAGATAAAGCGTAATTACTAGTTGTCTCTACAAGATGGTGCCTGATGTACAGTAATGGATTCAGTACAAAGCTCAAATGCCAGATTAAGCTCAAGATCAGTCTTCTGATAACCACTTTCTGAGGTAAAACACCACAAATCATTGTAGAGCACAGCAAACTGCAAAAGCCAACACCACTCTTTAGCATGTACAACAAAAACAAGAGATCAAATAAACTAATATCAACAACAGATGAATCAATATCATGACCCACTACTGTTAACAGACACAAATCCCTTAATACCCTCCAGTTAATCTGAAGTTATCTCACATCCTCTTTCCACCATGTTGAATGCCAAAATGGACTGTTGTGGCTTAATTCATGGCTGCAAGTAGGATCACACAATCACTTGCTCACTCCTCCTCCCCACGTGGGATGGGAGAAAGAATTGAAAAAACCTAATGGATTGAGATAAGAATAGTTTACTAGAACAGTAAAAGAAGAGAAAACAATAATAATGATCATAATAACAATAGTAATAATATCAAATAATAATAGAATATACAAAACAAGTGATATGGAATGCAATTGCTTAGTGCCTATGACACCAATAGCCCATTTGTTCGCAAGCAGCTGAATTTCCCCTGAGCCAGCTCCAGTTTATATACTGCGCATGGCATCATATGGTAAGGAATAATCCTTTGGCCATCTTGGGTCAGCTGTCCCAGCTTTGCTCCCCACAACTTCTTGTGCACCTGGTAGATCATGGGAAGACAAGAAGTCTTTGAGTAACCACTAACAACCAAAACATCAGTGTATTATCCTTATTCTTCTCATATCAAATCCTAAACACAGCTACTAGAAAGAAAATTAACTCTATCTCAGCTGAAGCCAGGAAAGTATCCACAATTAAACAAGGTCTCTGTTCTCCCAGAGGAAGCCATAGGTACCCAGCAAGATGACGAAAAGGAGACTGGAGGATGATTAACACCTCCTTTAGTAGAAGTCCATAGATGGCTCAATGTGTGCGCTGGAGAACACCCCAAGACTTGAGAAATGCTCTGAGCCCTTTCCACTGCCTTAGACCCCTGGGAAGAAGCTCAGTGACAGTGCAGCCCATCCGGTTGCATCTGCATCCCTCACTGAGCAGCACAGCCAGTGTGGAGTCACCTCATGGTCCTGCAGCCAGCTGGCTTTGCAGAGCATCACTGCCAGATTGGGCCCTGTGGGGACCATAGGGAAGGGGCCAGGAGCACCAGGCCAGACCAGAGGAGGGATAGGGGAAAATCAGGCAGGAGCTGACCTGGGCTGGCAGTTGCCTTGGAGAGAAGAATGTTGGTGTTCAGCTACTCCAAGATAATACCCAGAGTTCAGGGTTCCAGCTGTGACCACAGCAAGGACAAGGCCTCTCTTGGGGCTGGCAGCCTCCTGTGATCCCCACCAGAAAAGGCAGCATACAGAGGAAAACTTAGGAAACTGTAGATCATCCCCATGTCCACCAGAGATTCTTAGGAAGAGTCACTCAGTCTCGATATCCAGCCCTTCTTGTTGTTTCATGAACAGAAAGGAGAAATTGCGCTGGACCCTCATTCCAGACCCAATCTCCTCCACCCCAGACAGACAGTGCTCTCCCTCTTGTGACTGTAATGGTTCCAGGAACCCAAGAGACACCTGGTGGGGAGATGTTTGGTAGGCAGTGCCAGTCCAGTGCTCCCAGCAGCTCCTCTGCAGCCAGACCAGCTTTCCATGGTCAGAAGAGGACTCACTGCTCCTCATGGGGCCAGGGGGTCTCTTGGGAGGCTGCAGCCACTGGCAGTGCCTGCTGGGAACTCCCAGACTGAGGGCTGAGATTTGGTGCCCTTCACCACTCCTCATGGTACCTCCTGCTGGGCTTTGTGCTGCTGGTCACAACTCTTTGAGTCTGACTGTTCAGCCAGTTCTCAGTGGTGCTAAATAGGAATATGACCATGAGCACATTGGGCTGCGCTGGGAGGAACATGGCCACCCAGACAAGGGCACTTATTGTCCATCTTGACTCAGCACTGGTGTGGTCACATCTGGAGTGGTGTGTTCCATTGTGAGGCTCCTCATTCTGGAGGAATGAGGAAGGGCTGTCACATGGCCAGAAGAAGGAAGTCTGCCAAGACAGAATTGGAGTTGTGTAGAGAGACTGAGAGACCCCAGCTTCTTTAACCTCATGAAGTGGAGGCTGAGTGAACATGCTGGTGTAACTGAAACTGAGTTAATTTTCATGCAGTTAGGATCTTTTCTCCTTCATACCTAGCATGACCTTTTGATTAGACTTACTATGAGAGTAATGAGATAACACTGCTTATTTCTTGGGATAGAGTTAATATTTTCTTCCAGTAGCTTTCCACTGTTCAGGATTTGGTGTGAAAGGAATTTAAGAACTCACTGATATCTTGGCTGCTTTCAGGGAAACCAAGGACTTCTTCAAAGTCCAGCTGCAGGTGCAAATTGGTAAGAGGGGGCACACACAGGACAGCACCTTGATTGATATCCAGGTTGATCAATGAAATATTCCCCAACATTAGTGTCATGCTCGGTATAAAGTTGGAGGTGGCTATTGTGGCTAGTTACTCCACTAGTTTGGGTTTTCCAGCTCATTCAGTTAGTTCCATTCTAATGTCTAAGTGCGTTTTAAGAACAGCATTTTATGTAGCTTTTTTTTGTAAATCTATTTTATATGTTTCTGTCATATTCTATGGACGTAGTTTAGATTCGGTGTTCTCCAGGCTTTTAAACAGTGTATATCACCAGAGAGAAAAGGACACAGTATTCTGTTAGGCCCTGATTCTAAGTTATGAATTTAAAGTAGGACAAATGACCTTTTCTTGAGAAGTGCTTGTTTCTCTTCATTATCTAGAGAAAAAGCACAGCTAGCTAAAATGCAGATGTCTTTACGGCATTTTTCTAAAATTAAGAGTGTTGCAAAGGTACAGAAGGCCTTGAACGAGGGCAGTATGAGAGATGAGGAGAACAGGGAATCGTTCTCTCACAGATGTCACTCAGGGCAGGAGGAGGATCACAAAGATTCAAGTGGCTTACTCCTCCTGGCACAGATGATGGTGTGACAGGATATGGGCCATCCCTGCGCCAGCTGAGAAGGGCAAGGAACAACCCTTTTCCACTGAGCACAGTCCAAGACCAACGTTCAGCACACTGTGTGCACCTCTGCCATGTACCCAAGTATGCAAGAAGTTCTCAATAAGGTCTGAGCAAAGAGACCTCATGCACACACAAGTATGCATCTACATGCATACATGCAACTGTGTACCCAGGTACACTCAGAGTTTGGATCAGCCCTTGGCTTTGTGTTTCAAGGAACAGCTGCTGAGGATGGAGGGACAGCAGCACAGGTGGGGACGTACTGTGGGGAGAATAAGGTGGGGAAGCACACTGGGTGTCTGCAGCCTGCAGGGAAACAGCCACAGGCCTGGTACAGTGCAGGATGGACTGTGGTGGAGATGGCCAAGGATGCTGGCAAGGCTGGATATCCCTGAAAGGCCCAGGGTCTTTGTCCCTTTGGCTTTGGCTGATGTCCCTGCCTAAGAGAAGACACATCATTTTCATGGCTGTGGGGCCTCATTGTCTCCTTGTGCCCTCCAGGGAGACCAGGAAGTGCCACACCATTGTCCTTCACTTGGCATCGCACTCCGCACATCCCCAACAAGAGCCCTGAGACACATGTGAGGGACAGGATCTCCCTTCCTAGGGGTGAGGGTTCAAGGCTTGACCACCCTCCTTCATCACACAAACCAAGGGGTTTCTCAGCATCAGAGCTGCTGCACTTTGCCTTTGCCTGATGCAATCACAGCCTCCAATTATCTGCTCTAACAAGTCCCTGGGGAGGCTTTGTCAGTAATGGCCTCAGTGGGGTCCATTAATGCTTCAAGGAACTTTGGACTTTGCTTCTGACTTCTTCAGTCTTTTCTTGGTATCTGAGGTTCGTGGACTCAGCACCAAATACACCATGGGGCTCATTAAAATACAGGAAGCCCTAACAAGCCCTTATGTCTCTTCTCATGATTTTATTCAAGTCTTCAAGACTTGTGTACAACTAATTGGAGAGGTTTCAGTGGGATACTTAATGATGAAGTTTTCAAAGATGTCAGCAGGGAGGGATTTTTCTTTCAGGGGTATTTTCTATCATTTTTCAGTCTGTAGAAGAAGTGATATCAGCGTTCGACAATGGACGTTGATCCAGAGGGTCTTCTGAAGACATCTGAATGGGAAGGAGACCAGTCCCTTGAAGTCAGACACTGTATGGACAACCTTGCTCTTCACCCCCCACAACTCCACGAGTTCCCTCATCAGCCACCTGGGGCTTGCATCACTTTTTCTCACATCAGACTTCTTCACTGAGATCTGCAGCTGGATGGTGCAGCTCCTGTACACCAGCTCCCACCTGCTCTCCTTAGAGACCTGGCTGCACACAGGCACTGAAAGGTTTCTGTTCAATGACAACAAAGAAAACATAAACACTACACAACGAAATAACCAGTAAACCACGTTCCTTAACTGTATATCTAAGCTGGGTTTACCCCCCAAAGACTTAAAGCATAAAGAGAAGATCATTTTGTGTCTTGCACAGAGCCCATGCCCGCAAAACCTACCCTGCCCAGGACTTCTCAGTCTTTTCCCAGAGAGAGTCACGCTGATCTGTTGACCTCTCTCTGCTGGTTAAGATGTTGTTTTAGATGGTCACCTGCAGCACTGGAGGCTTCATGCCCCATAAACATCTGCCCTACTCCAGTCAGAAACAGGGTCCAACATCATCATAGGATAAGAGAAATGAGGTTGGAAGGGACATCAGGAAGTCTGCAGTCCAACCTGTCAGATGGACCAAGTTGTTCAAGGCTTGATTGAGTCCGAGCTTGAAAACCCCCAAGAACAGAGACGGCAAACCCTCTCTGAGTTCCTGGCTGAGCACATGGGGAAAAAGTTTTCCTTATGTCATGGCTGAGACTCTCCTCTTTCACCTTCCAACCATTTTCTGTTGTCCCTCTACCATGCACCATGGATAAGAGCCTGGCTCTGCATTCTCCATCACCTGCTCATTGGTACTGACAGGCTGTGATGAGGTCCCCGTCAACTTTCCTGTCTCTGGGCTGGACAAGCCCAGCTCCCTCAGCTTCTCCTCACAGGGAAACTGCTCCAGTCCCTCGCTGTCCTGAGAGCCCTTTGCTAAACCCGCTCCAGCGTGCCAATATCTTTCCTGAATTTGGATCTAAAGTCTGGGTGGGGTAGTCCAGAGAATCTGCTCCCTTGATCTCCTGGTGGCACAGCCCAGGGTGCTCCTGGCCTCCCTTGCACCAGGGCACATGCTGCCTCCTGTCCAGCTCCCTGCCCGCCCAGGCCTTTCCCACAGGGCTGCTCCCAGCCAGGCAGCCCCGGCCTGTGCCACTGCCAGGGTGAGTCCCCTGCGGGGGCAGACACTGGTGTTTGTCCTGCTGGGGTTTCCTGAGGTTCCTGCCAAAGATGTGTTTTCCTCGAAGCCCTTCACTGAGCACAGAGGCCTGGGAGGATGTTTCAGTGAAGACCCAGGCACAGAAGGCATTGAGTCCCTCAGCACCAGCATCACACTCTGCTGTTATTAAATTCCCCTCAGCAGCAGCCCCGCATTTCCCTTGTTCAGCCTTACTCTCTGACGCAGACGTTGAAGCTCTTGGTTTTGATCTTGACTTTTCTTGCAGCCACCAACTCCAGGTGAGCTTTGCCTTTCCCAAAGTCATCCCTGCACAGCAAACGCAATGTACATAAACTCCTTGTCTGTACCCGTCTTTGCTGTCACCCCTGGCAGCTACTTCATGGCCTCTGTCTGCACCTTGTGCTGTGACAGCCCAGCCCTGCTGCCCCACAGATGGTCCCACAGCCCCACAGTGCAGGCACAGCACAGGACAGGGTGCATTTGGGGTGGGGAACAGTCTCCCGATGTGATGCCCACAACAGTCCTTGGTGCATTGTCACCCCGTGGCCTTCCTGTTGTGCAGCCTCTCCAAGCTCCTGGAGAGGCCGTGTCACCTGTGGGGTCACAGGCAGCCCTGCTCCAGGGTCCGCCAGGGTCTGGGCCGGGAGAGAGGCTGGGCAGGGCTGGCCATTCCCTGAGACAGACCCTGAGCCTGGCAGGAGGATGGAGATGGCCTCACAGGGAACCTCACCCGTAAATCTGGGAGGAGCGACCAGTGCTGGAAATGGCCCATGAGAGATGGCCAGTGGCTATGGAAAGAAGCTGCTAAATTAATGTATACTGTCATGAAGTTATAAAAGATGTACCTGTCATTAACCGATTGACATGATAGATGCTTTCTGACCATCTGCAAAATGAGGGGATATTTTTCAAGTTTTAGATCCTTCTGCATGACAAGAGGGAGACAGAAGATCAAGTAATACATTATTCAGAAGCAGAGTGCTTAGCTTATGTTTAACTAATAAGTAATAGATATATTGTAAGTAAGAAACCAGTCAATTATAACTAAATTCATCAATTATTTCTTAGTATAAATACCTGTTAAAAATTTGTACAGATTGTAATTAATATGTAATAATTGTGTGAATATAAGCAATGCATGTGCATCCAGTCATTGGAGCACTTATGGAGGATGATCCCCAGAGCTCCGCAGCAGAATCACAGAATGTTAGGGATTGGAAGGGACCTCAAAAGATCATCTAGTCTGATCCCCCTGCTAGAGCACTGTCAATAAAGTATGCCCGCTTAACAGTATAATTGACTCTGCTGTTAAGTTTATTTCTTTGCTTCAGCTGGGTGGTGACTAAGGCCCTGGTCCACCTTCCTGGTCTGTCCATGCCACCAAGGGCACAGCGCAGCCTCCTCTCTCCTGCACCTGCATGTCTTTGATCCCTTCCACAAGCTCTGGCTCTGCACCACAGCCTCTGGTGCGCATCTTCACACTTCATGGCCACGCAGCACAAGATGCACACTGATGTTTTTATCTCGCAGGTGCTGTCCAGCCCAGCCCAGCTCCCTCAAGGCTCTGCCACCTCCCCTGCCCTCTCTCTGCCCCCAGTGCCCTCTCCCCAGCAAAGCCCACTCTGGGCTGGTCCCACATCAGTGCCCATTGCAGGTGCTCTGGGCAGTCACCCCACAGCCTCTACCCCTCTGAAGGGCACAGCAGCTCCTGGGGGTCAGAGAGGGGTCACTCCATAGGTGGGTGAACATGCATTGCAGAAGGAAAAGGAGGCACCCTGTGTCCTTTGGTCTTCTCTCCACATGATCCTGAGAGGTCTGCAGACCCTCATGCCATCCTGTCTCCGTAGGCCAGCACAAAAGCCCTGGCCCTTGAGGTCCTTAAGAGCTCTTACTGTTCCAGACACAGAGCAGCCTTCCCAAAGGCGGTGCAGCCAGAAAGCTCTTTCCATTTCCCATTCATCCCTGACACAATGAGGATAGATCTCAGGAAAAAAAAAAAAAAACGTTGTGGCAGTCCATTTGTTTCATTTTAATACAATGAGAGACTCCCCATTTACGCATTTTCTAGGTCACACTACATGGGTGGATACTTAAGCAGGAAGGGATGAATAGTGACATTTCTTGGAAGACACCAATAGTGCAAGTGGAAAAACAACAAAAAAAATGTAAAGGTGGCAGACTTGGCCTATCGTGACATACACTGGGAGCCATTTGCAGGCAGAATCAAGCAGTCTATGGCTGCTGAAAACATCCAGTCATCAGCTTCCTCAGTGCATCTTCGAGCTCCTGGATCCTCATGCTTTAGATGAGGGAGTTCAATGTTGGAGGTACATACGGGGACAGAAATGCCATCACCAGATCCAGGTATGGGGAGGAGATGGTTGGGGGCTTCAGGTAGGCAAATGCACCAGTGCTGACAAACAGGGAGACCACGGGGAAAAAAAAAAAAAAGACCTGGCTAACACATCCTGTGTAGGAGATGGCCCTGGTGTCCCACAGGCCATGGACTTGGAGACAGTGGCCCAGACGGAGGAGGGAGAGGTTGAGGAGGAAGAAGTACATGGGGGTGTGGAGGTGCTGGTCCCAGGCTATGGTGGTGATGATGAGGCCGTTGCCCAGGAGGGCAGTCAGGTAGATGCCCAGGAAGAGCCAGAAGTGCAAGAGCTGCAGCTCCCATGTGTCTGTGAATGCCAGGAGGAGGAACTGGGTGATGGAGCTGCTGTTGGACATTTGCTACCTCTGAGCATGGGGACTGTCCAAAGAGAAAAAGGTTAAGCTAGGTAGGTTGAGCGAAATACCTTCAATCTCTCATAGAAATCCCCAAACTGCCTTTCTTTCAAAAAGACTTCCACGAGCTCTGCTTTGGTCTGATTCATGGTGTCACTGGGAGCAGGAGTTCTGCTGTAGACACTTGAAGGCCTTGAACGAGGGCAGTATGAGAGATGAGGAGAACAGGGAATCGTTCTCTCACAGATGTCACTCAGGGCAGGAGGAGGATCACAAAGATTCAAGTGGCTTACTCCTCCTGGCACAGATGATGGTGTGACAGGATATGGGCCATCCCTGCGCCAGCTGAGAAGGGCAAGGAACAACCCTTTTCCACTGAGCACAGTCCAAGACCAACGTTCAGCACACTGTGTGCACCTCTGCCATGTACCCAAGTATGCAAGAAGTTCTCAATAAGGTCTGAGCAAAGAGACCTCATGCACACACAAGTATGCATCTACATGCATACGTGCAACTGTGCACCCAGGCACACTCAGAGGCTGTTGGAGATCAGGTTGTTCTGAGCAGCTTAGGATGTCCTGGCAGCAGGTTTGCACTGGAGATAACTGACAGAGTCCATTGTTGTAAGATGGTGGTTGTACCATCTGGACTGTAAAAGAAGGTACCTGATAGAACCGCACTCATGCTTGTCTCTAGTATTTGCCCCTAAAAGGCAACAGGCAAAACTCAGTGGAGACAACACCTGTGTGGGCCAATGCAGGCAGATTGCAAGTACAACCAGAGGCCATGAATGCAATTGCAAAGAGCAAATTTATTTTGGTTACCTCAGTACTGGGGGATCTCCAAAGTAGCACCTAAGCTCCCAGGCAGAGGTGACACAAGTGGGGACGCAGGCGTTGCAGAATTCAGCCCTGGTAGAAGATCACTTGGCCTGCTGCATTCTCCTGTATTTCAAGGCTTCAAGCAGATGCAACCTTCTGCTGTGCTCTGCTCTTTCTCACAACAAAGCAGGAATCTCAGGCATAATGATAAGGTGCCTCAGAGTTTCTCACAGGCCTATGCTATCTAATACAGAGGTTCTCCTTGTCAGGCACACGAGGTCAGTAAAATAAGTAGTGTGATGTATGTGTTTTTTCTACAACCCAGCTGCAGTCACTTGAGCATATATACAGTTAGCCTCCTTGCCATTTCTTGCGGTATTCCCATACAACTCCCATAAGAGGTTGTTTTTCTTGCTCATTATGATCATTTTTCTCTTTAAACAAATTCATCAAACAACACATTTTGCTCCCACTCACTCCTGAAAGACCAAAGAGTGAGTCTTGGTCTCTGGAGTCTGCTGGAAGAGAGGGAAGATATCCATGTGCTCCAGTAAAACATAAGACATATGAAGCTTGAGAAATCTGGCCCAGGGTCTCTGCATTACCAGGTGAAATGACACGTACAGGCTGATGCCACACTTTCATACAGGCGTTTATAGACCCAGAGCATTTGTTGGTCATGTAGGAGGCTGCATTCAGTTTTCTACTCTAAGGCAAAGCTAGAGCTGATTTCCTCCCCCTTTCCACATGACAGAAGATAAATGACTCCAAGGTCCTGGATGGGTTTATGTGCAAGTGTTTGTACAAGGATCTCAGGCACTTCTCCAAACAAACTTATTCATGGCATAAAGAACTGGTAACACAAAATCTCTTAATTTGAGATATATCCATCTTCCAAGTGTTCCGAGTTATAAGAGTGTTTAAAAAAGAAACAAAAAAATCAAGTATACAGAGAAGAAGAAAGATTCCTTTCAAGCAGAATAAGTTTGTATCTTCCTCAGCTCAGCTATAATTTTGATAAGTACTCCCTTCACTTCTTTATTTCTAAGGCTGTAAATCAGTGGGTTTAATGTGGGAATTATGGTTGTGTATATGAGAGCTAGGACTTTCTTAGTGTCTTGTGAATTACTAGATTTTGGCCTCAAGTAAATCAAGGTCCCACTTGCATAATACAGTGTTACAGCTATAAGGTGTGAGGAACAAGTGGAGAAGGTCTTGTGCCTGTCCTCTGCAGAGGAAATCTTCAGGATACTGGAGATGATGCAGGCATAGGATACCAGGATGAGACAAAATGGTGTAAAGATGACCAGCACTGTGGCGGTAATTATCTGCTTTTCATATGAAGAGGTGTCAGTGCAGGAGAGCATAATGAGTGGGGGAATATCACAAAAGAAGTAGTTAATCTTCTTGGACCCACAAAATGGCAATGTGAACACCCAAGCAGTCTGCACCACAGACACAATATTACCACTGCAGCATGACAGTAGGACCAAGGAATGACAAACTCTGCTGTTCATGACGACTGCATATCTAAGGGGGTTGCATATGGCCACGTAACGGTCGTAGGCCATGGCTGCCAAAAGGTAGCATTCAGTGGCTCCTAAGAAAATCACAAAGTAGAGCTGTGCGGCACAACCAATGTAGGAAATGCTCCTGTCCTCTGACAAGAAGTTTGCCAGCATCTTGGGAACAACAGTTGATGCTGTGGAAATATCCAGAAAGGACAGGACCCGGAGGAAGAAGTACATGGGCTTGCAGAGGATGGGGTGCACTGTGACCATGAAGATGATAAGGTTCCCAATGATGGTGGTGGTGTAAATTAAGCAGAATGTGAAGAACAGTAGGTGCTGCAGTTCTGAGTGGCTGGAGAATCCAGAGAGGACAAATTCAGTCATTAGGGTGTGGTTTCCTGGTTCTGGTCCCTCTGTTGACTTCATCTGGGAGGAATCAAATGGACAGACTGTCAGAGGGCTAGATCACAGGGCTACATGCAGCTGAAGTGAGGAGTCTCTTGGGAATCCCGGGAGAGACACTGGATTGAAGGGTGCAACTCTAGAGCTGGCTTAGCTGAACACAGTAAGAAGGCAATGGCTGGGGGTGCTGAAAGTGTATGATGTTAGTACTCTCCAAATTTCATAGTTTGGGATAGTGACCAAGCATGCAACTATGAGGAGTTGACATTTAAGGGTTGGCTCCTTTATAGGTGTGGGGTTAAATGTGCTTCCCCCAAATGTCAGGTCTGTTGTCCCACCTTGTTCCACGGCTGGCACTGCTGTGTCCTCCCCGGGCTGCTCCCCGGCCTCCAGCCGCGGATGGGCCGCCTGTCGCGATACCTGGCCCGGGGGGAGTACGGGCAGCTGCGGGACTGCCCGCTCTTCGAGAGCGACTTCCTACAGGTGAGGGCAGTGAGGGGTGGCCCCGCGCATGCTAGCTGTGTCCCCTCAGCCGTGGGCCTGTAGCTCCCACCTGTCCCTTCAGCCATGGCCTTATTCCCCGAGGCCTCTGTCCCCTCAGTTCTGGCCCTGTCCTTACACGTCCTCTCAACCACCGCCCTGTCCTGCTTTGATCTGTGTGCTCTCAGTCATGGCTCTGTCTCCTCCCCAGCCTTGTGGCCCCTCAGCCGTGGCCCCCACCGCCCTGTTCCCCGCACCTGTGTCCTCTCAGCTGTGTCCCTGCCCCCTCCCTCCATCTGCCCTCATATCCGCCCTGCCCCCCCAGCCTGTCCCCTGAACCACACTCCCCCGCCCCATCCCCCCTCACCACTTCCCCGTCGCCACAGGTGACCCGCAGCGGGGAGGCTGCCAGCCAGGTGACAGTGGCCATTGCAGCCAGCAGCCCCCTCCTCCCGCGCCCCGACCTCCTGCTGCTGGCGCGGCCGGTGCTGCCGTCACCCCCCGACCCCGAGGAGGAGCTGCAGCTGCTGGGGTGAGCCCCCCTAGACCCACTGCACCCCAAAACCCTGAATCCCCCTCACCCTAAAACCCCGTTGCCCCCCGATGGACACATCCCCCCCAGGCTGCTGCCGCTGTCCTTGGTCCGTCTGTCCCTGCGCAGCCTCCAGCGTCACCAGCTGCGCGTGCGTCTGGTCACCGGCCGGACTTTCTACCTGCAGCTCCTGGCGCCCCCCCCGCGCCTCCCGCGCCTCTTCAGCCGCTGGCTCCGGCTCCTCTTCGTACTCCGGGAGGCCGGGGGGAGGCTCCCCCAAGACCCTCCCAGGGACGGGGCAGGGCTGGGGGAGCCTGAACCCCAGTAAAGGTGGAAGGGAGATGGTGCGCCCCCTGCCCCCAGGGCTGGGACCAGACTTGACCCCCAGGAAGGACAGACAGACACGGCAGTGTCCCAAAAACAGGGCTCTTGACCCACTGTGCTGCAAAAGAGCCAAATTCTGACCACTGAGCCCAGATGTTGATTTTCTGACAAGAGTTGTCCCAGTCTGGATGTCGGCTTGAAGCAGCAGCCCAGTGATCCCAAAGTCAGGCTCATTTATACCAAATGTGATCACACCC
Source organism: Patagioenas fasciata (assembly GCF_037038585.1). NCBI lineage: Eukaryota > Metazoa > Chordata > Aves > Columbiformes > Columbidae > Patagioenas > Patagioenas fasciata. Next base: position 7,041,623 of record NC_092540.1, read on the forward strand.
CCTCAGGGCGGTCCCGCAGGGCTGATGTTGACACCATCTGCACACAAGATATATCACACTGCTCAGCACACTGTGCAGCACATTGCTCTTCCTATGCACGTTCAGTGAGGAGGGGGCTTCTTGGGGGAGCAGCCTTCGACCAGGAGCTGTGGCTTTGTATTCAAATGATATTATAATGAGCAAAGTTGTCTTTCAGTTAAGCACATCCACAAGTGTGTCATTAACTGCTCAGGAGTCAATTGACTGCTCCTGGCTGACCTATCAGTTCCGGGACAGGCTTTGTTCTACAATTAAAAGTTAATTGCTGCTGCACATCTCATTTATTATTTGTCTAATATGAACTTTCTCATGGGTCTCACGATCTCTTGGCCCATCTGGCAACACCCACCTAGTCAGTGGGTCACCCCATTGTCACCCCTCTCCCCCAGCCCAGGGGCCCTCCTCTGACCTCCTAGTCCATCAGTAACCCCCCAGGAAGGACAGACAGACACGGGGAGGGGGGCAGAGCCAGTGGGTGTCCCCCTTCCAGCCCTGGATCGCCCCCCAGAAGGAGAGATGGATGTAGGTGGGTGCAGCAGAAGCTGGGGGCTCTGTTTATTTCAGGGGGCACCTCTGCCCCCCTCCTCCAGCCCTGGGTGGGGGGGGAAATCACAGGGTCTGCTGCACCCCCAAAATGAAGCCACTCCAACAGATCCCCCCAATAAAGCACAACCCCAATTAAAGACACTCCCCAATTTAACACAGCCCCACAATTAAATACAACCTTCAATTAAATACAGCCCCCCCCAGTTAAATACAACTGCATAATTAGACCTAAAGCCCTGAATTAAACACAGCCCCCAATTAAACGTCACCCCAAAATTAGTCACAGCCCCCACAACACACATTCCCAGATTTAAACACACCCCAAAATTAAGCCCACCACCAAAATTAAACATACACCCCCCAGTTAAACACATCCCAACTTAACTCCCCAATTAACCCCTCCAAAGCTCCCTAAATCACCCCCTTCTCCCCAGCCAACCTACCTCGTCATTGGGGCACTGTGTGAGGAGAGGCACACACTGGGGAGCTGCCACTGCTCCCCCAGATACCTGGGACCCTCTCAGGTCCTGGGAACCCTTTCAAGTATTGGGGACCCTCCCAGATAGCAGGGTCTCCCCAGATTCCAGACACCCCCAGCTATGGGGTGGGGCAAAGCATGAGGGGGCGGGGCTGTCACACGCCTTTCCTGCACGCAGCATCTTTTGCACTGCTGTGCCGTGGGCACCATCTTGAGTGGTGGCAGCGCTGCCTGCCCTTGGGCCACTGCGTCTGGTTCTGCCAGCTCATGTCACCTTCTGGGCTGCCCCGCCGGCCTCCAGCCACGGTTACAGGTTGGCTGTGCCGGTGGCTGTGCTGCTGCCTGCCCCAGGAGGGCAGCTGCGGGACTGCCCGCTCTTGGAGAGCGGCTTCCCACAGCTGAGGGGCGGCCCCGGGGCCGCCAGCTGCCTCACCTCAGCCACGTCCCTGTGTCCTCCTGTCATCCCCCACAACCGGTGACCTCTCAGACATGGCCCCATGTCCTCCCAGCCTGTGTCCTCTCAGCCTGTACCCTCTCAACCATGACCACTCCTGCCCCCCATTTCCCCACTCCACCCCATCCTCATGCCACTGCCACCCTATCCCCTCCTCTCACCACTTCCCTTTCCCTCAGGTGACCTGCAGCAGGGAGGCCACCACAGTATCACAGTATGTTTGGGATTGGAAGGGACCTCAAAAGATCATCCAGTCCAATCCCCCTGCTGGAGCAGGAACGCCCTGGTGAGGTCGCACAGGAAGGTGTCCAGGCGGGTTTGAATGTCTCCAGGGAAGGAGACTCCACAACCCCCCTGGGCAGCCTGAGCCAGGCTCTGACACCCTCACTGAGAAGAAGTTTTTTCTCAAATTTAAGTGGAACCTTTTGTGTTCCAGCTTGATCCCATTACTCCTTGTCCTATCATTGTTTGCCACTGAGAAGAGCCTGGCTCCATCCTCATGACACTCACCCTTTATATAATTATAAACATTAATAAGGTCACCCCTCAGTCTCCTCTTCTCCAAACTAAAGAGACCCAGCTCCCTCAGCCTTTCTTCATAAGGGAGATGCTCCACTCCCTTAATCATCTTGCACTGGACCCTGTCCAGCAGTTCCCTGTCCTTCTGGAACTGAGGGGCCCAGAACTGGACACAATATTCCAGATGTGGTCTCACCAGGGCAGAGTAGAGGGGAAGGAGAACCTCTCTCGATCTACTGACCACCCCCCTTGTAATACACCCAAGGATGCCATTGGCCTTCCTGGCCACAAGGGCACAGTGCTGGCTCATGGTCATCCTGTTGTCCACCAGGACCCCCAGGTCCCTTTCCCCTACACTGCTCTCTAATAGGTCATGCCCCAACCTATACTGGAACCTGGGGTTGTTCCTGCCCAGATGCAGGACTCTACACTTTCCCTTGTTAAATTTCATCAGGTTATTCCCCGCCCAACTCTCCAGCCTGTCCAGGTCCCGCTGGATGGCAGCACAGCTTCCAATGTCAGCCACTCCTCACAGCTTGGTGTCACCAGCAAACTTGCTGATGGTACACTCAATTCCCTCGTCCAAATTGTTAATGAATATATTGAATAATATTGGCCCCAGTACTGACCCCTGAGGCACTCCACTAGATACTGGCCTCCAACTGGACTCCGCACCATTGACCACCACTCTCTGGCTTCTCTCCTTAAGCCAGTTTGCAACCCACCTCACTACTCTGTTGCCTAGACCACACCTCCTCAGTTCAGCTGTGAGGATGCTGTGGGAGACTGTGTCAAAGGCTTTACTGAAGTCAAGGTAGACCACATCCACCGCTCTGTCATCATCCATCCACCTTGTTACGTTCTCATAAAAGGCTATGAGGTTGGTCAAGCATGACTTACCCTTGGTAAAGCCATGCTGACTGCCCCTAATGACCCTCTTATCCCTGATATGCCTTGAGATGACACCAAGGATAAGCTGTTCCATTACTTTCCCAGGGACAGAGGTGAGGCTGACCGGTCTATAATTACCCGGGTCCTCCTTCTTGCCCTTTCTCAAGACTGGAGTGACTTTTCCTTTCCTCCAAACCTCGGGCACTTCTTCTGTTTCCCAAGACTTGGCAAAAATGATGGAGAGCGGTCCAGCAATGACTTCAGCCAGCTCCCTCAGCACCCACAAGTGCATCCCATCTGGACCCATGGATTTATGGATGTCCATACTACTTAATAGCTCCCTAACCCAGTCCTCATCGACTAAAGCAAACTCCTCCATTGACCTGTCACCAGCCAGGTGACAGTGGCCAGTGCAGTCACCACTTTCTGTTTTTACCTTTTGCTGAGCCGTTTGTTTTGCCTCTCTGTCCGCCAGCCTTTTCCGATTCCGAGCTCACTTTCTGGTGCGCCTTAATATGCATGATTGCCATTTTTCTTAGGAAGTTGAACTGCTTCAGTAGTTCCAGTATCTCCTCCGCATGCTTGATCTGTTTGCCTTGAGAGTTCAAAAGTCCCTTTTCTTTCCAAATTGCTCTGTGCACATGCAAAACCCTGAAAGCATACTTAGAGCCAGTATAGATGCTAACAGTTTTACCTTGAGCTAGTTCCAGAGCAGAGTAAGAGCAATTATTTCTGCCTTCTGTGCGAAAGGATTTTTTAAACAAAGGTTCAGATCACTTCCCGGCCAGCTGCTTCTGTCCATAAACCAGTTTTCAGTGTTTTCAGTAGGAATGTCTTTTAGATCTGGTCAGTGGGATTATGTTTCTTCGACGGTCTCCAGGCAGCCATGATGAACTGGTTCTCCAAAGTTACCACTGAGGAAAGAAGCTGGGTTGACAATGTTAGTGACGATAATTTCTACACCATCTTGTTAGACACTGTGTGGGATACTAGCACAGTCATTTTCTGACCCATGGTAAATCTTCAGGCCTCCTGTATATCCAGTACCACTGCAGCAACTGCCCGCAGGCATCCAGGCCACCCCTTTGCAGTTGCGTCTAAATGTTCGGAGAAATAGGCCGCTGCTCGTCAATATGGTCCAAGATCCTGTGCCAGTATACCCAAGGCTATTCCCTGTTTCTCGTGAGAGAATAGGAAACATGGTTTACTCGCATGTGGGAGTCCTAGAGCAGGGGCTGACATCAAAGCCTTTTTAAGTTCTTTAAAGGCTCATGTGGCTTCCTTATTCCATTGCAGGTGTTTCTGGTCTGTAGGGTCCAGGTCACGCAGCCTCCTTGGTTCTAGTAGTGATTAAAATGTCATCCACATATTGTAGTATCTGTCCCTCATCAGACGGGGCTTCCAAGGATTCAAAATCTTTAGCAAGCTGATTTCCAAATATTGTCAGGCTATTATTAAATCCTTGTGGCAACACCGTCCATGTGAGCTGGGTTTTACATTTATTTTTAGGGTTCTCTCATTCAAATGCAGATATTGTCTGGCTGGCTTCATGGAGAGGGAGGCAAAAGAAAGCATCTTTTAAATCTAAAACGATAAACCAAGTCAAATGAGGTGTTAATGCTCTCAGAAGGATGTATGGCTCTGCTACCACTGGGTAGAGGTCCTCAGCTATTTTGTTTGTAGCTCGTAAGTCCTGAACCGCCTAATATGACCCATCTGGCTTGCGGACAGACAGCATAGGGGTGTTATAACTGGACTTACATTCCTTTAATAACCCTCTTTGCAGGAATTTCTCTATTACTGGCCAAATTCCTTCCCTGTCCTCTTTTTCAAAGGGTATTGCTTGATCCTTACCAGCTGCCGTCCTTTGATTTTTACCTCAACTGGTGAGGCATTTTTGGCTCTTCCAGGTACATCACTGGCCCATAATCCGGGATACACTTGGTTCACAACCTCTTCATCAATTTTGCCCTCTGTGGGAACGGTTACTAAAAGGAAACTCATTATTTGCACATATTGCTGATCATTTGCCTCCAGAGTAATTTCTCCTTTTTCAAATCTTATCATTGCGCCCATTTGTTCCGATAGGTCTCTCTCCAAAAGAGAATTCATGGAGTTACGCATATACAGAAATTTGTGAATGCCTACTTGTTTACCCAACCTGTATTCCAAGGTTCACAAAAATATGCTCTTTCACTTTGACCAGTGGCTCCCTTTACTACTATGTAGTCATTACTTATTGGCACTGAGAACGAGAATCTTGCTTTCAGTTTCTGTAACTTCCTCCGAGTATCATTTGCTGACTGACTTGTAAATAAGAAGACTAACTGCTGTATCTCTACTTCTGAGCCTGGGTCAGAAGGTGGGTATCTAAGGGGAAATCCGGGTGCTGTGTGCGCGTTACACACAACCGAGCAGCCCAGCAGGAACGGGCCAGGCAGCGGTGGCTGCCCCCGCGCTCCATCCCCCACGGGCGGCGAGCCCGGAGGAGAGGAGCTGAGCTCCAGCTCCAGCAGCCGCCGCTCTCCCCACCCCACCACCTTTTTCTGCCGCTTTAACAGGCAGTCAGCTTTTTCCTTCTTTTCTTCTCGCCCCAGCTTATGGAGGGGGTGAGACATTTATGTTCAAACTTCACAGCATAGGCTTGGGCTCCTCTTGCCCTTTTTCTCTCTTCATTTAATTCCTGCGACTATAAACTTTATATGCAATTTCAATTAGCTGAGCAATAGTTAGATCCCTCAGCTCCTACCTTTGGTAATTTCTTACAGATGTCAATAAACAGCATATTAAGCATCAATCCCTTGCATTAATTTTAGATCCAAAACAGTCTATCCGCAGAACAACACTGACTGCAATACAGCTAACCCAGAACTTCACGTTCAAATCACTTCCCCCACTAATTTGCTCTCATGTGTACAGATGCATCTGAAGGGGGAGCAAGGTGGTACTTTAGTAATGGAACCAGTTCTCATTTTGTAATTATCTCCCCAAACAAAATTATTTTGGTACCAAATATAAATATACAAACTAAAATACTGAGCTCAGACATGCAAACCAAATACCTGGCTAAAATATACAAATAAATCACAATTACATTCATTCAAGGCAATATCTTGATTTTAGCATTGCACCTTTGGGCCGCTTACTGCGCAGCCAGGTAGAGGCACCGCTGGGTCTCCCTGACAAAACAGGTCAGTGCAGTTGGAGCCCCATCGGCACCTGTCCCCCCGCTTCCTTCAGCAAGCTGGACTGGGCAAGGCTTTTATCAGTGTCTCATCTGGGGTATTACAACTGTTATCCCAAAACAGGATTTCTTACCTGGTGTACACACAAAAAGCTAAATTTGGTACGCTGAGATGAGGCACAGCTTATCACACACAAAACCTTCTCACCACATGCACACAATTAAAAGCTAAATTGCTCATTGTACAGATGGTTGTAGTCTAAAGATTATTACAATAGACATGGAATGCCCAGGCACTTATAAAGATAACACACATGATTACCAAACCAGCTATTAGTTCAACAAACACTTATCATTCACTTCGTCTGTCTCCAGCTGGTCTCCTCGCAGAGAACACGGAACCGCGGATCGGGGCTCCGCACTCGCTTCACAGTCAGACTGCGTCTCAGGCGCTCATTCACACAAAGTGCTCATTCACACAAAGCATTCATTCACACAAAGCACAGTTCTGGGCACAAAAACTTCTTGATCAAACAACATGTAACTGTCACCATAAGTATTCCAATTACAGCTACAGCAATATAAATTTCAATTCCCATGGGTTAAGATGTTATAAGATGTCAATTGCCATGGGGACTCGAAACCCTGACAGTTGTTAGTGGGACTCGAACCCATGGCTGGAGGCTGTGTTTACCCTTCTCCAGCTTCCATAACAATCATTAGCAGGTCCATCCCGGCTCCCGTAATTGAGACGCAACAGAAGTCTCATGGTTACTCGATCTACCCCCAAGATCGCTAGCGGCTGACCGCCTTCTGGTTGGGTCAAGTCAGTAACCCCCTTAGGTACCCATTTACACCAGTACGGGGAATTTGGCCATGCGCAGGCGTCCCTCGCGAGTTACTGGCCCCCCATGTTATGGGCCCTTGTTACAGAAAACATAAACATACCTTATCCACTTAATGCAAAAGGTCGTTGTCTGCCCCCGTGGTGACCAGCCGGAGCGGAGCGAAGCCCCCCCATAACAAAAGGTTCGGGACACATCTAGGAGGTCCGCTTCTCTCAAGCGGTCCGCACAGCCAGGCAGAGTTTGTCCCTTCGTGGTCACCAAAACTGACGCGCGGAAACAACTTTACAACCTATAAAGTCATAAAACTTTACAACTCACAAAGTTATAAAGCAGGTGTGTATATTTTGACATCAGGTGCAAGGGGGATTGTTCCACCGTTCATGCACAACTTCTAAAAATATGAGGTGTGTTTAAATACAGTAAGGTGTTACATATACATAATGACCCCAGGAACGCCTATAAATATTCATAACCTTTCCCCGCTTCTTATTAAAATGAGTCTTAGGTAATCATTTCCATAGTCTCCGCTTTGACCCCTCCCTGTTGCACCTGCGCAGTGCCATCTGGTGGTCTTGAGGAGGGTCTTTGGATGAAGGCTCCTTCAGTTTTGTCACAGTGAACTTTTTACCTTTGGCTCATTACGTTGAATGGACTGAAACCCAAGCTGCCAAGTCGATTGAAATCAGACTGGCGCCCCCTTCTGCTGTAAATCTTCGTTATCTTGTCTCCTCAAGTTTACAGCTGGTGCAGTAAAACTTCTTATCTTAGCATTTGATGGGGTTCTGTTTTTCTTAACATAAGTTTACATAAAGCTCTAAACTAAGCACTTATTGTGTGGCTAAGCCTTAAAGTGTTAGTTCGTTAGTAGGCACTCATATGTTTAGTTAACCCTTAAAATGTTAGTTCCTTCTATCACCACCATCCCCCTCCTCCCATGCCCCATCCTCCCGCTGCTGGCACAGCTGGTGCCACCATCACCCCCCAGCCTGAGGAAGAGCTGCAGCTGCTGGGGTGACCCCCCGGATGCACTGCACTCCAACACCCTGACCCCCACTGCACCTGCTCCACCCCAACACTCCATCACCCCCACAATGGACACATTCCCCCCAAGGCTGCTGCTGCTGTCCTTGGTCATTCTGTCCCTGCAGAGCCTCCAGCATCACCAGGGTCTTGTCACTAGCCACACCTTCTACCTGCAGCTCCTGGCAGTCCCCCCTGTTTTCAGCGCTATGGTTAGGGATAACACTGGGTCTGGCACTTCCTCCTCCTGGGGCCCATGGGGGTCCCCTGCAATCCTCCATCCCCCAGGGCCCCCCTACCAGCATTCCCCCAGGGACAGGGAGGGGCTGGGAGTGTCTGAAACCAAGTAAAGGTGGAAGGGAGATGGTGTGTGTTCCCCCCCGCCCCACGCTGTGACCATGACCCCCAGAAAGTACAGACAGACCCCCTGCAGTGCTGCATCCAGCTCTTGGAGCCTTCAACACAGGACCTGTTGGACAGGGACCAGAGGAGGCCACCAAGATGATCCAAGGTTGGAACAGCTCTGCTGTGAGGACAGGCAGAGAGTTGGGATGTTCAGCCTGGAGAAGAGAAGCTCCGGGGAGACCTTATTGTGGCCTTTCAGTATCTAAAAGGGGCCCATAAGAAAGATGGGGCAGATCTTTTAACAGGGCCTGTTAGGACAGGACAAGGGGTGATGTTTTCAAATTAAAGGAGGGAGATTCAGGCTCGACATGAGGAAAGAATTGTTGTGCCTGAGGGTGGTGAGAGCCTGGCCCAGGTTGGCCAGAGAGGTGCTGGATGAACCATCCCTGGAGACATCCCAGGCCAGGCTGCACGGGGATCTGAGCAACCTGAGCTGCTGAAGATGTCCCTGCTCATGGCAGGGGTTGGACTCGATGAGCTTTGAAAATCCCTTCCAACCCCAACTATTCTATGATTCTATGAACCTGCCACTGCCATGGCTCAGCCTGGCAGTGCCACTGGAAAAGTGTCTCCAGAAAAGGGTGAAACTGCTGGGAGGCAGCTGCTGGAGGAGAGGGAAGGGCAACATCAGAAACAAGGCTGGACAGCCATGCAGCCAAAGCAGAGGGTCTTGCTCCCTAAGACAGTGCTGTGATCTTCGGCACCTGGAGGGGACACAGGTGAGGATGGTGCTGCCACTGGAGTGCGGCCATTTCCTCAGATGCCCTTTCCAGCCCTCTCTGCTGCCTTCAGGTGGCTTCAGATGCCCAAGACACCAGGGTTTGGAAGGGAGGGATGGAGAGAGGTGCAAGGCCTGACAGGGCCAAAAGGCAGGGGAATCCAGCCACAGGTCACTTACATGCACCAACCAGAGCTTAGGGTTTTTCATGATCACATCTAGCAAGACTCTTGCCACCAACTTGTCAAAGATGCAGAGTTCTCTCATCACTTCGATGAACACAAGGACAATGTCTGTCCTCTCAGAAAGTTTGAGGTATGACACACAGGACTATGGGAGGAAGGGAGAAAAGAAGCGAAACTGTGTCACACCAAATGCCCTGACAGTGCTTCTTAGCTGAACAGCCCTGGTGAGAGATGTCTGGCAGTGCTGGCAGCAGTGCCTGCAGCAAAACTGGCAGCAGCTCCCTTCCCACTGCTCTTTCTGTCCCTGTTCCCTGGGGAACAAGCTGGCTCTGCACCCCTGATAAGTGCTGCAACCCCCTGCATAGACTGAGTTAACTGGCTCGATGCAGGGGCAGCTGGGTGAGCAGGTCTTTGTTCCAGAGGCCATCCTGCCCTCAGGGAGCTGGGGCAGTCCCTGACCCAAACACCTGGGGGTCTCTTGGGGACAGCCCTGCGGGACAGCAATGGGGGCTCACAGCCCTGGCCTCCCACACCTGCAGGGACAACTAGGAAGCCTGTACTGACTCGGGTGTGGGGTGGCCACAGGCTGCTGCTGAGCCCTGGTGGCCCAGGCAGGGATGTCTGGGAAACGGCTGTGCCAGGTTCTCCGCCCCAGCTCATGCTGGGACCCTTCCTCTGGGCTGAGCTGGAGGAGGGCTGAAGGGGAGAGTGGGCTGGCAGCTCCCCATCCACCTCTGCCACAGGGGGAAGGAGGAAGGCAATGTTGGGACCAGTGCAGGGAAGGAGGGGAGCAGTGGGACCCCAAGGTGACAGATTCCCGGACTCTGATGTCCAGCAGCCCTCACCCCTTATGCCCAGGCCACCCCCATGGTGGCAGCATGCCCTTCCCAGTGACCCTGGTCATGGCACCTTGGCCATGGTCTTGTTTTGATCATTCACAGTGGGAGCAGGTCTCTCTGCACTTTCTTCTTCATCTTCTTCTCATTTGTGCCGACCGCAGTCTTCATCACATCATGATTCTCCATGGAGAATTCCTGAAATAAGAAAAATAAACAAAAATAAAGGTCTGAATGCTCATGGTAATTTATTTTACTAGTACAATCCATAATCTATCTCTCTGCTCCCTTGTATATTTTATATTTATATTTATATTTATATTTATATCTGCATCTAAAAATATTTTCCCTTGCATGCAGCCACACAATCATGGAATTCATATCACTCATGTTTTCAAAGCGAATGTACACCTGGGCTGATCACTTCAATAGAGAAAACAGACATTTTTATGATGTGATTAAGTTAATCTTCAAGTAAATAAACTATTGCCGTATTTCATGCACTTTGAGAACATAACAAGGAAGATATATATCTCAGGACTGTGAGATGCCAAATAGGGATCCACAAAAGACCTGGGATAAAGGATACAGGGTGTGCTAATGATTATATTTGGTTTACGTGGCAAGGTTTTGGTAGTGGGGTGGTGGGGGCGAGCTGCAGGGTGACTTCTGTGAGAAGATGCCAGAAGCTATGCCCATGTCAGACAGAGCAGTTCCAGCTGGTTTCAAGACCCGCTGCTGGCCAAAGCTGACACAATCAGCAGTGGTGGCAGAGTCGCTGTGATAACTGCTTTTGAAGGTGCTGGGGTCTGTCACTGTTCGGCACTTTTTAAGTACCACCTTCCTAAAAGCACAAAACCAGGAGATTCCAAAATGTCAGAAGTCAAGCAGGCAAGGCAAAAAGACAGCTTGGCTGAGCAGGGGTCTTCTTCTTGAATGACAGCAAAAAAAGAATGTTTATGGTCAGTGGAAAGAAAGTCAGGAGTCATGGGAGGACTACAGAGATGCTGCTCGCCACTGTAGGGAGGAAATCCATGCGGGCAAAGGTCAATTAGAGTTGAAGCTGGCCAGTATTGTGAGAGACAATAAGAAGGGCTTTTAAAAATATGTTAATAGCAAAAGGCAAGCCAGAAATAACATTGATGAACATGGTCACCTCACAAAGAGGGACATAGACAAAACCAAGACATTTAATGTTTTCTTCACCTCAGTCTTCAACACCAAAAATGGACCCAGGAGCCCTGATAGCCCTGGATTAGAGAACCATGGCTGGGTGAACAATAAACTCCAAATTGATCCAGTACTTGTGTGCCATTTGGTACTCCAGCTAGACCCTCACAAGTTAATGAGGCCTGATGAGATTTGTCCAAGGGTAATTAAAGAGCTGGCCGATGTTGTGATGAGACTTCTCTCCATGATTTTTCAGTGCTTCTGGGAATTGGGAGAGATCCCAGTTAAATGGAAGCTGGCAAACATTCCAAGCTTCAAGAAGGGCAACGGGGATGATCCTGACAACTACAGACCTGTCAACCCCACTTCTATGCCTGTCAGAATCGTGGAGGAGATTGTTCTGGGAGTTACTGGAAGACATATGAATGACAACACAGTCATTGGTCCCAACCAGCACAGGTGCAGAGGGGAAAGTCCTTCTTGACCATCTTAATTTCTTTCTATGACAAGGCTACCTACCTAGCTGACTAAGGGAAACCTGTCAAGGTGATCTTTTTGGATTTCAGTAAAGCCTTTGATACTGTCTCTCACAATATCCTCCTTGGTAAGATGTCCACTATACTGTGTTCAGTTTTGGACCCGTCATCATGAGAAAGACATTGAGGTACTAGAGAGAGTGCAGAGGAGGCAACAAAGCTGGTGAGGGGCATGGAGCACAAGTCTTAGGAGGAGCGACTGAGGGAACAGAGTTTATTTAGCCTGGAGAAAAAGAGGCTTAGAGGAGACCCTATTGCTCTCTACAACTACCTGAAAGGAGGTTGTAACATGCAGGGTGTTGGTCTCTTCTCCCAGGTAACAAGTGATAGGACAAGAGGAAATGGCCTCAAGTTGTGTCAGGGGAGGTTTAGATTGGATATTGGGAAAAAATTCTTCATGGAGAGGGTGGTGAAGCAGAGAAATAGGCTGCCCAGGGAAGTGGTGGAGTCACCATCCCTAGAGGTGTTTAAAAGGCAGTTAGATGAGGTTCTTAGGGACATGGTTTAGTGCTAGAGTTAGGTAATGGCTGGACTTGATGATCCTGAGGGTCTCTTCCAACTGTGGTGATTCTATGATGCTATACAGCTGGATAAACATACAGTGCAGTGGGTGAGCAATTGGTTGATGGGCTGGACTCAAAGGGTTCTAGTAAGTGGGTTTATGTCGGGCTGGAAACCAGTCACTTGCGGGTTCTGCAGGGATCCCTCTTAGAGCCAAATGACTTAGACTCAGGACTTAAGGGAATAATTAAGTAAGTTTGCTGATGACACAAGATTGGGAGGAGCTGTTGAAACTCTTGAGGGCAGAGAGGCCCTGCAGAGGGATCTAGACAAACTGGAGAACTGGGCAATCACCAGTTGCATAAAGTTTAACAAGAGCAAGTGCCAGATTTTGCACCTGGGACACTGCAACCCTGGCTGTACAGACAGACTGGGGGACGAGATGCTGGAGAGCAGCTCTGTGGAGAGGGATCTGGGAGTTCTGGTCAATGGCAAGTTGAACATGAGCCAACATAGTCCCTGGCAGCTAAAAGGCCAACCATGTCCCAGGCATTTCCAACCAGGCGAGGGAGGTGATCGTCACACTCTGCTCTGCACTGGTGCAGCCTCACCTGGAGCACTGTGTGCAGTTCTGGGCACCACACTATAAAAAGGCTATAAATCTACTGGAGGGCTATGACCTAGTTGAAGGGTTTAGACCAGTATCTGTGTGAGGAGTAGCTAAAGTCACTAGGTCTGTTCAGCCTGGAGACCTCATTGCAGTCTACAGTTTCCCCACCAGGAGGGGCAGGTGCTGAACTCTTCTCTCTGGCAACCAATGACAGAACCCAGGGTATGGCAGGAAGATGTGCCAGAGAAGGTTTAGGTTGGGCATTAGGAAAAGGTTCTTCACCCGTGGGTTGGTGAAGCACTGGAACAGGCCCCCTGGGGAGGTGTCACGGCCTCAAGCCTGACAGTGTTCAAGAAGCGACTGGACAATGTCCTCAGACGCACAGTGTGGATTTTGTGGTTGTCATGTACAGGGACAGGAGTTGGAATCAATAATCCTTGTGGGTCCTTTCCAACTCAGGACATTCTATGATTCTATGCTGCTGTGTTTAAGAAAGGGTAAAAACTGCAACAGCAGTTGAGAGGAGTGTGTATATGTGAGAGAAACAACTATGCAGACACCAACAGTGAAGAAGGAGGGGAGGAGGAGCTCCAGACACCACAGCAGAGATTCTGCTGCAGCCTGTGGTGAAGACCCTGTAGTGTGGGCTTTCCATGGGCTCATTACTTCCTTCAGATCACATCCACCTGCCCTAGTGTGGGATCCTCTGCAGGCTGCAGAGTGGTGCAGACCAGCACCCCCAGATCCCTTTCTGCAGGGCTACTTTCCAGCCATTCCTACTTTATACTTGTGCCTCTTGTTACTCCATCCTGGGTGCAGAATACAGCACTTGGACTTGTTAAATTCCATGTCACTGATGAGTCCCCAGTGCTCTGATCTATCCACATCCCTCTGCAAGGCCTTGTCCCTTGAGCGAGTCAACACTAAAACTCCCATTTCAGTATCATCAACAAATTTGCTACCTGTGCATTCAGCTCCAGCACTAGATCACTGATAAATACATTGAACAGAACTGCCACTAGAATTGACCCCTGGGGAATACCACTGGTTACTGATCACTGGATTTAACTGTACTCTACTGACTGCACTGATTTGATCCCCATCATTGACCCCTGGGGAACACCACTGGTTACTGATCACTGGATTTAACTGTACTCTACTGACTGCACTGATTTGATCCCCATCATCTGCTATATGGAAGTTTAGACATTTAGGGCCCAGTAGGTAGAGATCAGCAGGTAGTGCCCTCTAGTGTATCTTATAGTATTTGAAGCTGTATGGGGATATAGCGGAAGATTTGGCGAGGAGGTTGGTTAAATGTAAATACGCTCAAGTGACTTGCACCTGTCTGTAGAAAAAGCACACACATCGCACTAATTGTCTGACTGACCTTGTGTGCTTGATGAGTAGAAGCTCTGTGTTAGATAACACAGGCCTGGGAGAAACTCTGGGCACCTTATCGCTGTGTCTGAGATTCCTGCTTTGTTGTGAGAAAGAGCGGGAGGCTGCGCCTGCCTGAAGCCTTGAAATACAGGCGAGCTCAGCAGGCCCAGCGATCTTCCAGCAGGGCTGAACTGACCAGCGCCTGCGTCCCCGTTTGTGTCACCTCTGCCTGGGAGCTCAGGTGTGGCTTCGGAGATCCCCCAGTAGAGAGGTAACTAAAATAAAACTTGCTCTTTGCAAATGCATCCGTGGCCTCTGGCTCTTCTTGCGATGTGCCTGCGTATGTGCACACATTTGGCGTAGTCGGCAGTTGCTAGAACCAGCCATGCTGTGGTTTGCAAAAAAAACGGGGACAGGGGAGGCCTCGAGGGTGACTCCCCAAATTCCGGGATGGCCCAGTACGGAGCGCTGGGCTCCCGTGGCTGCTCTCCTGTCTGAATTCGCTCCACCGGAGTCATGGCCTCGGTTTGATGATGGGGCGGTGATTACCCCCCAGGTAATTCAAGCAGCTATGCTTAAGCTTCCATGGAGAGCAGCATCAACTTCTTCTCGCAAATTAGCGGGAAGATTGGGATGGTTATTTGTTACCGGTCTTAATGCTCTTGATCGTGATGTTGTTGCGTTGAAGAGTAAAATAAGAGAATTGGAAAAGGAGGTTGAGATTTTGCAGGATGCAAAGGCGATCGCACAAGAAGTAATTACCGTTCAAGCAGAGCGGTGCTATGAGCTGCAAGATAATGTAGACCGGTTGCTAGCATGTATTGCTAAGGAACAAAAGGAAAAACATGCCAAAAGTGAGTTTATGTGTTCTCAGGTTTGTACTCTTACCACAAAACACTCTTGGAATCCCAAGGAATGGGATGGAAATATTTGGAGTGAATCCTCAGACTCCAATATTGAGTCTGAATTTGACCCTGACTTCAATGGCAGGGAAGTGGTGGGAGCACAACCCCCCATACAAATGGTGCTGCAGCAGGAACAAGCAGATGAGGGGGGCAGAGA
This sequence comes from Patagioenas fasciata, assembly GCF_037038585.1. Lineage (NCBI taxonomy): Eukaryota > Metazoa > Chordata > Aves > Columbiformes > Columbidae > Patagioenas > Patagioenas fasciata. Next base: position 7,057,008 of record NC_092540.1, read on the forward strand.
GCACATACTCACTCTCCGAAGGAGTTAACGGCATTTTCAGAGATCTCTCAGCAAACGAGTGGGGAAGGAATTCCGGCACAGATTTTGCCAGCTTGGGATAGTGGAGCTGTGTCTATCCATTTATTAGCAGATGAACAAGTTTTCTTAAGCCCTATAGCCTATGATGATCAGATACAACAACAATATGCTCAGCTGCAAACTGTCAGAGGTCCGGACAGGCAAGATATTATTGCACCTGTGCTGTATCAATGTTTGTGTGCAGCAGTTTTAACGGCATATGCTGAACCTCTTGAATCTGTGTTGTCCCGTGGAAATTGGTGCACATTGGAGGAAAGTATTGATTTAGTGCAGCAGATGGGGGTGGTGTATGCATTGATTATGGGATCCGATTCGGACAGGGTAGCAGTGACAAGTGCTATAGGTAATGCAGGCACTCCAACAAATGCCTTGAGCGGAATTGGGGCTGTAATTTCAGGACCCTCTGTTTGGGTGGTGGATAATGGAAATCTGGCAAAACTGAGAAGAGTTACAGCACAGGTGATGAGAACACTAATGTGGAATGATTTAGTACAAGCTGGTATCCCACAATCAGAAATAAGCGGGATCATGCCATCACAAATTTTTTGCCGCTTGCAAAAGTTAATGCTTATGCAGAAAAGCCAACCAGCCCCAGCCCCCCCGCCCACACTGCACCCACCCTGCACCCCAACTGCCACCTCAGGGCGAGACCAGTTTGCCTTTACCTGGCAACAAAAGCAATATACTTGCCGAGTATTGTCTCAGAGATACAAACACAGTCCCTCCGTCTGCCACCAAATCATAGCAGCTGATATAGCACTATGGTCGGGTACTGTTACTGATTGCCATGATATTGATAATCTGTTGATCATGGCAGTGTCACAACAAGAATCTGAAGCAGCTGCTGAATTTTTGAAGGTGCATGTGCAGGACCAAGGCTGGGCAATTACTCTGATGAAAATACAGGGCCCTTGTGCTACTGTACTATTTTTAGAAATAGTTTGGCATAGGCAGCTTAGAGAAACACCAGTTAAAGTACAGCACACAGTCCAGCAGTTTTCTGTACCAGCTGCAATAAAACAATTACATGCCTTTTTAGGATTTTTAGGGCCTTGGAGAATTTCCATCCCTACATCTTCTGTGGAGGAGGGTTCCCCTTGTAAAGAGTTAATAGCAGAGCACAATAAAGTTGATTCATTTGAGTCTCAAAACAGTAAGAAAGCAGATAATATGATCTCTGCTGAGCTGCATGCTCAAGCTCTAAATGTGCATATAGCTTGTGGACATGGATCAGCTTATGCTGCACACACATGGGACATTGGTCACAATCAAACCCCTTTGCTGTTATATACTTGTAAAACATGCTCACATCATTGGGCTGCTTGTACACAGCTACATTTAAGAGCACAGGGAAAGGTAAAACGGGGTCAGTGGGCCTCAAATACCTGTCAGGTTGATTATATTGGCCCCGTATCCCCATCTAGGGGGTGGCAATATGTATACACTGCTGTGGATATAGTGTCACCACTAACTACAGGGGAAATGAAATTATTCACACCAATGGATTGTGAACTGGGACTGCAGCCTATTGATTGAGATGTAAAAATTTATATGACTCCAGAGAATGCTGTATGGGTTTGTACCCTGACTTCTCCTCTTATGTTACATCCTTTACTAATATCAGATTCTCGAGTTCTTGTATTTCAGGTATCTTCAGTGAACACCTGTGTTTTATCTAGAGGAGACAGCACTGGAACAATGTTATTGGTGTCACAGACTCAACATCCAACTGAACTCCAATCTGAAAAAGTGCAGGCCACGACTTTCCAGTCTGTGTAAGCAATTAGCCCACAACAGGTTGTTAAACCCAGTGATACCAGCTGAAGGAGCTGGAGCAGCAGCGTATGTATTACTGGAAGGTGACAACCCCCATAGCTGTGTTACAGAATTGTGCTATGCTAAGGGATTTTAACACTAATCTTTCTTACTGTTGTTTCTCTGAGTAGGCAGTAGCTGCAAATGCTGCTTTGATTTTGAAGTCATGTGTTGCTTCAACACAGATGATGAACTAGCCAGCATGGAAGACAACATCTTGCATCTTTGGAACTAAGGCCTGGCTGAATGACTCGTTTAATTCCCTGACAAGATGAATGGGACACCTGATTATTGTAGAAATATGCTTTTTCCTTTTTCTGTATGTGTTTATTGTGTGCCCCTGTAAATTGCTCTGTGCTACACCTCACAAGCCCAAATGAACAACTCTGGCTTTGTTGGCCCCAGCAGAAGCAAGTCACGTGAGCGAGGGGGTGGAATGTATGGGGATATAGCGGAAGATTTGGCGAGGAGGTTGGTTAAATGTAAATACGCTCAAGTGACTTGCACCTGTCTGTAGAAAAAGCACACACATCACACTAATTGTCTGACTGACCTTGTGTGCTTGATGAGTAGAAGCTCTGTGTTAGATAACACAGGCCTGGGAGAAACTCTGGGCACCTTATCACTGTGTCTGAGATTCCTGCTTTGTTGTGAGAAAGAGCGGGAGGCTGCGCCTGCCTGAAGCCTTGAAATACAGGCGAGCTCAGCAGGCCCAGCGATCTTCCAGCAGGGCTGAACTGACCAGCGCCTGCGTCCCCGTTTGTGTCACCTCTGCCTGGGAGCTCAGGTGTGGCTTCGGAGATCCCCCAGTAGAGAGGGAACTAAAATAAAACTTGCTCTTTGCAAATGCATCCGTGGCCTCTGGCTCTTCTTGCGATGTGCCTGCGTATGTGCACACAGAAGCCATTGCACAGGCCAACAGATATGACTCAACACCTAAGAAGTATCCAGAACCTTCTGTAGTTACAGCTGGAGGCTAGAGAAGACACCATGGAGTATCTCAAATGGCACTAGATACTGATCTCTAGGCAATTAAGTTGTTCATCAGTATATTTACTTTGTATTTTAGACACTTAAATTTAAGACATCTGAAGCTGAATCTTACTCTTATAACATCATTCATGTGTTTAAACACATATTTTACATATAATTTGAGATATTCTAGTATGTCTCAGAGGTCTGGAAGATAGAACACAGTATCTATGGGAGATTTACACTCTTCTGATGTGGGAAATGGAGGACTAGAAAATCTCAGTGTATCTCAAATTGCACCTTATCCCTTTCACGTTGTGATACACAGCATTATATATCCTATCTGTTTGCCTTAATGAGTGATAAGGTATGCATGTATATGCTTTCAGGGACTACATCTTTGATCAGTTATGGGTCAATTTGACCACAGTGAATTTTCCTGCCATTCAGTGTTGTGAACCATAGTGTAACAGGGAGAGGTAAACATATCCAGAAAATTATTTAATCCAGAAACTAAGTTCCAGAAGTTGAAGTTGATGCATTTTTTTGATAGGAGTTGCTAATTTCTGTTTATCATACTTGTGCCACCTATGTTTAGCACCTGAAGGTGCTGGTTCTTCACAATACCAGTAAGAAAGGCACTCACACACTATAAGGTATCACTTGAAATGCCACTTATTGGAGCTAACACTCTAACAAAAACCAGGATAGTATGGATAATTTTACATCCTTTCAGATGCTGGGAACCCTGAGTTGTACAGTATCAAACAAATCTTTGGTCAGGGATCAGTATGCTGCGCAGATCTGTCTCTGCAAATGCTACCCGCTTTTAGTCACTCAAGCTATTACAGGGAACAGTTGTTCTCTTAAAAGGGAACAATTCCATCCAGGATTCTTACTGTCAAACAGAAAGGATGTTCACATATGAAGTTCGTGCTTCACTTTTAGGTAAAGACACACGAGGGGAGTAATAACAGGTACCAAGTGGTAGCTAATTGCAGGCTATACTGTTAGATTCAACTGTCAAAGCTCATCCTGCAGCCGGTGGATGTGCACAGCACAACAGTGGTCTGAAGGCCAAGCTGTACATGCAGCAAAGCATATGTCTGGGCCAACTCACAGAATCACAGAGTCACAGAAATACAGAATCACAGAATCACAGTGTGTTTGGGATTGGAAGGGACCTCAAAAGATCATCCAGTCCAATCCCTCTGCTGGAGCAGGAACACCCAGATGAGGTTACACATGAAGGTGTCCAGGCCGGTCTTGAATGCCTCCAGAGTAGAAGACTCCACAACTTCCCTGGGCAGCCTGTTCCAGTGTTCTGTCACACTCACTGAGAAGAGGTTTCTTCTCAAATTTAAGTGGAACCTTTTGTGTTACAGTTTGTACCCATTACCCCTTGTCCTACCATTGGTTGTCACTGAGAAGAGCCTGGCTCCATCCTTGTGACACTCATCCTTTGTATATCTATAAACATTAATGAGGTCACCCTTCAGTCTCCTCTTCTCCAAGCTAAAGAGACCCAGCTCCCTCAGCCTTTCCTCACACGGGAGATGCTCCACGCCTTTAATCATCTCTGTTGCCTTGCGCTGGACTCTCTCCAGCAGTTCCCTGTCCTTCTTGAACTGAGAGGCCCAGAACTGGACACAATATTCCAGATGGGATCTCACCAGGGCGGAGCAGAGGGGAAGGAGAACCTCTCTCGATCTACCGACCACCCCCCTTGTAATACACCAGAGGATGCCATTGGCCTTCCTGGCCACAAGGGCACAGTGCTGGCTCATGGTCATCCTGCTGTCCACCAGGACCCCCAGGTCCCTTTCCCCTAAACTGCTCACCAAGTAATCATTCCATAAATTATACTGGAGCCTGGGATTGTTCCTACCCAGATGTAAGACTCTACACTTGCCTTTGTTGTATTTCATTAAATTATTCCCTGCCCAACTCTCCAGCCTGTCCAGCTCTCTGGATGGCAGCCCAGTCTTTTGGCATGTCAGCCACTCCTCCCAGCTTGGTGTCATCAGCAAACTTGCTGATAGTACACTCTAGTCCCTCATCCAAATCATTGATAAATATATTGAATAATTCAGGCCCCAGTACTGACCCCTGAGGCACTACACTAGATCCAGGCCTCAACTGGACTCTGCCCCATTGACAACGACTCTCTGGCTTCTTCCCTTCACCAGTTCACAGTCCATCTCACTGCCCGATCATCCAGACTGCACTGCCTCAGTTTGGCTGTGAGGATGCTGTGGGAGACTGTGTCAAATGCCTTCCTGAAGTCAAGGTAGACCACGTCCACTGCTCTGCCATCATCCATCCATCTTGTTATGTCCTCATAAAAGTCAATGAGGTGAAACCATGTTGACTTCCCCTAATGACCCTCTTATCCCTAATATGCCTTGAGATGGTACCACGGATAAGTCGTTCCATCACTTTGCCAGGGATGGAGGTGAGGCTGACCGGTCTATAGTTACCTGGCTCATTGGTTTTACTGGCAGTGAGCTCACAGTTTCTGCTGCCAGAACTGTGTGCTCATTGGTTATACTGACAGTGACCTCACACCCTCTACTGCCACTACTGTGTACACATTGGTTATACTGACAGTGACCTCACACTTTCTAGTTCTACCACTGTGTCCTCATTGGTTACACTGACAGTGACCTCATACCCTCTACTGCCACTGTCATTGGTTATACTGACCGTGACCTTATACCCTCTACTGCCACTGCTGTGTGCTCATTGGTTATACTGACAGTGACCTCACACCCTCTGCTGCCAGTCCTGTATGCCCATTGGGTATACCGACAGTAACCTCACACCGTCTACTGCCACCGTTGTGTGCTCATTGGTTACCGCGACACTTTGCCTCGCAACCTCTGCTGCCACTGCTGTGTGCTCATTGTTTACAGTGCCAGTGAATTCACACCCTTTACTGCCACTGCTGTGTGCTCATTGGTTAAAGTGACAGTGTCCTCACACCCTTTAATGCCAGCACTGTTGCTCATTGGTTATACTGACAGTGACCTCACACGCTCTACAGCCAACACTGAGTCCTCATTGGTTACACTGACAGTGACCTCATACCCTCCACTGGCACTGCTGTGTGCTCATTGGTTACACAGAGAGTGACCTAACGTACTCTACTGCCAGCACTGTGTCCTCATTGTTTACACTGACAGAGACCTCACACCCTCCACTGCCACCACGATGTACTCATTGGTTATACTGACAGTGACCTCACAACCTCTACTGCCACAGCTGTGTGATCACTGGTTCTACTGACATCGACCTCACAACTCATTCTGCCACTGCTGTGTGGTCATTGGTTATACTGACAGTGTGCTCACACCTCCTACTGCCATTGCTGTTTGCTCATTTGTTATATTGACATTGACCTCACACCCTCTACTGCCATCGCTGTGTGCTCGTTCGTTATACTGGCAGTGACCTCAAATCCTTTACTGCCACTGCTGTGTGCTCACTGGTTATACTTACAGTGACCTCACACCCTATACTGCTAGCACTGTGTCCTCATTGGTTTCACTGTCCGTGACCTCAAAACCACTACTGCCACTGCTGTGTGATCACTGGTTGCGCTGACAGCAACCTTACACCCTCTACTGCCACTGTGGTGTACTCACTGGTTACACTGACAGTGACCTCACACCCTCTGCTGCCACAGATGTGTCCTCATTGGTTATACAGAGGGTGACCTCACACCCCTTACTGCAGGACTGTGTGCTCATTGGTTATAGTGACAGTGACCTCACATACTCTTCTGCCAGCACTATGTCCTCATTGATTACTCTGACAGTGAGCTCTCACCCTCTATTGCCATTGCTGTTTTCTCATTGGTTACACTGAGAGTGACCTCACACCCTCTACTGCTAGCACTGTGTACTCATTGGTTACACTGACAGAGACTTCACCAGATCTACTGCCACTGCTGTGTGCTCCTTGGTTATACTGACAGTGACCTCACACCCCCTAATGCCACTGTGTTCTTCACGTTGGTTATACTGACACTGACCTCACATCCTCTACTGCCAATCCTCTGTGCCCATTGTTTACACTGTCAGTGACTTCACACCCTCCACTGCCAGCACTGTGCGTTCATTGGTTATACTGACAGTGATCTCACACCTTCTACTGCCACTGTTGTGTGCTCCTTGGTTATACTGACAGTGACCTCACAACGTCTAATTCCAGCACTGTTGCTCCCTCATTATACTGACAGTCACCTCACACATGTTACTGCCACTGCTGTGTGATCATTGGTTATACTGACAATGAACTCACACTTTCTAGGTCTACCACTGTATTGGTTACACTGACAGTGACCTCACACCCTCTACTGCCAACGTTCTGTGATCATTGGTTACACTGACAGTGACTTCACACCCTCTACTGCCAATGCTCTGTGACCATTGGTTACACTGACAGTGACATCACACCCTCTACTGACACAGATCTGTGGTCACTGGTTATACTGACGGTGACCTTACACCCTCTACTGCCACTGCTGTGTGCTCATTGGTTACATTGACAGTGACCTCACACACACTACTGCCAGCACTGTGTCCTCATTGTTTACACTGACAGTCACCTCAAAGCCTCTACTTCCAGCACTTTCAGCTCGTTGCCTATACTGTCAGTGACCTCTCAACCTCTACTGCCCCTGCTGTGAGATCACTGGTTATACTGACAGTGACTTCATAACTCCCTCTGTCACTGCTGTGTGCTCATTGGTTATATTGACAATGAGCTCACACCTCCTACTGCCATTACTGTGTGCTCATTGGTTATACTGAAAGTGACCTTACTAGCTCTACTGCCACCGCTGTGTCCTCATTGTTTATAAAGAGGGTGACCTCACACCCCTTACTGCTAGCACTGTGTGCTCATTGGTTATATTGACAGTGACCTCACAATCTCTACTGCCAATGTTGTGTGCTCATTGATTATAATGAAAGTGACCTCATACCCTCTACTGCCATTGCTTTGTACACATTGGTTATAGTGACAGTGAACTCACACCCTCTATTTCCACCGCTTTGTGTTCATTGGTTATACTGACAGTGAACTCACACCCTCTACTGCCACCGCTGTATGCTCATTGGTTACACTGACAGTAACCACACACCCTCTGTTGCCACTGCTTTCTTCTCATAGGTTACACTGACACTGACCTCATACCCTCTACAGCCAGCACTGTGTGCTCACTGGTTCTACTCACAGTGATGTCACACCCTCTACTGCCACTGCTGTGTTCTGATTGGTTACACTGACAGTGACCTCACACCCCCTACTGCCAGCACTGTATCTTCATTGTTTATACTGACAGTGAACTCACACTGTCTAATGCCAGCACTCTGTCCTCATTGTTTACCATGACAGTGACGTCACAGCCTCTACTGCCACTGCTGTCTGCTCATTGATTACACTGACAGTGACCTCACACTCTCTACTGCCACTGCTTTGTTCTCATTGGTTATGCTGACAGTGACCTCATACCCTCTAATGCCAGAACTGTGTCCTCATCGGCTATACTGAGAGTGACCTCACACCCTCTACTTCCACTACTGTGTGCTCATTGTTTATACTATCAGTGACCTCACACCCTCTACTGCCAACACTGTGTCCTCATTGTTTACACTTTCAGTGACCTCACAACCTCTACTGTCACTCCTGTGCGGTCAATGATTATACTGACAGCAAGCGTACACCCCTTCTGCTAGTGTGGTGTACTCATTGGTTACACTGATAGTGAACTCACATCCTCTACTGCGAACACTGTGCGCTCATTGGTTACACTGACAGTGATCTCACACCCTCTACTGCCAGCACTGTGTGCTCATTGGTTACACTGACACTGACCTCACACACTCTAAAGCCAGCACTGTGTCCTCATTGCTTGCACTGACAGTCACCTCACACCCTCTACTGGCAGCACTTCTTGCTCATTGGTTACACTGACAGTGACCTCATAAGCTCTACTGCCAGCACTGTTTGCTCATTGGTTATACTGACAGTGAACTCACACACTCTAATGCCATTCACTGTGTCCTCATTAGTTATAATGACAGTGACCTCATATCCTCTACTGCCAGTGCTGTCTGCTCATTGTTTATACTGTCAGTGACCTCACAACCTCTACTGCCCCTGCTGTGTGATCACTGGTTATACTGACAGTGACCTCACACACGCTCCTACCATGGATGTGTGCTCATTGGTTACAAAGGCAATGACCTCGTACCCTCTACTGCCACTGCTGTGTGCTCATTGGTTTCACTGGCAATGACCTCACACCCCCAAATGCCAGCACAGTTGCTCATTGGTTCTACTGACAGTGACCTCACAGCCTCTTCTGCCACTGCTGTGTTCTCATTGGTTCTACTGACAGTGAGCTCACACCATCTACTGCCAGCAATGAGTCCTCATTGGTTACACTGACAGTGACCTCACACCATCTACTGCCAGCAATGAGTCCTCATTGGTTACACTGACAGTGACCTCACAACCCTCTGCTGCCAGTGCTGTATGCTCATTGGTTACATTGACATTGACCTCACACACTCTAAAGCCACTCCTGTGTGCTCCTTGGTTATAAAGACAGTGACCTCAAACCCTCTACTGCCACTGCTGTGTGCTCATTGGTTACACTGACAGTGAGCTCACACCCTCTACTGCCACTGCTTTTTTCTCATTGGTTACCCCGACAGTGACCTCATACCCCCTACTGCCAGCACTGTGTGTTCATTGGTTAAACTGACAGTGACCTCAAATCCTCTACTGCCACAGCTGTGTGCTCATTGGTTACACTGACAATGACCTCAAACCCTCTTCTGTCAGCTCTGTGTGCTCATTGGTTAAGGTGACAGTGACCTCACATCCTCTACTGCGAGTACTGTCTGCTCATTGTTTATACTGTCAGTGACCTCACAACCTCTACTGCCCCTGCTGTGTGATCACTGGTTATACTGACAGTGATCTCACACCCTCTACTGCCACTGCTGTGTTCTCATTAGTTACACTGATATTGACCTCACACACTCTACTGCCAGCACTGTGTGCTCATTGGTTATAGTGACAGTAATCTCAGACCTCCACCTGCCACTATTTTGTGCTCACTGGTTACACTGGCAGTGACCTCACACCCTCTACTGCCAACACTGGCTGCTCATTGGTATTGTGACATTTACCTCACACACGCTACTGCCATGATGTGTGCTCATTGGATACACTGACAGTGACCTCACACACTCTACTGCCACTGCTGTGTGCTCATTCGTTACACTGACAGTGACCTCCACACTCTACTGCCACTGCTGTGTGCTCATTCGTTACACTGACAGTGACCTCCACACTCTACTGCCACTGCTGTGTGCTCATTGGTTACCCTGACAGTGATGTCGAACCCTCTACTGCCAGCACTTTGTACTCACTGGTTACACTGACAGTGACCTCACACCCTCTAAGGCCAGCACTATTGCTCATAGGTTATATTGGCAGTGAACTCACACCCTGTACTCTCACCGCTGCTGCGTTCTCATTGGTTATAGATACAGTGACCTCACACACTCTACTGCCAACACTGTGTTCTCATTGGTTACACTGACAAGGACCTCACAACTCATTCTGTCACTGCTTTGTGCTCATTGGTTACACTGACAGTAACCTCACACCTTCTACTGCCAGCACTGTTGCTCATTGGTTATACTGACTGTGACCTCATAGCCTCTACTGCCACTGCTGTGTGCTCATTGGTTATACTGACAGTGACCTCACACCCTCTACATCCAGCACTGTGTCCTCATTGGTTGCACTGACAGTGACCTCACACATCCCATCTCCTAGGTCCTCCCCAAACTCCGGGGTCCCTTGCGGCACTCTTGGGTCCCTCCATGAGTACTGGGTGCTGTGGGGCACTCCTGGATCCCTCCCAATTTCATGGCTCCATCCCGAACTCCTGGGACCCTACCGGAACTCATGGGTCCTTGGGGCACTCCTGGGTCCTTCCTGAACACCTGGGTACCTGGGGGCACTCTTTGTTCGTCCCGAACTCCAGGGTCCATTGGGGCACTCCTGGGTCCCTCCCAAACTCCAGGGTCCCTTGGGGCACTCCTGGTGCCTCCCGAACTCCTGGGTCCCTTGGGGCACTCCTGTGTCCCTTGGGGCACTTCTGGGTCACTCCTAGAGTCCTGGGTCCCGTGGGGCACTTCTGGGTCCCTCCAAAATTCCTGGTCCGTTCTGAACTCCTGGGTCCCTAGGGGAGGGGAGCCTGTCAGCCCCAGGCCTGTCACTGCCTGCTGTCCCTCCTGTCACCAGCGAGGCCTCTGAAAACTGGCCAAAACATCCCCAGACTTCGGGCCAAAGTGGCCCAAAATCTCCAACAGACAAGTCGGGAAGAAGGATATGGGACAGAGGGAGAAAGCAAAGGCAGGAGGAGAAAGGGAGGGAAGAGGAAAAAGTAGTGCTGGGCTGCAGGACTGAAATGGAGGAATTAAAAGAAAAGAGCCAGGAAGCAGGAGAGTGAGAGAAAAGGAAAGAAGAGAGGAAAGACGAGACATCCAGCCAGACGAGGGGTTAGTGAGAGATGGGACAGAGAACAGGAGGAGAAGGAAATAAGGCAAGTCAAGGATAGGCAAGGCTAGGCTGCAGGATGTATTTTTGCTTTATATTTTCTACCACATTCGTCTTGAGATGAGGAGGAAAGCCATCAGACCTTATGGCTTAGGCCGAAACAAAAAACGCTTAACATGTCTGTGAGTCCATGTCTTTGCCTCCACAAGCAGATGAGCTGCTGGTATTTTCTCCGTTCGGCCTGCTTCGTTGTAGCTCTCTTGCCGGTCTCCAGCTTATCGGCTTTCTTTGCGCGACTAGGTATAGGGAGATAAAGAGCATCAGAAAACTTTCCTTTTGCCTTCTTCAGCGCTGGAACCTAGTTGCTACGCCTTCTGTTTGTCCATGTGCACACACACGATTCCTCACTGAAAACCACGCAGAGACCTTTCCACAAGCACCCAGGTATGTGCACCTATCACCACGTGCACGCACACACAGCTCTTTTCACACACTGATGCCTAAGTAAACGCGTGGCCACACACACGCACACATCCGCAAGCGCGCCCACTCCCATCTATTGACAGAAAGACGTACGTGAAACACACTGATATGCTTGAGGGTAAACACGTCCGATGATGGTTGGGGTACTAGACGCCCGCATATGTGGCTGCAGGAGAATACACTTTTGGACCCTACCTGAAGATATGTGCCTGTTCTTGAAGCTCTGCTAGTAAAGGCGCTAAGACAGTCGTAGGCAGTACTGAATGCTGCTCCATACTGCTTCTCTCTTGTGACAAGTCCTTCACAGTTGCCCGAGGAAAGACGCTTAGTAATCGATCTACAAGAGAAATGAAACAGATCATGCCATAACACGAAAGAACAGCAGGGCATCTCTTCACAAGCTTGTCCCTGATCTATAGCTGAGGGCAAACACTTGTGTGCTTGTGGGAGAGCCTGTGTCTTTCATGTAAGTGTTTGGGAGTTTTGCTCAAATCCATGTTTCCTCAAGCTCGATAATCAAGATCTAGGATACCTGCAGACCGATCCCTGTTTGTGTGGCGCAAGTGTGACTGAAACACTGTGTTCGTTAGCGCGTGCGGTTTCTATCCATCCCTCCAGATGCCTGTGAGTCCATGTCTTTCTCTCCACAAGCACGTGTGTTGGTTTCGTCGCACATGTGCATCTGTGCAAGTGCTGAGCTCAGCGGAGTGTCTGTTGACATTAGGTGTGCGTTGGCTGTTCCTGTGTGTAACACGGCACAGCCAAGACTGCTCAACTGAACAGAGAAACGCGAAATCATCTAGGTAGAGGCAACAAAGCAAAACCGAGGCAGGATTGATAGCTAGATAGAGGAGGATTCCCTGCGCTGACTCTTCACAGTTACACAAGAAGAAAGCTGAGCGGTAAATCAAGCGGAGAAATGTTTTCGAAGAGGTCATTTAGCGAATGAACAGCAGTGTGCGCTACTTTCAGGAGTGTGCCTGAAATGTGCCAAAATCAGCACAGCCTGTGTTCAAAAGGTGGTGCCTCTGTGACTGTATTGATGCACGTTCCCGTCTCTGTGAGTGTATGGACGGTTGTTTCATGTTCACTCAGAGGGAAATGGTCCGTTTTTTCTTCTGTGTGTACAGACGCGATTACGTTGTCTCTTGTGACAGAGATAACTCTGTGCATCCAAAACTACGTGGTAAAGACTCGTCTGCATATGTTTGGTAAACAATCAAGTGTGCGTGCTCTGACAGCTGTCTCTATGCAGACGTCTCCACAGAGCCACTTCTGAATGCCCCGCAGCCCAGGACTGAATGGATACACTAACAAGTGCACCGGTGTGAGCAACCACATATGCAGAAGGACGTCTTTCATCTCACAGAAGCATGAATGTATTTGCGTTCAAGTTTATGGCAGAAACGATGTGTGAACAGATGAGCTGCTGGTATTTTCTATGTTCAGCATGCTTCGTTGTAGCTCTCTTGCCGATCGCCAACTTAAAGACTTTCTTTGCACGTCTAGGAATAGGGAGATAAAGAGATAGCATCGGAAAACTTGCCTTTTGCCTTCTCCAGTGCTGGAAATTAGTTGCTACGCCTTCTGTTTGTCCACGTGCACACACACGATTCCTCATTGAAAGCCACACAGAAACCTTCCCACAAACACCCAGGTATGTGCACCCACCACCACGTGCACGCACACGCAGCTAGAGAAAAGCACCTATCTTTTCACACACTGATGCCTAAGAAAACGCGTGGCCACACACATGCACACATCCGCAAGCGTGCCCACTCCCATCTGTTGACAGAAAGACGTAGGTGAAACGTACTGATATGCTTGAGGGTTTAACACGTCCATTGATGGCTGGGGTACTTGCATGCTCGCATACGTGGCTGCAGGAGAATACACATTTGGAGGGTACCTGAAGATGTGTGCCTGTTCTTGGAGCTCCGCTAGTAAGGGAGCAAAGACACTCGCAGGCAGTACTGAATGCTGCTCCATACTGCTTCTCTCTTGTGACAAGTGCTTCACAGTCGCCCGAGGAAAGACGCTTAGCAATCGATCTACAAGAGAAATGAAACAGATCATGCCATAACACGAAAGAACAGCAGGGCACCTCTTCACAAGCTTGTCCCTGATCTATAGCTGAGGGCAAACACTTGTGTGTTTGTGGGAGAGCATGTGTCTTTCATGTAAGTGCTTGGGAGATTTGCTCAAATCCATGTTTCCTCAAGCTCGATAATCAAGATCTAGGATACCTGCAGACCTATCCCTGTTTGTGTGGAGGCAGTGTGCCTGAACGCCTCTGTTCGTTAGCACCTGCGGTATCTATCCATCGCTCCACACGTGTGTAAATCCATGTCTTTTTCTCCACTATCATGTGTTCTGATTTCATCGCACATGTGCATCTGCGCTACTGTTGAGCTCAGCGGAGTGTGTCTCTTGACACTTGGTGTGCGTTGGCTGTGTCTGTGTGTAGCACAGCACAGCCAAGACTGCTCAGCTGAACAGAGAAATGCTAAATCATCTAGGTAGAGGCAACAAAGCAAAACCGAGGCAGAATCGAACATGTGCACAACTGAGATGGAATCCCTGTGCAGACACTTCACAGTTACACGAGAAGAAAGCTGAGCGGTAAATCGAGCGGAGAAATATTTCCGAAGAGGTCATTTGGCGAATGAACAGCAGTGTGCACTACTTTCAGGAATGTGCCTGAAATGTGCCAAAACCAGCACAGCCTGTGTTCAAAAGCTGCTTCCTATGGGACTGCATTGATGCACGTTCCCGTCTCTGCGAGTGTATAGACGGCTGTTTCATGTTCACTCAAAGGGAAATGGTCCGGTTTTTCTTCTGTGCGTGCATACACGATTACATTGCGCGTCCAAACAGAGGTACGTCTGCGCATGCAAAACTATGTGTTAAAACGCGTCTGCATATGTTTTGGTAAACAAACGAGATTATTTCCCTTTTCTTTGGTCACTTGAGCAGTCACGACTGTTCTGTGTTACACACAGGAACAGCCAACGCAGACCAAGTGTCAACAGATACACTCAGCTGAGCTCAACACTAGCGCGGGTGCACATGTGCGACAAAATCAACACACATGCTTGTGGAGGAAAAGGCATGTACTCACACGCATGTGGAGAGACGGATAGATTCAGCAGGCACTAAATAAGAGAGACTTTCAGGCACACTGTCTCCACACAAACAAGGACTGGTCTGCAGGTACCCTAGACCTTGATTATCGAACCCACCACCTCGACTTGCGCAAAACTCCCACACACTTACAGGAAAGATACGTGCTCTCCCACAAGCACACAAGTGTTTGCCCTCATCTGTAGATTATGGACAAGCTTCTGCGGAGACGCCCTGTTGCTGTTTCACGTTATGTCATGGTCTGTTTTGTTTCTCTCGCTGATCGATTGCGAAGCGTCTTTCCTCGGGCGACTGTGAAGCATTTGCCATAGGAGAGAAGTAGCACGGAGCAGCATTCAGTACTGCCTGTGACTGTCTTTGTTCCCTTACTAGCAGATCTCCCTTGCGTCTGTCCGCATGAGAAATGCAGGACTGTGCAGCACGAGGAACTTTTCCAACAAACAGCACAGCTCTATACTCCAGCTTAAGCATGAATGGAACTTACATCAAGACAGACACATGTGGACAGACAAACATTTATAGGCACTAAGGCATTCATGCACAGGTTCGTCCAAGAACAGGCACACATCTGCAGGTACCCTCCAAATGTGTCTTCCGGTGCATTCTCTGTAGAATACGCTAGATGGCAGCAAAGACCATGAAATAATTAATCTCGGTCTAACCCTAGGTCTATGCAATTTTTTCATCCTATACATGCGTTGCATGTTAAAAATTCCCACAAATTGTAATGAATATGCAATAATTGTGTGAATACAAGCATCGCAAGAGCATCCAGTTTTTGGAGCACTTATGGAGCATGACAAAACCAGACAGAGCCTTACAAAGCGCAACAGAGCCCAACAGGGCTTGACAGAGCCTGATAGAACTCAACAGGGCTCAACAAATCCCGACAGTGCGTGACAGCGAACAGTGGAGTCTGGCAGGGCCTGACAGAGGCTATCAAAGCACGACAGAGCCTGAAAGAGATCACCAAAGCATTACAGAGCCCAACAAGGCCCAACAAAGTTTGAAAGACCCCAACAGGGCCGAACAGAGCCTCATGGAGCCCGACCATACCCAACAGGGCTCCACAAAAGCCGACAGAGCCCTACAAATCCTGAATAAGGGAAGAAAGCCTGACAAAACCCGGCAAAGCTTGACAGAGCCCGACAGGTGTTGACAGAGCCTGACTAAGCCTCACAGTGTCTGACAAAGCTCGACAGGGCCCTCAGAACCATGCAAATCCTGATAGAGAGCAACAGACAGTGACAGACCTCCACAAAGCCATACAGAGCAAGATAAATCCCGACAGAGCGTGACAGGCCCTGACAGAGTACAGCAGAGCCCAGTAAAGCTGGACAGAGTTTCACATTGCCAAACAAAGCCTGACAGAGTCCGACAGAGACCAACAAAACCTGGCAGAGCCAGAGGAGCTTGACAGAGCCCAACAAACCTGACAGGAATAGATAAAACCTGACAAGGCCTGGGTGCACAGACCTGGGTGCTTGTGGAAAGGTTTCTGCCTGTTTTTCAGTGAGGAATGGTGTGTGTGCACGTGGACAAACAGAAGGTGTAGCAATTAGGTTCCAACACTGAAGAAGGCAGAAGGCAAGATTTCCCATGCTCTCTCTTCCTCTCTCTGTAACTATCAAACGTTGTAAGGAACCAATCTTTTACTTATGTAACTGTGTACTAGTTGCGGTTGCAGTAACGTGGAGAGTTCGATCACCTGAGACATGAAGCTCCTTAGAAGCTCTGCCGAAACAGACTGCATTCTCTGTAAATATGCTAGATGGCAGCAAAGACTGTGAAATAACGTCTGCCTAACCCTAGGTATATGCAACTATTTCTTTCTATAGATGCATTGTATGTTCAATATTCCCCGAAATTGTAATGAATATGCAATAATTGTGTGAATACAAGCATTGCAAGAGCATCCGGTTTTTGGAGCACTTATGGAGCATGATAAAGCCCGACAGAGCCCGCCAGGGACTGACAGAACCCCACAGAACCTGACATGACCTGACAGAGCATGAGAGGGTTTTACAGAGGCTCAAAAAGGCTGGCTTTGTTGATCTCTGTTGTACTTTGTCAGCTCATTCCAGCTTTTTCAGGGTCTGTCAAGCTCTTTCTGGCTTTGAAGGTCTGTGTCAGGATTTGTCGGTCTCTGTTGGGCCCTGTTGAGCACTGATGAGCTTTTTCAGACTCTGTCAGGCCTTGTCAGGCTTTGTTATTCCTGTCTGGTTTGTTGGGCTCTGTGAGGCTTTTTCAGGCTCCATCTGGCTCTGTCAGGTTTTGTCAGTCTCTGTCACTCTCTGTCAGGCTTTTTTTGGCAATGTGGGACTTTGTCCCATTTTACTGGGCTCTGTCCTGCTCTGTCGCACTTTGTCATCCTCTGTCAGGTCCTGCCAGGCTCTGTTGCTCGCTATCAGGCACTTTCAGTATTTGTCGAACCATTTTGAGCTATGTTGGGCTCTTTCAGGCCCTGTTTGGCTCTGTCAGGCCCTGTGAGACTGTATCAGGCTCTGTCAGGCTTTCTCAGGTTCTGTTGGGCTCTGTCAAGCTTTGTCGAGGTCTGTTGGGCTCTGTCTGGCTCTGTCAGGCCTTGTTGAGCTTTCTCAGGCACTTTTTAGCTTAGTCGGGCCCTGTCAATACCTGTCAGTCTCTATCAGGCTTTGTCAGGCACTTTTGATCCCTATGGTACTCTGTCAGGCTTTGTTGGGCTTTGTAAGGCTTTCTTGCCATTATTCAGGCGTGGTTGGGCTCTGTCGAGCTTTCTTAGGGTCTATCGGGCTTTCTCAGGCCATGTCTGGATTTGTAGGGTTCTGTCGGATTTTGTTGGGCACTTGTTGGGTATTGTTGGGCTCTGTTCGGCTCCTTTGGGGCTGTTGGAGTCTTTCAAGCTTTGTTGGGCCTTGTTGGGCTCTGAAATGCTTTGGTGAGCTCTTTCAGGCTCTGTCGTGCTTTGATAGCCTCTGTCAGGCCCTGCCAGACTCCACTGTTCACTGTCAGGCACTGTCAGGATTTGTCGGGCCCTGTTGAGTTCTATCAGGCTCTGTCAAGCCCTATTGGGCTCTGTCGTGCTTTGTCAGGCTCTGTCTGGCTTTGCCATGCTCCATCAGTGCTCCAAAAACTGAACACTCTCGTGATGCTTGTATTCACACAATTATTGCATATTCATCACACTTTGGGGGAATTTTTAAAGTACAACGCATCTATAGTAAGAAACAATTGCATAAACCTTGGGTTAAACTGACATTCGTTATTTCACGGTCTTTGCTGCCATCTAGTGTGTTTCAGAGAGCATGTGGTCTGTTGCGGTGGGGCTTCTGAGGAGCTTCAAGTCTCAGCCGGTTTACCTCTCCACATCAGCAGCTCTCCTGGAACCACAACTAGTACACAGTTACATAAGTAAAAGATTGGTTTCTTCCTTACAACGTTTAATAGTTTTGCACAGTTACATGTGGTGGGCTCGACCATCAACGTCTAGGATACCTGCAGGCTGGACCCTGTTTGTGTGGAGACAGTGTGCCTGAAAGTCTGTGTTTGTTAGAGCCTGCTGAATCTATCCGGCCCTCCACAAGCATGTGACGTCTTTCCCTCCACAAGCATGTGTGCTGATTTTGTCGCACATGTGCATCTGCGCTAGTGTTGAGCTCAGCGGAGTGTGTCTGTTGACACTTCGTGTGCGTTGGCTGTTCCTGTGTGTAACACAGCACAGTCGTGACTGCTCAAGCGAACAGAGAAACGGGAAATCATCTAGGTAGAGGCAACAAAGCAAAAGTGAGGCAGGACTGACGTGTGTTTGACAGAGACAGATTCCCTGCACTGACATTTCACAGTTACACGAGAAAAAAGCTGAGCGGAACTCTAGTTTGGAATTTCTGTTGTTCAGAGGGGGAACTGTGAACGCCTGATGCTCACAGACTTCCCAGTCCAGGCAGGGAACAGAACGCGATGAGGAGTGCCCGAGCGGGAGATGCGGCACCGTCCTCCATTACCACTGTGCCACGGGGCAGCTGCCGGCCTGTGGGATGGGGTCTGCGGCTGTTTGGGGTGCTGCCCCCGTTTTGTTTTCCTCAGGGAGCCCCCCCACTTTTTGGGGGTTGTGGTATATACATATGTAAATGGAATTATGAGAGTAAGTAGCTGCCTGTTGGGGCCGTTTCCCTTGTTTTGTTTGATGGTGTCACTTGTGGCACCCCAGCGTGACCAGGGGTTGGTGATGCGGGTGGGGGAGCAGGTGAGTGGGGAATGTGGTGAGAGGGTGAAAAATCATGGACTCCACACAATCCAATGTGAATTTAAGCGAAACCGTTTATTGCTTGTTACAACTCTCCTTAAGTATCTTTTGACCTGTCCACGCGCTGTCCACGCATCAGAAGGTTGCTTGTAATCGGTCAATAGCTACTGTTCACATGCCGCAAACTAAGAGGTGATTGGTTTATACATTTCTGCACAAGCTTTAATATTAAGCAAAATGTATCTATATTATAGCTGACTAGCTAACTCTTTTTTTCACTAGACAGTCTTTTTTTTGTTTTACTCAGGGTTGTACAGTCACGTAAGACACGTAGGCTGCTCGACTCTTGCTCTCTTGCTTTCTTGCTGGACACAGAGGCCTCAGAGGCCTGTTCAGTTCAGTTCCATACAATGTCCATTAACTTCAAGAAAATCCCTCAAATCTCCCACAATGTGGGGGTCAAAAGGGAGTCCCCCTGAAAAGAGGGGGTCACAGTCCAAAAATGGCTGAAAATTCCTGGGGGAGGATAAAACTTATTAAACCCTGTAAATATGAGTGTGAGAATTTCAGAGAGAAATCGGTCATTTGTATTTATATATTGCAGAATGGTATTCATGTATATATAAAATGATTTTAAAATAAAACCCTTTTTCTACTATATTATATAAAGGATTTTAGAATGTAAAAAATTTCTGTTGATGATTTTAAAAATACAAACATCTTATCTATTTGTAGATTAAAAAGTGAAGGACTTGAAAAAGAATATCTAGACAGGAATTTAAAATAGAAAAAAGTGTGAGTATGTAGAGCTATGTATAATTACTACGTGTTACATAGTCTAAATAGGTAATAAATATCATCTACATATATTCACTCATACCCGTATACATACCTTTAATTTATTAATGTGTAAATTGATATCCCAGTCTAAATATATATAATTGTAAATATGTCAAAATCTGTAAATCTTAAAAGATATCAGAGTGCTAAAATTGAAGTTTAAATGTATTTAAGTGTAAATAGATACTGGATCGGAGCGCAGCACGGGGCAAACGGGGAGGGGTGATGATAGGTGGAGAGAATGGAAATTAACGTGCTTAGCTAGCCAATCAGATTGCAGAGAAGGAAGAGAGGGGCGGGCCGCGGGGGAAGAGGTGTCTCGAGGGCTTCCCAATGCGCATGTGCAAAAATGGGCGCTGCGAGGTGCACGGGGTGTTGTCGACGGCCACGTGCGCGCACCGTTGGAGCCCGGAGCGGTCTCGCTGCGCCGCTGTTTCTGCGAGGCCCCGGGGAGTGCCCGGCCCGGCCCCGCCCGGCCCGCTCCGCTCCATCTCAAAGAGCCGCCCTGGACAGTCGCGTCCGGCAGCCCCTTCTCGGCTCCACCTCCTCCCGAGCTAAGCCACGCCCCCTTGGGGCCCTCCCATGCTGACCGCACCCTCTCCCTACCCCAAGAGGCTCCTCCCATGAGGGCGTGCCCCAGAGAATGCCCACCCCCAGACCGCCTCCCATAGGGCGTGACACACAGAGGTCCGCCCCCCGAGGGGCTCCCTGTGGGCGTGTCCTCTCAGTCCCCGCCCCACCCCCTGTAGGCGGGGCCACACCCAGCTGCCCCCCCATCTGTGACCCTTAACCAACCCCATAGCAGCCCTATGGCTGCCCCACAGGTACCGCTATAGCAGCCCTGCACCTGCCCCATAATCGCCCCATAAGTGCTCCAGACATGCCTCTTAAGAGCCCCTACAGCAGCCTCAGAAGTGCCCCACAGGTAATTCCACAGCCGCCCCATCCCACCCCACAGCGGCCGCTGCCGGACCCCCGGAGCCCCCCGACCCCACACCCGCCCCGCAGCCCCACAGCGCGCGGTCTCACGCCTCCGGTGCCGGTGAAGCCACGTCCTGGCCGCGGCCAGAGGAGCCGCCGCTTGTCCGCCCCCCACGTCCCCCCGATCGCTGCTGCTGTCGCTGCCTGAGGAGCCGCAGGAGCCGCCGCTTTTCCGCCCAGCCCCGACTGCCCCCCCTCCTCAATCGCCGCCGCTGCCGCCGGATGAGCCGCCGCTGCCGCCCCCGCCACCCCCCCTTCTCCCGCCATCCCGATGTTACAACAGGGACTTTCAGTGCGGCTGTGAAGGCAGCAGCTGTTCTGATAGCGAAGCCAAATCGAACCAGGAAACAGGACCGGGAACCAGGAACCATGGGAGGGAAGTTTTCCCTTGAAGCAAACAAATCCTAGATGTTCTTCAATGTTTATTAAGAAAGCAAAGTCACGATGTACCCGTAGTCTGATTAGTGACTTTATAAGAGTGGATTGCTAATTACGTGCCAGACTTTCCTACAAGCGGTACATTCCAGTTGGAGGCATGGCACAAAGTTGAACAAGAATTACATGAACAGGCAGCGCGACTGCAGATAAAGCTGCTTGCGAACATTTATGACTACTTTAAAAGCGGCTCAGAAGGAAGCAGCTGCACAGGTCACAGCTCACTGTGAACCTTCTGCTCCTCCCTTGCCAGGGAAGGAGGGGGATCTTGTAGATGTATCAGGCAAAAATGCACTAACCATGGAAGCAGTAGCAGAGAAAGGGTTGGCTGATAACAAAGCCCCTGCATGTACACTACAGTGAACGCTTTTGGCGAGTGATGGTTTGTGGGATTCGCCCAACAAAAGAGAATTTGCAACGGTTATTAACTGAAGATGTGAATTTCCAGATTGCATTGGCCACATATGCAGGGAACATATCAGTTTATTACCCTCAGCATAAACTGTGGGCTGAAATTAGTAATTTACCATTGTACAGCAAATGCTGCTGTCAGCAACAAGAAGTAAGCGACAAGACTGTATTTACTGATGCCTCTGGTCGCTCACGTAAAGTTGTAATTACATGGCTAAACTCAGATACCCAGTGTTGCAAACACAAGGTAGAAGAAAGAGACCAAGAGTCAAACAAGCTCTTGAGCTGACAGCTGTTAGGATCGCTTTTGAGTGTTCTGTAACGAACCTTTGAATGTTGTAACTGACTCATATTATGCAGCTGGCATGCTTAACCGCCTGGAAGCTTCTTTTCTTAAGGAAGAGGATAATCATCTTTTGATGGCTGAATTGAGAATGCTATGGTTTCTAATAAATCATAGACGTCATGGTTATTATGCAATTCACACCCGCTCTCTCAGTGGCCCTTCCAGGACCTCTTGCAGAAGGCAATAGGAGGGCCGATGCACGAGCTGTGCCGCTTACTGTGCCTAAAGCCTTGGAGCAAGCTAAATTATCACATAAATTCTTTCACCAGAATGCAAAGTGGTTAAAACGACAATTTCAAATTACAATGGATCAGGCCAGGAGCGTTCTTATGTTCTGCCCTGATTGTCAACAGTTGGCACCCGTGCCATCCAAAGAGGGTGTTAATCCAGGAGGGAATACTGCCAATGAAATACGACCAACTGATGTAACGCATTGTTCTGAATTGGGTAAATACGTACGTGTTTCTGTAGACGCTCATTCCAGATTTCTCGTTGCTACTGCACGCACTGGTGAAAGAGCACGGGACGTCTGTAAACATTGGTTGGCATGTTTTGCTGTTTTAGGAGTTCCATGATACGTAAAACCAGAGGAAAACAGAATGCACGCTCAATTAGAGGAGCGATCCCCCGAGTGCCCAGTGCACTGTAATAAAAGTGCCTGCTTTTTAACACTTTCAAAACAGTGTTAAAGAGTCTGTTTGCTGACTTTCTGGTATCGGGATAATCTGCCTGACCTCCTATGGATCCCAGGATCTCTGGGACCATATGCCGGCACCGGGGAATTCCTGGAAGGGACCACAGATCCTCGGACCAGCTCGGGACGTGGGTAAAACCCCATCAATGAGATAAGGCACTTTCATTGTTTAGTTTGGTTTACATACTGCCTACAGAAGATGTGTGGTGAAACCAGGCCCTTGGGTCTTCATTTGTGTCTTTGCAAATGTGTAGAATAGTAATGCATTACACGTAATATATAATAAGATATATATTTTAAATCATATATTGCCTATTACATAAGGCATATTACACAATACATAATGTTACATATGCATTGTATTTATCCCCTTCAGATCCATTTGTTTTGAAAAAGGATAATCAGGGAAAGAAATTGAAACCAGAAAAAGGTTTGTTGAAGAACAGATATTGGTGTAGAATACACAGAGAACATTAGATCAAAATTGTCCCTCCGTCGATCCAGGGTGGCATCCTAATGTCCTTGTATTGGGGGACAGGCTGAATTGGTATCAACAGTGCATTTTATACGGGATTAGACACGCTGTGCCTAAAGCTGTAAATATGCCAAAACCTTTTGAGATTAAACAGAATCGTGAGGAATGTCCCACTGAGTTTTTACACCATCTTGGACAGCTCAAAAATATATTAATATAGATCCTGACTTAGAGAATGGAGAAATCGAATTCTTAGCTGACTGGGAGCTCGTTATTCTGTATTAAACACTATGCAGGGAATATTAAGTAGTGATTCTGTAACAGTTATGGATGCCACAAAAATTGTGAAACACGGCCCTTCTTTAACCTGCTGCTTAAAATGTTTTTATGTGGAGTCTTGTACTTATTGATTTGTAGACCATGTATCTTATCTTGTGTACAACGAATTATTGAAAAAAGCTTTAATGGTACAGTGGCTGTGCAGTTACATGCTGCTATGGCTGTGCAATTGTTAAACAAAGAAGGGGGAGATGTGGCCGTATTGTGACATCAGGGCTGTGAGAAACTGCAAGAGTCACAGTGTGAGAACAAGCACTGGTGGAATAACACAAGCAGCAAAGACTGTAGGGGACATGAACCATCAGGGACAGAGGGATTGATACAGGATCGGTACATCAAGGACAGAGGTACCTGATGTTTCAAATGCAAACCTGAGTTTGTATTAAATGTCTCTACATCTTAAAGAGAGTCTGTGCCTCATTTGCTACACCCCTTTATCTGTTTCCCAAGTTACAATTTAGACTGTATTTACCATTGTAAAAATAAAGCTTTCCCCCCTAATTTTTGTCATGTATTGTAATTAGAATTAATAGAGATATTGAAGCCCGTCCTAGCTAAACTGGAAAAAAGACAGCAGCCATGTGTATTTTTAAATAAAGATTAAATCAAATCTGCTACCTCATTATCTTTAAGTGTTTTACTGTGATTACCTCCCTCCCAAGGTTTTGTGTCTATTGTACCAAGGCCTGACACCCACGGCCACAGTGGATGAATCACCATGGGCACAGCACCAGGACCCCACCTGTTTGTGTCCAGGGTATCCACTCCAGCAGACACTTTTTAGTAAAAGAGCACATCATGAAACTGAAAAACCATCTAATTGCGTCATTATACACATTCACTGGTCTTTTTTCTGCTTTATACACGTTGTAGCTTTTAAAAATTAAATAGTTTGAAAAGGATTTCTGTTTGGCTCTGCACACGGAACCTGATTTTCCTTTTCTAGGGCCTTTTACCCGGTTCACCGCACCCGTGTGATCACTGCGCTGCACGTGGGCAAAATCAGCTGTGCCCTGTGTTTCTCCTGTGAAATAGTAAGAACGCTAATATAATCGTACCAGGAACTACCTTCACAGTGAATATTTGAAGGAACCCACTGCTAATGTATTTTCAATTGGTACTTGCATTGTGGATTAGATGCAACAAAAATCCATACTTTCTTTTATCCTTTACTATACAGGAGGTGGTTGAGCTTTTCTATAGCAGTTTCGATCACTTGTTGTAAAGCAAGGTTGTCATCTGTGAGGAAGCAGGGTAGATTTATTCATACTCTATAAGCACCATTGATGAGCTATATAGAGTAACAGTTTAAAAACAAACAAACCAACAACAAGAAGCTAATGATCAAATCAACAAAAGAGGCAAAAAAAAACCAAACAAACCAACCCAAAAGCGCAGAGGCTCCTGAACGCCCCCTCTCAGTGCTGTGATGTCCGTTTTCCAGGAAACCCGTGGGGTGTCCCCACAACCACAGGCACAGGTGACCCGGCTGGGTGGTGCCAGCAGAGAACAGTTGGTGTGACCCAACCTGCTGAGCTGCCCTGGGGAAGCTGGGGACAAAGGGCCGGGCCGGGGCATCAAGACATTGGTTCCAGCTCACAGAGCAACTCACAGCGACTGTGGAAACAGCCCTGAGATGGGATGTGCCCTTGGCCATGTGCTCCTGTCCCCCTGCCGTGGGTGTCCTGGCTCTGGACATCGTTGCACAGGATCGTTTGAGAACCGTTCCTGAAGGATACAAAGCATCCAGAGCAGCAACACCTGCCCGGCTGCTGCTCAGCCGAGGGTAAGGGCTGGAACTGACCCTGTAACAGCAGCAGAGCTGCTACAGCTGCAGATGAGCGGAGTTATTGCTGCAGACAAGGCACAGGGCATAGGGAGAGGCAATATATTTTATTAGGCCAGAAGGCATCTTTAGGAAAAAAAAAGTCAGAAATGTCAGGCTTTTATTTTTTATCTGCGTGTCTGCCATCTGCGCGGCTCTGGGAAAGCGCGTTCAGGGCAGCTCAGGCTGCCCACGGATCAAGAAAAAGGGTCGGGGGTCTGAAAAAAAGCGCTGGCGCTGCGGGACCCGGGGGGCGCTGCGTGACCGCGCTCGGTGCTGCCGTCTGGTGGCCACATCCCGGTACTGCAGCTGGGGAACGGCACCCTGTGCCCGTGCTGGGGGGCGAGGGGGGCGCTGCCGCTGCGGGCGGGGTCATGCCCGTCAGAAAGCGGGGGGACAGCGGCCGGACGAGCCGCCGAGAAAAAAAGAGGAGCGGAGAGTCGGGTCTGGCAGCCATGTTTTTGGGGAAAATATGCCCGAATTGCGCGGTCCTCTGTCCGGTGCGTCCTGAGGAGGGTTCGCGTGGGCGGAGCAGCCAATGGGACGGCACGGTGGGGTGGAAAGCAGCCAGTCAGAGCGCACCGGCTTCTTCCAGTGCCAGTAGCTGCATCCTGCGTGTCTGTGGGGTCTCGGGGGGCACCGGGGGCAGGGCGGGACGGGATGGGACAGGAGGCTGTGGAGCGCCCACTACGGCCGGCTCCTGGGGGTCTGGAGGCAGGCGGCTCAGGGCAGCCCCCGCGGAGGTCCCCGCAGCCGGCAGAGGAGTAGGAGGCGACAGTTGGTCAGAAGCAGATGCCGGGTGTGTCCCCAACTCGCCAGATCTCCCCCTGAGCCTCCTCCCATGGCCTTGCTCACCCTGTGCAGCCTCCCCCAGCTCTGGCAGCTCCTGTGAACCCGTCCCGTGTTCCTGGGGTGCTCCTGAGCCCCATCATGAAGGCAGCAAGCCGGCCCTTGGCACCCCTCCGGTGGCCCCTGCAGAAGGAGCAGGCTCAGGCAGGCATGAGCTATGGTGCTAATGGCTGCTGCTTCTTCTTTCCCTTTCCCAGAGGCCACACTGAGGATGTAGCCATTCGCTCCCACCCTGGGTTGCCGTTGGCTGCACCCGCCTCGGGCTGGTGAGGCTCATCTCGCAGCGTGGTGCGAAAAGGGACAGGGGAGCATGTCCCATCCGTGGATGGGTGCTGCCACAGCTGGAGTCGGAGAGGTTGGGGAGAGGTAAAGAGGAAGAAATTCAGGGCCGTCGGCCAGACATCTGCTTCCTGCGGTGGGCAAGAGAGAGAGCCCCTCTTGCGAAGGGTCCCTCTGCGTGGCGTGGAGCAGATCAGGCTGCCAACATGCGTGGCAGGGTCTATGTGCGTATCCTGAAGCGAGACGGCTGCATGGCGAGTGAGCCAGCGAGGCTCCATGTCCCTGAAGCCTCATCTCGTAGGAGCCCTGACACCCCAATGTGTTCTCCTAGGTTAAGGATGGCCCAGCGCCTGGAGTTATGGAAGAGGAAGGGAAGAAAGAAGGAGACAGGAGGGTCTGAGCTGTTAGAAGCCTCCTGGCAGCAACCGAGAGCAAGAGCTGCTGTGAGTCCCTGGCCCTCAGGGCCTTGTCACCCACTTGCATGTCCCAGTGCCTCCCTGCCCCTCTCTCTTTCCCACACTGCTGTGTTTGCTTGGTGGTGGGGTTTTTTTTGTTGTTTTTTTGTTTGTTTGTTTTAATTTTGCTTCCCTATACCTCTCCTTTTCTCTTTATTTTTGCGTTCTGCTCCATCTTCTATAGCTGTTTTTCCCTTTTCCAGCTCTTTGTCTTGATCTGCATCAGTCTCTTTTTTTCCCCACAGTTTCTCTGGCATGTTCGCTGCTGTTCT
This sequence comes from Patagioenas fasciata, assembly GCF_037038585.1. NCBI lineage: Eukaryota > Metazoa > Chordata > Aves > Columbiformes > Columbidae > Patagioenas > Patagioenas fasciata. Next base: position 7,084,512 of record NC_092540.1, read on the forward strand.
TTTCTTCCCTGTGCCTGTACATGCAGCTATCTCTCTCCTTCCTTCCTTGTCCTTCTCTATTTGTTTGTCTCGCTCACTATTGCTGGTGGTTTTTGTTCAACATCTCAGCGTTCCATTCCTCCTTCCTGTTCATCTCTTATTCTTTCTGACCTTTAATGCTGCTCCCTGTCCCATTGTATCTCACTGTATCCCTGCGTCCTGCTCCCTACCCACAGCCATATTCTTCCCTGTCCTGTTGGCCATCCAGGTTTCTTCCTCCATCTCAATCCTGGGTCCCGTGGGGCACTCCTGGGTCCCTCCAAAATTCGTGGTCCATCCTGAACTCCTGGGTCCCTCCCCGAACTCCTGGGTCCCTCTCCGAACTCCTGGCTCCCCCCCTAACTCCTGGGTTCCTTGGGGCACTCCTGGGTGCCTCCTAAACTCCTGCGTGCCTTGGGGCACTCATTGGTCCCTCCAAAACTCCTGGGTCCTTTAAGGAACTCCGGAATACCTTGGGGCACTCCTGGGTCCAACCCCGATCTCCTGGGTCCCCCCTGAATCCCTGGGTCCCTTGGGGCACTCGAAGGTCTCTCCCAAACACCTGGGTCCTTCCCGAACTCCTGGGTCCCTTGGGCACTCCTGGGACCTTCCTGAACTCCTGGATCCCTCCCGAACCCCTGCGTCCATCTCGAACTTCTAGGTCCCTTGGGCACTCCTTGGTCCCTCCCAAACTCCTGGGTCTCTCCCAAACTCCCAGGTCCTTTGGAGCACTCCTGGGTTCCTCCCAGACTCCTGTGTCCCCCCTGAATTCCTCAGTCTCTTGGGCACTCCTGGGTCCCTTAAGGCACTCCTGGGTCCCTCCTGAACTCCTGGGTCTTTCCCAAACTCCCAGGTCCTTTGGAGCACTCCTGGGTTCCTCCCAGACTCCTGTGTCCCCCCTGAATTCCTCAGTCTCTTGGGCACTCCTGGGTCCCAGTTGAACTCCTGAGTCCCTTGGGGGCACTCCAGGGTCCCTCCTGAACTCCTGGGTCCCCTAAGGCACTCCTGGGTCCCTCTCGAACTCCTTGGTCTCTTCGGTCACTCCTGGGTCTATCCCCATCTCTTAGGTCCCTTGGGGTACTCTTGGGTCCCTCCCAAACCCCTGGGTTGTGGTGGGGACTCCTGCGTCCCTCCTGAACACATCAGTACCTGGGGGCACTCCTGGATCCCTCCTGGACTCCTGGGTCCCTTGGGGCACTCCTGGGTCCCTCCCAAACTCCTGGGTCTCTTGGGTCACTCCTGGGTCCTTCCTGAACTCCTGGGTGCCTCTCCAAACTCCTGGGTCCATCCTGAACTCCTGAGTCCCTTGGGGTACTCCTGGGTCCCACCCTGAACTCCTGGGTCCCTTGCAGCATTCCTGGGTCTGTCCCCGAACTCCTGGGTCCCTCCTGAACTACCGGGTCCTTTCTGAACTCCTTTATACCTCGGGGCACGCCTGGATCCCTCCCTGAACTCCTGGTTCCATTGGGGCACTCTTGGGTCCATCCTGAACTCCTGGGTCCCTCCCTGAACTCCTGAGCCCTACCGATCTCCTGGGTCCCTTGGGGCATTCCTGAGTCCCTCACAGATTCCTGGGTACTTTAGGGCACTCCTGGGTCCTTCCAGGACTTTTGGGTCCCTTTCCCAAACTGTTGGGTCCCTTGGGGAACTCCTGGGTCCCTCCCTGAACTCCTGGGTCCCTTTCCCACACTCCTGGTTCGTCTGGGGCATTCCTGGGTCCCTCACAGAGACCTGGGTCCCTTGGGGCATTCCTGGTTCCCCCGAAATCCTGGGTCTCTTGGGGCACTCCTGGGTCCCTTGGGGAACACTTATGTCTTCCTAGAACTCCTGGGTACCTTGGAACTCTCCTGGGTCCCCCCCAAATTCCTGGGTCCCTTTGAAACTCTGGATCCCTCCCGAACTCCTGGGTCCCTCTCGAATTACTGGGTCCCTCTCGAACTCTTGGGTCCCTTGGGGCACTCCTGGGTCCCTCACAACCTCTGGGTCCCTTGGGGCACTTTTGGGTCCTTCCCAGAGTCCTGGTTCCTTTGGGGAACTCGTGGGTCCCTTCTAAATTCCTGGGTTCCTCCTGACCTCCTGGGTACCTGGGTCACTCCTGGGTCCCTCTCAAACTCCTGGGTCCCTTGGGGCACTCCTGGGTCCCTGTCGAACTCCAGGGTCCCTTGGAGCATTCCTGCGTCTTTCCTGACCTCCTGGGTCCCTCCCCGAACTCCTGGGTCCCTTGGGGCACTCCTGGGTCCCTCCCTAACTCCTGGGTACCTGGGTGCACTCCTGGGTCCCTCCTGAACTCCTGGGTCCCTTGGGGCACTTTTGGGTCCCTCCCCAAACTCCTCAGTCATTTGGGGAACTCCTGGGTCCCTCCCGAACTCCTGGGTCCCTCTGGAAGTACTGGGTCCTTTCCGAACTCTTGTATACCTTGGGCCTCCCCTGGGTCCCTCCCTGAACTCCCGGTTCCATTGGGGCACTCTTGGGTCCCTCCTGAACTCCTGAGTCCCTTCCTGAACTCCTGAGCCCTACCGAACTCCTGGGTCCCTTGGGGCATTCCTGAGTCCCTCACAGATTCCTGGGTACTTTAGGGTACTCCTGGGTCCCTTTCCCAAACTCCTGGGTCCCTTGGGGAACTCCTGGTTCGTCTGGGGCATTCCTAGGTCCCTCACAGAGACCTGGGTCCTTTGGGGCATTCCTGGTTCCCCCGAACACCTGGGTCCCTTGGGGCACTCCTGGGTCCTTCCCAAACTCCTGTGTCCCTTCGGGAACTCCTGGGTTCCTCCCGATCTCTTGGGTCCCTTGGGGCGCTCCTGGGTCCCTTAGGGCATTCCTGGGTCCCTCACAGTGTCCTGCATCTTTTGGGTCACTCCTGAACTCTTGGTTCTCACCTGAACTCCTGGGCCCCTTTTCCGAACTCCTGGATCCCTTGGGGTGCTCCTGAGTCCCTCCCTGTACTCCTGGGTGTCCTCAGCACACCCAGGTCCCTCCCGAACTCCTGAGTCCCTCCCGAATTCCTGGCTCCCTATCGAACTCCTGGGTCTCTCCTGAACTCACGGGTCCCTTGGGGCTTTCCTGAGGCCCTCACAGAGTCCTGAGTACTTTAGGGCACTCCTGGGTCCCTCCAGAACTCTTCGGTCCCTTTCCCAACCTCCTGGGTGCCTTGGGGCACTCCTGGGTCCCTCCTTTAAATCCTGAGTCCTGTGGAGCACTCCTGGGTCCATCGCCAAACTCCTTAGTCGCTCCCGAATTCCTGGGTCCCTCTCAAACTCCTGGGTCTCTCCTGAAACCACGGGTCGCTTGGGGCACTCCTGGGTCCCTCCTGAATTCCTCGGTACTTGGGGGCACTCCTGGGTCCCTCCTGAACTCCGGGGTCTTTCCCTGAACTCCTGGGTCCCTTGGGGCATTCCTGGGTCCCTCCCGAACTCCTGGGTCCCTTAAGGCACTCCTGGGTCCTTTCTGAACTTCTGGGTCCCTTGGGGCACTCCTAGGTCCCTTCCAAACTCCTGTGTCCCTTGGGGCACTCCTGGGTTCCTCCTCAAACTCCTGGGTCTCTCCCCGAACTCCTGGGTCCCTCTCAATATCCTGCCTCCCTTGGGGAACTCCTGGGTCCCTCCTGAACTCCTGGGTCTCTTGGGGCACTCCTGGGTCCCTCCCCGAACTCCTGGGTCCCTCACAATATCCTGCCTCCCCTGGGGCACTCCTGGGTCCCCCCCAGACAACTGGGTCCTCTATTTGAATGCCTCCAGGACGCCTGGGTCCTCTTCTTGGGTCACCCCTGACGCCTGGGTCCCCTCTTCTGGTCCCTCCTTGACCCCCCGGTTGCCTTGGTCCACATTTTGGGTCCCTCCCGGACGTCTGGGTCCCCTCTTTGTGTCCCCCACTTCAGTCCTGTCTTCAGAACTTCTGGGTCCCTTGGGGCACTCCTGGGTCCCTCCAGGACTCCTGGGTCCGTCCCTGAATTCCTGTGTACCTAGGGGCACTCCTGGGTCCCTGAGGTACTCTTGGGTCCCTCACAATCTCCTGGGTCCCTCCTGAACTCCTGGGTCCCTGGGGCACTCTTGGGTCCTCCCGGACACCAGAGTCCTCAATTTGGGTTCCTAACCAGACGCCTGGGTCACCTATTGGGGTCTTTCCTGGACGTCTGGGTCCAGTATTTGGGTTGCCCCCGAAAGCCTGGGTCCACTATTTTCGTCCCTCCCGAACTCCTGGTGATAGTAATCAACCTTACAAGCTGTTTTCTTCCATGGAACAGGACAGGATGGACATAGCACTGGCCGCTGGATCTGTTACAGTTGGATTAATATTAGGATAGCAACCAGCCCTGTAGCCATAAAACTCTTGTAATCAGTAACCAAACTCTGTTCTTAAAGCTGACATAGATTTATGGTATATTCTTACAAGGCAGGTAACTGTAACCGAGCCTTATTCTTAAGGTGGACATAGATTTACGATATATTCTTTTAAAGTTGGTACCATAGAAAATAACTGATAATTATAGCATCTTTTAGATAGAAAGTTTGTGTTCGAATAGGTGTGGAATATGCTAATGATTGTCAGGGGTGTAATGAATATGTATGTGACTGACTTGTATAATAAGGTATGGTCTGAATCAGCTGTTTGAAGCCAGCTTTCGGTGCGAACCCCTGGTTTCCCAGCGCTGAAATAAAACACCGCATATAACTACGTCCGTGGTTATGTGTCCTGATTACTAACACTGGGTCCCCCCAAAATCCCATACCCGAACTCCTCTCCTGAAATCGTGGGTACCTAGGGGCACTCCTGGGTCCCTGGGGCACTCCTGTGTCTCTCCCGGACGTCTGGGTCCCATATTTGGTTCCCCCTCAACCCTAACCCTGGGCCCGTTAGATGGGTTCCTCCCAAATTCCTGCGTCCCCCCGAACTCCTGGGTCCCTCCCGAACTCCTGGGTCCCTTTGGGCACTCCTGGGTCCCTTTGGGCACTCCTGGGTCCCTCTCAATATCCTGCCTCCCTTGGGGTACTCCTGGGTCCCTGGGGCACCCTTGAGTCCACCTCGGACGCCTGGGTCTTCTATTTGAGTCCCTCTCGGACACCTGGGTCCCCTCTTCTGGTCCCTCCTGGACCCCCCGGTCGCCTTGGTCCACATTTTGGGTCCTTCCCGGACATCTGGGTCCCCTCTTTGTGTCCCCCCTTTGTGTCCTGTCTTCAGAACTCCTGGGTCCCTCCCGAACTCCTGGGTCACTTGGGGCACTCCTGGGTCCCCTCCTGAACTCCTGGGTCCATCCCGAACTCCTAGGTTACCTTCCAGAACTCCTGGGTCCCCACTCCCGAACTCCTGGGTCCCTCCCTATAATCTTTTCCCCGAAGCCTTGGGTCCCAGGGGCACTCCTGGTTCCATTCCCGAACTCCTTGGTCCCCCAATATAATTCCTTCCATGAACTCCTGGATGCCTTGGGGCACCTCTAGGTCCCTCCCGACCTCCTGGGTCCCTCCTGAACTCCCGGGTCCCTTGGGACACTCCTGGGTCCCTCCTGAACTCCTGGGTCCCCTCCCAGATGCCTGGGTCCCCTGTATGGGTCCCTGATTTGATTCCCTCCCGGACACCTGGGTCCTCTATTTTGGCCCCTCCAGAACTCCTGGGTCCCCTACTAGGGCCGCCTACTTGGGTCCCTCCCAGACTCCTGGGTCCCTCCCGAACTCCTGGGTCCTCCCCCCGAACTCCTGGGTCCCCTCCATAATCTCTTCCCTGAACTCCTGGGTCCCTGGGGCACTCCTGGGTCCCTCCCATATGCCTGACTCCTCTATTTGGGTCTTTCCCGGACGTTTGGGTCCACTGTTTAGGTCCCTCCCTGAACTCCTGTGTCCCTGGGGCACTCCTGGGTCCCTCCGAATGCCTGGGTCCTCCATTTGGATCTCCCCCTGGATGCCTGGGTCTCTTATTTGGGGTCCTGGACACCTGGGTCCTCTCCTGGACTCCTGGGTTCTCCCCATAATCCCTTCCTCGAACCCCTGGGTTCCAGGGGCACTCTCCCAAACTTGTGGGTCCTCCCCTATAATCCATTCCTGGAACTCCTGGGTCCCACTCGGATTCCTAGGTCCTAGATTGGAGTCCTTCCTGGGCGCCTGGGTCCACTATTTTGATCCCTCCCTGAACTCCTGTGTCCCTTTCTCAAACTCCTGGGTCCCTCCCGAACTCCTGGGTCCCTCCCGAACTCCTGGGTCCCCTCTCCTGAACTCCTCGGTCCCTCCCTATAATCTCTTCCCGGACACCTTGAGTCCCAGGGGCACTCCTGGGTCCCTCCTGAACTCCTGGGTCCCCTTCCCAAAATCCTGGGTCCCTCTCTATAATCCTTTCCCCGAAATTTTGGGTCCCAGGGGCGCTCCTGGGTCTGTTCCCGAACTCCTGGGTCCCCTCTCCCAAACTCCAGGGGCCCTTTGGGCACTCCAAGTTCCCTCCCCGAACTCCTGGGTGCCTTGGGGCACTCCTGGGTCCCTCCCTGAACTCCTGGGTCCCCCATGAACTCCTTGGTCCCTTGGGGCACTCCTGAGTCCCTTCCCAAACTCCTGGGTCCCGCCATATAATCCCTTCCACGAACTCCTAGGTCCCTTGGGGCACTCCTGGGTCCATTCCCGAACTCCTGGGTCCCCTCTCCCGAACTCCAGGAGCCCTTTGGGCACTCCAGAATCCCTCCCCGAACTCCTGGGTGCCTTGGGGCACTCCTGGGTCCCTCCCAGAACTCCTGGGTCCCTTTACCCAAACTCCTGGGACCCTCCAGACCTCCTGGGTCCCTTCCCAAACTCCTGGGTCCCTTGGGGAACTCCTGGGACCCTCCAAAACTCCTGGGTCCCTCCTGTACTCTTGGGTCCCTTGGGGCACTCCTGGGTTCCTCCCGAACTCGTGGGTCCGTCCCTAACTACTGGCTCCCTCCCGTAACTCCTGGGTCCCTTAGGGCATACCTGGATGCCCCTGGAACTCCTGGGTCCCTCCTGAACTCCTGCGTACCTTGGGGGACTCCTGGGTCTGTTCTGAATTCCTGGGACCCTCCCAGAAGTCATGGGTCCTTGGGAAAATCCTGAGTCCCTCCCGAACTCCGGGGTCCCACGAGTCCCAATTTCTCAGTTCCCCAAAGAAGCTGAATTCTGCAAATTGCTGCTGTTGCTGTTGCAATGACGTCATCAGGTGGGTGTTTTGGTGTAATACACTGAAAACCAGAGCAGAAATGCTGAAATATTCCCATGGTATGCATGGTGTTAGGAGCAAAGCACCGTGACTCAGCCTAAGTAGATCTGCCGCTTATTCTTTTGTACTGCCAGCAGATTGTGGAAGTAGAGTATAAAAACCATCCTTATGGAGAGATCTTTGCATTTTAGGCTTAGTCTAAGTGTCTCAAGTAGCCGGGGTTTTTGATTGGGCCTAATCCATCAGGTCTGATGGCTTTCCTCCTCGTCTCCAGATGAATGTGGTAGAAAATATAAAGCAAGGAAACATCCTTTGGCCCAGCCTTGCCTTGCCTTATTTCCTTCTCATCCTGTTCTCTGTGCCAGCCTCTCTCACTAAGCCCTCGTCTGGCTGCATGTCTCTTCTTTCCTCTCTCCTTTTCTCAAACTCTCCTGCTTCCTGGCTTTTGTCTTTCCATTCCTCCATTTCAGTCCTGCAGCCCGGCACTAGATTTTCCTCTTCCCTCCCTTTGGCTTGCTCCCTTTGCTTTCTCCCTTTGTTCCATATCCTTCTTTCCGACTTGTCTCTTGGAGACTTTTGGCCACGCTGGACCCAAGTCTGGGGATGTTTTGGAAACTTTTCCGAGGCCTCGCTGGTGACAGGGGGGACAGCAGGCAGTGACAGGCCCGGGGCTGACAGGCTCCCCCTCCCCTAGGGGGCGCTCGGCTGCCACACCCAGCTGACATAGAACCTTTGTCACAATGCCCGCTACCGTGGTGAGGATGCGGGCACTCTGCGGGTGACAGGGACACAGCAGGACTTGGTGTCAGCTCAGCAATTTCTGAGTTCCCCAAAAAAGCTGAATTCTGCAAATTGCTGCTGTTGCTCTTGAAATGACGTCATCAGGTGGGTGTTTTGGTGTAATACACTGAAAACCAGAGCAGAAATGCTGAAATATTCCCATGGTATGCATGGTGTTAGGAGCAAAGCACCGTGACTCAGCCTAAGTAGATCTGCCGCTTATTCTTTTGTACTGCCAGCAGATTGTGGAAGTAGAGTATAAAAACCATCCTTATGGAGAGATCTTTGCATTTTAGGCTTAGTCTAAGTGTCTCAAGTAGCCGGGGTTTTTGTTTGGGCCTAATCCATCAGGTCTGATGGCTTTCCTCCTAAAACGCACAGATCTCTCCATCAGGATGGTTTTTATACTGTACTTACACAATCTGCTGGCAGTACAAAAGAATAAGTGGCAGATCTACATAGGTTGAGTCATGGTGGTTTAGTGCAGAGACCATGCATATCATGGGAATATTTCAGCATTTCTGCTCTGGTTTTCAGTGTATTACACCAAAACACCCACCTGATGACATCATTTCAAGAGCAACAGCAGCAATTTGCAGAATTCAGCTTCTTTGGTGAACTGAGAAATTGCTGAGCTGACACCAAGTCCTGCTGTGTCCCTGTCACCCGCAGAGTGCCCGCATCCTCACCACGGTAGCGGGCATTGTGACAAAGGTTCTATGTCAGCTGGGTGTGGCAGCCGAGCGCCCCCTAGGGGAGGGGGAGCCTGTCAGCCCCGGGCCTGTCACTGCCTGCTGTCCCCCCTGTCACCAGCGAGGCCTCGGAAAAGTTTCCAAAACATCCCCAGACTTGGGTCCAGCGTGGCCAAAAGTCTCCAAGAGACAAGTCGGAAAGAAGGATATGGAACAAAGGGAGAAAGCAAAGGGAGCAAGCCAAAGGGAGGGAAGAGGAAAAACTAGTGCCGGGCTGCAGGACTGAAATGGAGGAATGGAAAGACAAAAGCCAGGAAGCAGGAGAGTTTGAGAAAAGGAGAGAGGAAAGAAGAGACATGCAGCCAGACGAGGGCTTAGTGAGAGAGGCTGGGACAGAGAACAGGATGAGAAGGAAATAAGGCAAGGCAAGGCTGGGCCAAAGGACGTTTCCTTGCTTTATATTTTCTACCACATTCATCTGGAGACGAGGAGGAAAGCCATCAGACCTGATGGATTAGGCCCAAACAAAAACCCCGGCTACTTGAGACACTTAGACTAAGCCTAAAATGCAAAGATCTCTCCATAAGGATGGGTTTTATACTCTACTTCCACAATCTGCTGGCAGTACAAAAGAATAAGCGGCAGATCTACTTAGGCTGAGTCACGGTGCTTTGCTCCTAACACCATGCATACCATGGGAATATTTCAGCACTTCTGCTCTGCTTTTCAGTGTATTACACCAAAACACCCACCTGATGACATCATTGCAACAGCAACAGCAGCAATTTGCAGAATTCAGCTTCTTTGGGGAACTCAGAAATTGCTGAGCTGACACCAAGTCCTGCTGTGTCCCTGTCACCCGCAGAGTGCCCGCATCCTCACCACGGTAGCGGGCATTGTGACAAAGGTTCTATGTCAGCTGGGTGTGGCAGCCGAGCGCCCCCTAGGGGAAGCGGAGCCTGTCAGTCCTGGGCCTGTCACTGCCTGCTGTCCCCCCTGTCACCAGCGAGGCCTCTGAAAAGTTTCCAAAACATCCCCAGACTTGGGTCCAGCGTGGCCAAAAGTCTCCAAGAGACAAGTCGGAAAGAAGGATATGGAACAAAGGGAGAAAGCGAAGGGAGCAAGCCAAAGGGAGGGAAGAGGAAAATCTAGTGCTGGGCTGCAGGACTGAAATGGAGGAGGTTTTGCATTTTCTTATGATACAGTTGTATAGGTGGCTTCAAGCCTAGACAACACGATTTCACGTTTTTCTTCTGGAGTTATGCATTTGCTGTTCTTTCTTTCTTCTTGTTCTTTTAGCAGGATCATTTTATCTGAGCATGGCAGTGGCCCTAAAGGCACTTGCTTTGATAGAGCTGTCCAATAAGGTGTTGAACAAGTCCTCGCAGACACGGAATGATGTAGCATGCTATACAAATCAGTGCTTCTGTTACTACGATTAAAGAAGTAATTTCTCTCAATATTCCAAACCAAGATTCTAACAATCCCATGAGTGGACTATCTACACCTGAATTCTCAGCCAATTCTTCTGCTGAAGCTGTGGTTAGACATATATCACCTTTTTCTGCCAACATCGTATCTGGGACCATGTTATTTTCCCATGCCATTCTACTAGTAGCATCTAATTGTTTGGTGATTCATTTAACTGCTTGTCTAGTATAACTTATAAATAAATGTTATTTATCCCATCTACATTCTTGTTTGTAGTTACCTACCAAAACAAAAAGGACTCAGAACCCGCAGCTAACTTGACTTCTTGCTTTGTGTTCCTTGGGGACTCCTCTGGGGACCCCAATCTAATTGAAATAAACCCTGTCATCAGAGGAAAGCCCTAAACTCCTTTTTCTGTTGCCCTGATGGATCACAGTGTTCAAATGCCAGGGTAAAACGAATTTCCAATTGTACGACGTCACAGGTACCTTCCCAGTGGGGGATAAAATGGAATGAAGTGTCATCTTCCCACAGTACCACCAAAGATCCACTCAAGAAGCATTTGAGGACATATGAGGACCAACTTCCCGTGTCTCTGCACACCTACTGATGTTCCTAGGAACTTGGTATCATTCCTGCCGCGTCGTGAGAGACAGGCAGTATGATTTTCAATTATTCCTGAAAATGCCAGGGGAATTTTGATATTTTTCCCTGCAAAGCTGGAAACAGTAGGGAGAGAGTATGACACGACTTATTTCTCCATGCCGTAGAGTCTTGGCATAAGGCTAAGATGCACTCCATCCCCTGTCAATCTTCGCTCCACCCCAGAGGGAGGGGTACCACTTGGGCCACAGGCCTTCCTGCTGCACAGGCATAGCAATTGCTCGTTTAGGCTTTGCACCATATATTTGATCCATTCTACCCAGGCATTTGTACCTCCATATATTTTGAACCTTCCCAGGGCATCTTTTCTACTAATGTCTATTTGTGATCCATAAACCCCACTTACTGAATCATCTGCTCTCTGTCTTGCAATCAGTAAAGGGTTGCACTGCAGAGACTCACATCCTGGGAGAGACTGTCCTTTAGATAGGGTCATTTTTCTTTGCAACTCTATAACCGTTCATTGCTCACTGTCCATCCCCTAAACTCTGTGCTCCAAATAACACTGTACCAGGAGGGGCAATGAGAGACAGTAACAAAAACTGTGCACTTATTTAAATCATCCTTAGACTCAGGCCCCTTGGACACGTTTCTTTTCATAACTCCATTCTCTTTAGCTCTGTACATCCCCACAGTTAAGGATGTGGCAATCATCTACTCAAATTGTTAGGGAACCTTCAGTTTCAGTGACGTTTGTTAAGTAACCCATTTGTAAATTCTACATACACAGGATTAACAATCCCCAAAGGTTTCATTTCATTTTCATCTCTGTATCTTTAGTCGAAGGGGGTCATCAGTTGTCAATACTTGCCACTCGTCATTGTCCTTTGGAGGTTTGATTGGCTCTTTAATCCGTGTCTAATGAGTCCACCCTTTCTCAGCTGGTCGTACCACTGTCTCGGTGAGCAGCAGAACTTGAAATGCTCCTTCCCAATCTGGCTGAAGCTTCCGTTTCTTTCCAGGATTTGACCAGGACCCAGTTTTCAGGCTGAAACTTGTGAGCTGCAAACTCTAAAGGCAGAGTTTGTGCCAGAAGGCCTTGTGCCTGAGAGAAGATAGGTAAGACAACCCGAGTATACAGTTTTTGAGAAATAAATCCTTAGTTTCAAACTGTGGAGGTCCACCTGTTATTAAACTTTTGCTACCACTGCTGCTGCGGCAGTGCTCAGGAGGAAAGCTTCTCCCCAGCTGGCAAGGTGATCAACCAACACTAGTATGTATTTAATTCCACCAGCTACAGGCAAATCACCTTGAATATTTTGAGAGAGTTGTAAACTTGGACCCTGCCCTCCTGCAGGCTGCTTTTTAAGTGCCTTTTTATTTATTCTTTTACAAACCACCCATCTTTCACAAATTTGCTTGGCTATAGTATAAATTCCCGTATTACGTCACACATTGCTGGTGTTCCCCAATAACTCTCCTGATGTAGAATCGCTAATACCTCCCTCATGATTTGCTTATTTAACATTTCTCTACCATCTGGGAGTACCCATTTCCCACTCTGTTCCCTGGCTCCTAATTCTTGGAGGACTTCTTCTTATTTTTCATCAAAAACTGGAATTTCCTGTGAGGCCAGGACCTCAAGCGCGAGATAACTTACAGTTATCACTTCAGGTTTTAAGGCTGCTTCTCAGGCCATTTCATCTGATAACCAATTTCCCCTGACACAAAAGGAGTTTCCCCTCTGATGTCCTAATGGACATCATGTACTACAGCCACTTCTATTGGTGACATCAGATTATGTAACACTTGTCCAACTGGTTCTTCACAAACCAATTCTTTCCCTTTGCTATTAATTAGACCCCATTCTTCCCAGATTTTCCCAAAGGTGTGCACTACTCCAAATGCATATCTAGAACCGTTACAGACGGTACCTTCTTTTCCATCTAACATCTGCAGTGCCTGATTGACAGCGTATAGCTGGCATGTTTGAGCTGACCAGTTATTAGGTAACCTGCCCGTTTCTTATTTCACCACTCACACCTTCAACGATGGCACACCCATTGTGTCTTTTCCCCTGAATTATCCCTGAAGTCCCATCTATGAGGAGGTGCAGCCCATTGTCATCTCTCCACAGGAAAGCAGCAGGGTTTAATTTCCTGCTTTCTTTCACCAGAAGAGCGGTGACTGCTGCAGTTTGCACACACTCAAGACACTGGCTCTAAGAGCTTAGATAAGTGTGCCATTGGCTGTCGCTTCCCCCCAGCCCACTTGCTGGTGGAGCAGTGTGGGAGGCAGAACAGGCCACCCTGTGCAAGCATTGCTCAACAGTACCAAAAACATCTCTGTATTATCAACACTGGTTTTAGCATGAATCAAAAAACATAGTCCCATACTAGGTACCACAAAGAACATTAACTCCACCCTGGCCAAAACCAACACAAACTTCCAGGTAATAGAATAGCTCTCAAATTTTCTCCTTATCACCCCCCCAGGCAGTAACTGTGCTTCCACACCCAGAGCCTGTAAAACGTTTGTCTCTAATAAATAAGCTGGGCAATCTTCCACTAATATATTCCTTCCCCATACACTTTTAATTCTTATTATCACAGATAGGAATTTATTCATAATTGTCTCTCCTTCCTCCCTGCTACCCCATTTATTACAACTCTTTCTTCAGTTTTATATCTTTTTAGGGTAGAATTTAGAAGGGATAGGGTAGCTTCTGTTTTTACTAAAAACTAGACCTCATTACCTCCTACTTTACCAATTACATGCCCCTTTGCGATTTAAACAAGTTGCCCCACAAAAAAGAAACACCACAAATATTTTCAGCCCCTCTGATTTTCCAAAGTGTATTGAGTTTTCCTCCTTTAGTCATTTCTAACAGTTGCCGTCCTCGGGGTAAATATGCCACATTTCCACAATAATAGCATTCCATTTTCTCTCACTCTCTCACTGTACCAAATGCTACGAGCGTGTGAGAATAGGAAGACTAACCCAGCATGTTCTAAATTATCACACTCGTATTAATTCTGGATGTTATGATAGAACAAAATTGGAGAAGTGTGAAATCCAAGGGCAGGAATGATGGGTAGCAACTAACCTAGAGAAAGGTGGACTCGCTGTAGGCTCTGCCTCCTGCCCTAGGGGAGAACAGAGGATCTGTTTTACACAAGCTGGTAGGAGGGGCTATTCAGATGGAGGGGGAGTGCAAGACAAAACTTGAAACAGAGAGGAGTTTAATAAATGCCCCATAGGAGGAATGCAAACTTGGAAAGATGGTGAATGGCCTGCACAAAGAATATTTGAATACTATGATCCAGCCACATGGGCCCAAGATGGAAACTGGGGATCCCGTACCCCTATATATATGCTAAACCAAATTATTCGGTTGCAAGCAGTGGTTGAAATAATAAGCAACCAGACGGCTGAGGCACCGAATCTCATAGCGAGACAATTGTCTCAGACCAGAGCTGCAGTGTACCAAAATCAGGGAGCGTGAGATTGGCTTTTAGCTGAAGAGAGGGGGGCGTCTGTGGGAAACTGAATACTTCGGAGTGTTGTTTGGAAAGAGATAACGATGGGGAAGCCATAATGAAAATAGCAGAGGAGATAAAACGCGTTGCACATGTACCAGTACAGAAGTGGAATTCTATACTTACTAGCCATTGGTGGGGTAACTTATTTGGGGGAGCCTGGTGGAAGAAAATAGGCTTCATGATAGTATGTGCATTTCTGGGTTTACTGTTTGTGCCACGTATGACCCCGTGCTTTGTTCAGTTAATACATTCAGTAGTCCAAGCCATGCAAATCTCAGGCATGCCTATAGATCCTGAAATGGCAGCAAAAGGAACAGGGTATAAACTAATGATTTTAAAAGATAACACCAAACTGGACCTGGCCATCGCACTGGGAAGAAGAAACCCAAAAGGAAAGCGCTAGGAACTGCAGTGAGCGGGGTCACCACGCCAAAGAGCGCGAGCTCCCGCTGCAGCCCAACAGATGCCATTGCTGCCGGGGCACCAGCCACCCGGTCATCAGCTGCCCCAGAAGAGCAACACGAATGTTTTGTTCAACATGAGAATTTGTTTGTTCTTCGAGGGAGAAAGATAAGTCTTCTCCTGTCGAAGCAGCCTTCTTACTTGTGGTCCGAGAAAAGGTTAAATAGGGAATCATCACTTTAGTACAAAAATTTACTAACCTTCCCGAAAAGGGGGGAACTGACAGAGGGAACTAACTAACTAACTAACCCATTATGTTAAGAAAAAACAGAACCTCGTCGAATGCCAAGGTAAGAGGTTTTACTGCACCTAGATGTAAACTTGAGAAGACGAGATAACGAAGATTTACAGCAAAAGGGGGGAACCAGTCTGATTTCAATCGACTTGGCAGCTTGGGTTCCAGTCCACTCAACATAATGAGCCAAAGGTAAAGAGGTCACTGTGACAAGGCTGAAGGAGCCTTCATCCAAAGACCCTCCTCAAGACCACCAGATGGCACTGCGCAGGTGCAACAGGGAGGGGTCAAGGAGCAGACTATGGAAATGATCACCTGGGACTCATTTTAAGAAGAAGCGGGAAAGGTTATGAATATGTAGAGGCGTTCCTGGGGTCATTATGAATACGTAACACCTTACTGTATTTAAACACACCTCATATTGTTACAAGTTGCGCATGAACGGTGGAACGATCCCCCTTGCGCCCGACGTCGAAATGAACATACCTGCTTTATAACCTTGTGAGTTGGGAAGTTTTATGACTTTACAGGTTGTAAAGTTGTTTCCGCTCACCATCACAGCCAGAGAGTCCTGCAGCTCCGGCGCAGCTCTGAAGCGAGAAACAACAGATTAAGAAGGCAACCCCAGCTCCTGCAGCATCCTTTTCTTACTCCTGCAGTGATTACCGCCCCTTAAGGGGTGGGGAGGAGGAGGAGATCCCTTCGGTACCTGCAGTCTGCTGGTTCACTGCTGGGGCGCAGTGCTAGGGGCAGGAAGTATGAAAATAAACCGGAGCAGCAGCGCTCCTGGGGCGGGGGGTGTTCCCTGCAGAGCATCCCCCCGGGAGCCGGGCCTCGGCTCAGCCCGACCCAAACCCGCCCCACGCCCACCCGGCGGAACCTCAGGAACCAGGGGACAAGGGACCCCACGATGGGGGTGGCCGAGCAGAAAACGGGTTCCCTCTGGCTGGGAAAGGGGGGGTTGAGCTGAGGGGGAACGGGAGGTTTGGAAAAGGGGAAGGGGGTTCCCTGGCAGGCAGCGAGGCTGCAGGGGGGGTCCCGTCCCCTCACCCAACCACCCGAGCTCCGCCAGGGGCTGCAGCGCCGCTCCCTGCGGCCGCCGTCCTGTCCGCGCGAGAGACCGCCCCGCCGCCATCTCTAGTGAGGGCACAGCGGCCGCGCTCTCCCCGCCCCGCCACAGACACCTCATCAGCCACCGCCCGAACGGCGCCGGTACCCGAGCAGGAGGACTCGAAGGACGTTAACTCCCCCTCCTCGGCGGGGTGCGCCGCCCGCTTCCCAAGAGCGGCTCCCAGAGCGACCAGCTCCCCTCCTCCCCGGCGGCACGAGGCACGGCCTCAGTGCGGCGGCTTCACTGCCCGCGCCGAAGATGGCGGCGCGACGGGAGCGGGAAAGCGTGAGGCGCTGCAGGCGTCAGGCGCGGCCCAGGAGCCCCCAGCCGCTCCTGCTCCCACGCACCCCCCCCGTTTGCTTTACATTTGTGTATCGTATATAAATGCAGGGACAAGGAGCAGCGGCACGGAGCAGGCTGCTGGGTACGAGGTGTTCCCTCGGCACACACACCCACACCCCCCCGTCCCGGGCCGGGCCGCTCCGCACGAAAGGGAAGGTGAGGGAAAAACAAAAACTAAAGGCACAGAGGCGTCCCGGCTGAAGCCGAGCTGTGCTCATCTACCCTTTGAATGACAATTCCAAAGGCACATCCCCACTCACGAAAGCTGGCGGCTCCGCAGGGTCCCCAGCAGACACAACCACCGGCCGGCGGGGCGGGGGGGGCTCTGCCCGGGGAGCTCCCGCAGGGTCCGCAGTCTGAGGACAACGCTCTGCCCACAGCCCCGCACCGAAACCGCCGGAAGGTCCCACAGCCTCCTTGTCAAGCCCAAGGGAATCCGAGCTGGGCCCGTATACGGTCAGTGCTCCAGAAGCTTCCCTGCTCCCAGGCGTTTCACTAAACGAGGGCCCCGTCTGTCAGCCGAGGGCTGTGGGCGTGACCAGAGCGCCCATCAACCGGAAGTGCCGGGCGCTTTCCTGCGGCTGCAAAGTGCTGCGACATGGGGCTGTGGGCCCCCGGGGCCGGGCGCGGAGCTGCTGCGTCCCCCCAGTTCTGGGTCCCCCGACCCAGAGCAAAGCGCTCCCCTCCTCCGGCTGCCGACAGTCAGCCCGGCTTCTTGCACAGCCCCCTGGTTACCCCCTCACCCCGTCCCCCCAGTTAGTCCCAGGGGGTGTTTCTGAAGCCCATGGACACCTCAGCCCCACCCGGGGTGCAGGATGGGCCTTTGCTGGCTCTGCCCTGGTGCCCACCGGTTTGCTGCCAGTGCTCCCGCTGGGGGGGCCCTGGGTACCACCGGATCCACCTGGGCACCCCCAAAGTGCCTTTTTAGCGCTTATTTTTCTCCTGAAAAGCAAACACAGTGGGGCTTTCTGCCATCCTGCCCCAGGGACCCCCACTCAGACCACAGCGGCGCTTGGTTGCCCATCGCCATTTATTGCAGCCGCTGCCTGCTCAGCGCCCGGAGCGGTGGGACCGGGGCCGGGACCCCTGTCCTGCCCGGCTGTCAGGGAGTGATTCACTGCGGGGGGGCTGGATGGGCGGCAGCAGACTCGGTGCCAGGGTGAAGTGCCTGGGAGACGGGACTGGTTGGTGCAGCAGCACGGCCGAGAGCAGCGAGGAGGGGGTGCCCGGGGGCGAGGGGCAGGGTCAGCCACAGACACCCACAAACAGTGTCCTTCCCCCACCCTGAAGCATGCAGGCTGTTGTCCCACACTGCCAGCACCCCCCCCCATGTCCCCCCAGCTCCCTCCAGCTCCACCACGAGGAGCGGCTGCCCCAGCAGCCCGTGCTGCCCCCACATCCCAGCCCAGACCCCAGACCCCCGTCCCGCCCTGCCCAGCTGCGGGCACAGACCCGTCCCCACAGACAGCAGGGTGTCCTCTGCCCCCCGGTGCCCTGACAGGGCCATACCTGGCCGGCTCCTCGAGGTCGTGGTGTCTGGGGTGGCCCTTGGCGTTGTGGGCAGCTGAGAGCCCCCCATCATGGAGAGCTGCTCATCCTGCCGGTTCCCATCAGTGCCGTCCTGGCCCGACAGCTGCATCGCGTCCTTCTGGGAAGGGGAGAGCGTGTGACCCAAACACGGGGCCCCGTTCCGCATCCCCCAGCAACCCTCCCCCAGCCAGCTCTCCCTGGAGAAACTGAGGCACGGATGGATCCCCCCGCAGGCCAGCATCCCCCTCCCCACCTCCATCATCCCTACCTTGTTGGGGCTGCGGGCGCCGGATGGGGACGGCCGTGGGGTGCTGGGCGGTGGGGCTGGAAGCGCGGGGGCGTGAGGGTGTGTGGGCCCCCGCAGCTCCGCGGAACAGTGGGGTACCTGCACTCGCCCGTCCGCTCCCTGTGGGACAGGACACGGGGTGCTCAGTGCCCGGCAGGTGGCACCCCATGTGTCACTCGACGCCAGGGAGGGGTCGGGGGCAGTTACTCACGGTCCAGGCGCCAGCGTGTGGAGGGGCCGGTCACAGGACAGGCAATGGAAACCAGGCAGCAGCTGCCTGGAGAGGGGAGAAAAGGGCTGGGGAGCTCCTGGGGGGCACAGCCCCACCTGCACACCGTCCCCTGCCACAAAAAGCCTCTGCACCCACCCCCCAAGATTGCTTCGGGAGGGCTCCTCCCACACGTGCCCCCTCATTGTGCCCCCTCCATCGCTGGGAAGCTGCAGCTGGCAGGAGCACAAGGCACAGCCACTTGCTCAGCATCCCCAGGGGCGCTGCCCACACGGCTCCCACGCCAGGGTACCACAGCGGCACGAGCTGGGACAGCCAGCAGGAACAGGGCCGGCACTGCGGGTTACAGCCACCCACCTTGATGTCCTTCTGCTCCTGCTGGCCATCCTGCTGGAGGTTTGCAAGGGCCGAGCTGAACTTCTCATAGTCCTTTTGGAGCTGCATGATGCTGGCCGGGAGGCACTTGAGCTGCTCGTCCTGCTGCAGGGACTCAGAGGACAAGGCGGTGCTGAGCCAGGGGGTGGCTGCCCCGCGGGGACAGACCCAGGGTATTTTGGCTGGTGCCCGCGGGCTCTCAGTGCAAGCAGGACATTTGCTCCAAGGCTTTAACTCCCTTCCACGCTGCTGACTCCCACGAGCCAATTAGGGGGGCAGCGAGGGGCTCCCCCACGTTACAGCAAAGCAGAAATGTTGCTTTTTCCATGCGAGACACGGAACCTGACACACCAATGGGATGTTCACTGAGTTCGCTTTATTGTCGGACCGGGCTGGCTTTATAGCAAGGCTGCCCTGTCCACGCGCCTTACAACAACGTGATTGGTTGTAACTCGTGCTATACAATAACACGATAGGCTGCATGTACTGGCCAGCGCTCTGCACGCATGTGTTCAGCTATTGCTCACTCATTATTACCTTCTAATGGTGCTCCTTCAGTTTCTTTTGCCTCTGGCTTCACCTCTCAGCCAGGCTGGGGACAACCCCATCCCCCCGGGGCAGGGGGGGGCTCTGCCACTACAAATGTCTGTTGGAAGCTTGGCTCCTGGATGATTTCTGCACCTCTGACCTTTGCAGAGAGATGTCTCAGGCTGTGTCACAGCAGGGTGGTTGAAGTGGAACAGAAACAAGATCCTTTGGAGTTCTCTGGTATTGCAAGAGTACAGAGCAGCGAGACATCCAGCCCTTCCATTTCTGGCTCTTGACCTAATGTTTCTCTTTTGGGCCAGGCTGAGAAATCTTTGGAAAGGCAAGAAACTGCCTCCCCAGGTTAATCTCCTTTAATGCTCGAAGCCCTGAAATCTTGATATATTTGTTCACTGATAGCAGCCTTCTGTTCTCAGACTTTCCTGGAGGATGCATTAGCCGAATCCACTGCTCTGGGCTCAGGACAGGAAAAACCACTGGAGAGAAGGGAGCAAGTATGTGATCAATGGTCTCTTTGATGCACAAATCTGTAAGCTTATGTCATTGGGTCTTTGGTGCATTCAAATGTCCTCCCTAACAGACTCTGAGCCATTGGACTCCAGAGCCATTTTTAGGCCTCTTGTTTTGCATTCGTCATGTCAGCCCTCGCCATGAACAGCCAAATGCTCGGTGCAACCGCCCTGGCTGGTTCATCCTTCACCTCTATCCATTCTCCACACCTTCCCAACATCTTGAGGGGGAAGGTGAGTTTTAGTACGCAGCACATGGCTGTGCAGCAAAACCCACATCTGTAGATGTGCTGGGTGGGGTGGTGGAAAATCTCTGAAGCTCTTCCAAAGCACCGGCCCCCCTGCTGTGACGTCCCTCTTCAACATCTCAGAGCTTAGTCTGGCTGGAAGGTCCCAATGTGAACACCAGTACTAATCCTTATTTGAAGCTCCACTCCTGTCCCGGCCTGCTCTCCCTATTTTGCCTGCTTTGCTGGGACACCGTCTCCTGCAACCAGAATCCCACCTGCCAGAAAAGGCACCCCACGGCCTCTGGGGTGAAGATGCTCTGATGCTTCCAACCCTCCCAGGAAACGGAGGGACACTTCAAAATCTTTGGTTATTTTAATAGTATGAAAGGGACTCAACAACTGGGCAGGACAAAACAGCTAGAAAGGTTCTGAAACTTCACTGACGTAACACAACATCCCTAGGGCTCTCTGTCCTCCTCTTGCCCTTAATGCTCGCGCTTAGCTGCTCGCCGGTGGCTCTCCATGCCCTTCCGTTTCACCTCCGTAACGATGCCTCTGAGGTCCGGGATAGACTGCTGAATCTAAGGTAGGGAAGAGAGATGGTAGAGGTCACAGCAGGGCTGGGAACAGGAGGCAGAGAGGAGCCCATTGGCCCTTTTGGAGTGCAAATTTCACCAACCAAAGTGAGCAGGAGGATGAAGGCAATTGCCCTGCTGGATCTGCACCACCACAATGGGCTTTTACAGGTGACTCAGAGGGGTGAATGAAGCCAGACTATAGCCATGGGTGTGTATGGGGATATAGGGGAAGATTTGGCAAGGAGGTTAGTTAAATGTAAATACGCTCAAGTGACTTGCACCTGTCTGTAGAAAAAGCACACACATCACACTAATTGTCTGACTGACCTTGTGTGCTTGATGAGTAGAAGCTCTGTGTTAGATAACACAGGCCTGGGAGAAACTCTGGGCACCTTATCACTGTGTCTGAGATTCCTGCTTTGTTGTGAGAAAGAGCGGGAGGCTGCGCCTGCCTGAAGCCTTGAAATACAGGCGAGCTCAGCAGGCCCAGCGATCTTCCAGCAGGGCTGAACTGACCAGCGCCTGCGTCCCCGTTTGTGTCACCTCTGCCTGGGAGCTCAGGTGTGGCTTCGGAGATCCCCCAGTAGAGAGGTAACTAAAATAAAACTTGCTCTTTGCAAATGCATCCGTGGCCTCTGGCTCTTCTTGCGATGTGCCTGCGTATGTGCACACAGCAACCAAGCGCCGGTGTGGTCTGAGTGGGGGTCCCTGGGGCAGGATGGCAGAAAGCCCCGCTGTGTTTGCTTTTCAGGAGAAAAATAAGCGCTAAAAAGGCACTTTGGAGGTGCCCAGGTGGTTCCGGTGGTACCCAGGGCCCCCCCAGCGGGAGCACTGGCAGCAAACCGGTGGGCACCAGGGCAGAGCCAGCAAAGGCCCATCCTGCACCCCGGGTGGGGCTGAGGTGCCCATGGGCTTCAGAAACACCCCCTGGGACTAACTGGGGGGATGGGGTGAGGGGGTAACCAGGGGGCTGTGCAAGAAGCCGGGCTGACTGTCGGCAGCCGGAGGAGGGGAGCGCTTTGCTCTGGGTCGGGGGACCCAGAACTGGGGGGACGCAGCAGCTCCGCGCCCGGCCCCGGGGGGCCCACAGCCCCATGTCGCAGCACTTTGCAGCCGCAGGAAAGCGCCCGGCACTTCCGGTTGATGGGCGCTCTGGTCACGCCCACAGCCCTCGGCTGACAGACGGGGCCCTCGTTTAGTGAAACGCCTGGGAGCAGGGAAGCTTCTGGAGCACTGACCGTATATGGGCCCAGCTCGGATTCCCTTGGGCTTGACAAGGAGGCTGTGGGACCTTCCGGCGGTTTCGGTGCGGGGCTGTGGGCGGAGCGTTGTCCTCAGACTGCGGACCCTGCGGGAGCTCCCCGGGCAGAGCCCCACCCGCCCCGCCGGCCGGTGGTTGTGTCTGCTGGGGACCCTGCGGAGCTGCCAGCTTTCGTGAGTGGGGATGTGCCTTTGGAATTGTCATTCAAAGGGTAGATGAGCACAGCTTGGCTTCAGCCGGGACGCCTCTGTGCCTTTAGTTTTTGTTTTTCCCTCACCTTCCCTTTCGTGCGGAGCGGCCCGGCCCGGGACGGGGGGGTGTGGGTGTGTGTGCTGAGGGAACACCTCGTACCCAGCAGCCTGCTCCGTGCCGCTGCTCCTTGTCCCTGCATTTATATACGATACACAAATGTAAAGCAAACGGGGGGGGTGCGTGGGAGCAGGAGCGGCTGGGGGCTCCTGGGCCGCGCCTGACGCCTGCAGCGCCTCACGCTTTCCCGCTCCCGTCGCGCCGCCATCTTCGGCGCGGGCAGTGAAGCCGCCGCACTGAGGCCGTGCCCCGTGCCGCCGGGGAGGAGGGGAGCTGGTCGCTCTGGGAGCCGCTCTTGGGAAGCGGGCGGCGCATCCCGCCGAGGAGGGGGAGTTAACGTCCTTCGAGTCCTCCTGCTCGGGTACCGGCGCCGTTCGGGCGGTGGCTGATGAGGTGTCTGTGGCGGGGCGGGGAGAGCGCGGCCGCTGTGCCCTCACTAGAGATGGCGGCGGGGCGGTCTCTCGCGCGGACAGGACGGCGGCCGCGGGGAGCGGCGCTCCAGCCCTATCTGTGATAATAAGAATTAAAAGTGTGTGGGGAAGGAATATATTAGTGGAAGATTCCCCAGCTTATTTATTAGAGACAAACGTTTTACAGGCTCTGGGTGTGGAAGCACAGTTACTGCCTGGGGGGGTGATAAGGAGAAAATTTGAGAGCTATTCTATTACCTGGAAGTTTGTGTTGGTTTTGGCCAGGGTGGAGTTAATGTTCTTTGTGGTACCTAGTATGGGACTATGTTTTTTGATTCGTGCTAAAACCAGTGTTGATAATACAGAGATGTTTTTGGTACTGTTGAGCAATGCTTGCACAGGGTGGCCTGTTCTGCCTCCCACACTGCTCCACCAGCAAGTGGGCTGGGGGGAAGCGACAGCCAGTGGCACACTTATCTAAGCTCTTAGAGCCAGTGTCTTGAGTGTGTGCAAACTGCAGCAGTCACCGCTCTTCTGGTGAAAGAAAGCAGGAAATTAAACCCTGCTGCTTTCCTGTGGAGAGATGACAATGGGCTGCACCTCCTCATAGATGGGACTTCAGGGATAATTCAGGGGAAAAGACACAATGGGTGCGCCATCGTTGAAGGTGTGAGTGGTGAAATAAGAAACGGGCAGGTTACCTAATAACTGGTCAGCTCAAACATGCCAGCTATACGCTGTCAATCAGGCACTGCAAATGTTAGATGGAAAAGAAGGTACCGTCTGTAACGGTTCTAGATGTGCATTTGGAGTAGTGCACACCTTTGGGAAAATCTGGGAAGAATGGGGTCTAATTAATAGCAAAGGGAAAGAATTGGTTTGTGAAGAACCAGTTGGACAAGTGTTACATAATCTGATGTCACCAATAGAAGTGGCTGTAGTACATGATGTCCATTGGGACATCAGAGGGGAAACTCCTTTTGTGTCAGGGGAAATTGGTTATCAGATGAAATGGCCTGAGAAGCAGCCTTAAAACCTGAAGTGATAACTGTAAGTTATCTCGCGCTTGAGGTCCTGGCCTCACAGGAAATTCCAGTTTTTGATGAAAAATAAGAAGAAGTCCTCCAAGAATTAGGAGCCAGGGAACAGAGTGGGAAATGGGTACTCCCAGATGGTAGAGAAATGTTAAATAAGCAAATCATGAGGGAGGTATTAGCGATTCTACATCAGGAGAGTTATTGGGGAACACCAGCAATGTGTGACGTAATACAGGAATTTATACTATAGCCAAGCAAATTTGTGAAAGATGGGTGGTTTGTAAAAGAATAAATAAAAAGGCACTTAAAAAGCAGCCTGCAGGAGGGCAGGGTCCAAGTTTACAACTCTCTCAAAATATTCAAGGTGATTTGCCTGTAGCTGGTGGAATTAAATACATACTAGTGTTGGTTGATCACCTTGCCAGCTGGGGAGAAGCTTTCCTCCTGAGCACTGCCGCAGCAGCAGTGGTAGCAAAAGTTTAATAACAGGTGGACCTCCACAGTTTGAAACTAAGGATTTATTTCTCAAAAACTGTATACTCGGGTTGTCTTACCTATCTTCTCTCAGGCACAAGGCCTTCTGGCACAAACTCTGCCTTTAGAGTTTGCAGCTCACAAGTTTCAGCCTGAAAACTGGGTCCTGGTCAAATCCTGGAAAGAAACGGAACCTTCAGCCAGATTGGGAAGGAGCATTTCAAGTTCTGCTGCTCACCGAGACAGTGGTACGACCAGCTGAGAAAGGGTGGACTCATTAGACACGGATTAAAGAGCCAATCGAACCTCCAAAGGACAATGACGAGTGGCAAGTATTGACAACTGATGACCCCCTTCGACTAAAGATACAGAGATGAAAATGAAATGAAACCTTTGGGGATTGTTAATCCTGTGTATGTAGAATTTACAAATGGGTTACTTAACAAACGTCACTGAAACTGAAGGTTCCCTAACAATTTGAGTAGATGATTGCCACATCCTTAACTGTGGGGATGTACAGAGCTAAAGAGAATGGAGTTATGAAAAGAAACGTGTCCAAGGGGCCTGAGTCTAAGGATGATTTAAATAAGTGCACAGTTTTTGTTACTGTCTCTCATTGCCCCTCCTGGTACAGTGTTATTTGGAGCACAGAGTTTAGGGGATGGACAGTGAGCAATGAACGGTTATAGAGTTGCAAAGAAAAATGACCCTATCTAAAGGACAGTCTCTCCCAGGATGTGAGTCTCTGCAGTGCAACCCTTTGCTAATTGCAAGGCAGAGAGCAGATGATTCAGTAAGTGGGGTTTATGGATCACAAATAGACATTAGTAGAAAAGATGCCCTGGGAAGGTTCAAAATATATGGAGGTACAAATGCCTGGGTAGAATGGATCAAATATATGGTGCAAAGCCTAAACAAGAGCAATTGCTATGCCTGTGCAGCAGGAAGGCCTGTGGCCCAAGTGGTACCCTTCCCTCTGGGGTGGAGCGAAGATTGACAGGGGATGGAGTGCATCTTAGCCTTATGCCAAGACTCTACGGCATGGAGAAATAAGTCGTGTCATACTCTCTCCCTCCTGTTTCCAGCTTTGCAGGGAAAAATATCAAAATTCCCCTGGCATTTTCAGGAATAATTGAAAATCATACTGCCTGTCTCTCACGACGCGGCAGGAATGATACCAAGTTCCTAGGAACATCAGTAGGTGTGCAGAGACACGGGAAGTTGGTCCTCATATGTCCTCAAATGCTTCTTGAGTGGATCTTTGGTGGTACTGTGGGAAGATGACACTTCATTCCATTTTATCCCCCACTGGGAAGGTACCTGTGACGTCGTACAATTGGAAATTCCTTTTACCCTGGCATTTGAACACTGTGATCCATCAGGGCAACAGAAAAAGGAGTTTAGGGCTTTCCTCTGATGACAGGGTTTATTTCAATTAGATTGGGGTCCCCAGAGGAGTCCCCAAGGAACACAAAGCAAGAAGTCAAGTTAGCTGCGGGTTCTGAGTCCTTTTTGTTTTGGTAGGTAACTACAAACAAGAATGTAGACGGGATAAATAACATTTATTTATAAGTTATACTAGACAAGCAGTTAAATGAATCACCAAGCAATTAGATGCTACTAGTAGAATGGCATGGGAAAATAACATGGTCCCCGATACGATGTTGGCAGAAAAAGGTGATACATGTCTAACCACAGCTTCAGCAGAAGAATTGGCTGAGAATTCAGGTGTAGATAGTCCACTCATGGGATTGTTAGAATCTTGGTTTGGAATATTGAGAGAAATTACTTCTTTAATCGAAGTAACAGAAGCACTGATTTCTATAGCATGCTACATCATTCCGTGTCTGCGAGGACTTGTTCAACACCTTATTGAGACAGCTCTATCAAAGCAAGTGCCTTTAGGGCCACTGCCATGCTCAGATAAAATGATCCTGCTAAAAGAAGGGGGGTGGTGCTGGCAGTGTGGGACAACAGCCTGCGTGCTTCAGGGTGGGGGCAGCGGCTGGTTCTGTAGTTAACAAAACAAGAAAAAGGTCCCTCCCATCATGGGGTTGAAGTTTCTTCTATCCAGGTGTTCATTAGTGTTGCCCCCATATCTACCAAAAATTCTACTTGTTTGTTCTTTTGGGTTTCTTCTTCCCAATGCGGGAAGCACCACCCAGGCTGGTCCCCCAGAAGGACCAAAAGGTGACTGTGAAAAACAGAGTTTTCCAGGTTGCGCCCGGGTTACCCTCCGTGGTGTTTCGCAGGCTTTCTTCACTCTAGAATGGCGAATCCAGGTATTCTGTTCTCTGATACTGGTAGCAGTCAGGGGGTCTTGAAATGGACCTTCCTATTATGGTTTCAAAGTTTTCTGCAAAAGACTTCACATACTCGTCAGTAAAATGTGGCCCTCAATCAGAGGATCTAACAGCTGGGCCTCCAAGCCTTGGTATTATTTTGTGTATCAGTGTTGTAGTCACCTCCTAAGCTTTTGCTGTCCTGGTAGGGAATGCTTCTGGCCAACCTGAAAAAACATCAGTTAATACCAACAAATATCGGTACCCCCCTTTTCCTGGGAGTTCTGAACAATCAGTTTGCCATTGTGGTCCAGGACCATTCCCGTTCCCCATTTGACCCATTTCTAGCTTGGGCATATTTTTGGGATTAGTCTGGAGGCAAAGATCACACCGCTGTCACCTCTTCCACAGTGACAGACAAATCTCTAGCTCCTGTCTCCCTAATCAAATGTTTGCGTAGTGGTTCTAGTCCCCAAGGCCCCTTCTTCTGTTCTTCCCTTCCTAAAGGCCAAACCAGGTGAGAGGGGATGGTAAGTTTTCCCTGGGGGGTGTGAACCCACCCTTCCTTATGATGTGATTCCTCTAAATCTACGACGAGTTTCGATTCTCTTTACACTCTGGCTTACCTGTTAAAGAGACCTGCCCGCCAAGGACGAGAGCACTTTGTGTTCTTACCTTGTGCTGAGCCGTTTGTTTTGCCTCTCTGTCCGCCAGCCTTTTCCGATTCCGAGCTCACTTTCTGGTGCGCCTTAATGTGCGTGATTGCCGTTTTCTTAGGAAGTTGAACTGCTTCAGTAGTTCCAGTATCTCCTCCGCATGCTTGATCTGTTTGCCTCGAGAGTTCAAAAGTCCCTTTTCTTTCCAAATTGCTCTGTGCACATGCACAGCCCTGAAAGCATCCTTGGAGTCAGTATAGATGCTAACAGTTTTACCTTGAGCTAGTTCCAGAGCAGAGTAAGGGCAATTATCTCTACCTTTTGTGCGAAGGGATTTTTGGCAAAGGTCCAGATCACTTCAGGGCTGGCTGCTTCTGTCCATAAACCACTTTTCAGCGTTTTCAGTAGGAATGTCTTTTAGATCTGGTCGATTGGATGGTGTTGCTTTGGTGGTCTCCAGGCAGTCACGATGAACTGGTTCTCCAAAGTTACCACTGAGGAAAGAAGCTGGGTTGACAATGTTAGTGTTGATAATTTCTACACCATCTTGTTAGACGCTGGGGGCATACGAGCACAGTCATCTTCTGACCCATGGCAAATCTCTGGACCTCCTGTATATTCAGTACCACTGCAGCACCTGCCCGCGGGCATCCAGGCCACCCCTTTGCAGTTGCGTCTAAGTGTCTGGAGAAATAGGCCACTGCTTGTCGATCCGGGCCAAGATCCTGTGCCAATTACCCAAGGGTATTCCCCGTTTCTCGTGAGAGAACAGGGAAAATGGTTTACTCGCATGTGGGAGTCCTAGAGCAGGGGCTGACATCAAAGCCTTTTAAAGTTTTTAAAGGCTCATGTGCCTTCCTTATTCCATTGCAGGTGTTTCTGGTCCACAGGGTCCAGGTCATGCACGTCTCCTTGGTTCTAGTAGCGATTAAAATGCCATCCACGTATTGTAGCGTCTGTCCCTCATGAGACGGGGCTTCCCAGGATTCAAAATCTTTAGCAAGCTGATTTCAAATTCTGTCGGGCTGTTCTTGAATCCTTGTGCCAACACCATCCGTGTGAGCTGGGTTTGACATTTATTTTTAGGGTTCTCTCATTCAAATGCAGATATTGTCTGGCTGGCTTCATGGAGAGGGAGGCAAAAGAAAAGGCATCTTTTAAATGTAAAACGATAAACCAAGTGAAATGAGGTGTTAATACTGTCAGAAGGGTGTATGGGTCTGCTACCACTGGGTAGAGGTCCTCAGTTCTTTCGGTTATAGCTCCTAAGTCCTGAACCACCCATTATGACCCATCTGGCTTGCGGACAGGCAACACAGGGGTGTTATAACTGGACTCACATTCCTTTACTAACCCTGTCTGCAGGAATTTCTCTGTTAGTGGCCGAATCCCTACTTCTGAGCCTGGGTCAGAAGGTGGGTATCTAAGGGGAAATCCGGGTGCTGTGTGCGCGTTACACACAAGCGAGCAGCCCAGCAGGAACGGGCCAGGCGGCGACTGCCCCCCCGCTTCATCCCCCGCGGGCGGCGAGCCCGGAGGAGAGGAGCTGAGCTCCAGCTCCAGCAGCCGCCGCTC
This sequence comes from Patagioenas fasciata, assembly GCF_037038585.1. NCBI lineage: Eukaryota > Metazoa > Chordata > Aves > Columbiformes > Columbidae > Patagioenas > Patagioenas fasciata. The sequence goes on from NC_092540.1 coordinate 7,113,161, forward strand.
TCCCCCCCACACCTTTTTCCGCTGCTTTAGCAGGCACTCAGCTTTTGACTTCTTTTCTTCTCGCCGCAGCTGATCGAGGGGGAGCTGCCGGGCCCTGAACTTCATGTTCAAACTTCACAGCGTAGGCTTGGGCTCCTCTTGCCCTTTTTCTCTCTCCATTTAATTCCTGCGACTATAAACTTTATATGCACTTCCAATTAACTGAGCAATAGTTACGTCCCTCAGCTCCTACCTTTTGTAATTTCTTACAGGTGTCAATAAACAGCATATCAAGTGTCAATCCCTTACATTAATTTTAGATCCAAATCAGTCTGCAGTACAGCTCACCCAGAATTTCACATTCACATCACTTCCCCCACTAATTCTCTCGCATGTGTACAGATGCATCTGAAGGGGGAGCAAGGTGGTACTTTAGTAATGGAACCGGTTCTCATTTTGTAATTACCTCCCCAAACAAATTCTTTTGGTACCAAATATAAATATACAAACTAAAATACTGAGCTCAGACACACAAACCAAATACGGAGTTCAAATATGCGAACAGATCACAGTTACAGTTATTCAAGACAACATCTCGATGTTTGCATTGCGCCTTTGAACCGCTCACTGCTCAGCCAGGCGGAGGCACCGCTGGGGCTCCTGACAAACAGGGCAGTGCGGCTGGAGCCCCATCGGCACCCGCTCCCCCGCCGCAGCGAGCTGGACCGGGCAAGGCTTTTATCAGTGTCCCATCTGGGGTGCTACGGCTGTTACCCCAAACCAGGATTCTTTATCCGGTGTGCATACAGAAGAGCCAAATCCAGCACACCGAGATGAGACACAGCCTGTCACAGAGCTGCGCGAGTCTGGATGCTGGAATAAAGCCAGCGTGCTAGAAAGAGAAGTCACGGCTACCACACACCAAACCTTATCACCACATTCACCCAGTTAAGAGCTAAATTGCTCATGGTCACAAAATGGGTCAATCTGTGATCTTACTGTACCATGTAAGCGGCAAAAGACTTATGAAACTCTAATACATTTAAACAGATACCTACAAAGAAGAAAGAAGTTACTATTAAAAACCATCTTCCATACAGTTCTGCAAGTTTTCTGCGATTCATTTGTTATCAACTAATTCTCTCTCTGCTTGCTGAAGTTCACACCATTGTGCTTGTAAATCTGTGTAAGGTGATTTAATGACCTCTTGCTCAGTTTGCTTGTCGTTCGTGGCAGCTATCAATGCTGCTTCCAAAACAGCAGAGATCTCAAATCTGCTTTCTTTTGCCAAGTCCTTTATTTGCTCAGTTACAATATCTGGAGCCGGCCAATGTCCAGAAGCCCACCTGAGACCCTCAGGAGTCCGGCAAGCCTTATAATCTTTCAGTAAACTCAACATCAGGGAGCAGCCCAGGCCTGGCTTGACCCGGGATGCCATGACCCACTGCCGGAGAACGCGGCACAGACCGATCAGTCCTCCTTTAGAGCCTCTGGCTCCTGTCCCGCCCGAACCGCTTCTCACAGAATATCCCACCTCTGACACCCAATGAACTGTCCCGTCCCAACAGCTGGGATGAGGGATGAGTTAACTCTTGGTTTCTCCTTAGCTCTTTGAGTTTTTCTAGTTTCTTTCTTATATCTCCCCAGGACTTTGTTACAAACTGGGGGGTCCACTCCAGGAGCCTGTTTATCCTTTGCTTTTTCCTTGGGTGAACTTCTCTTCATCCCAGAATTGTAGCATGATCCTCCCCAAGAGACTGTTGGGGGGTCCAAAATTCTCACGTGACCCCCCCCCCCCACCAAGGGACTGTCAGGGGGTACCTCTGGCAGGTCACTCCCCTTCGACCTCTTGTGGGGATCAAACCCACAAAACCTGGCTCACAACGTGGGGCTCAAACCCACGACACAGAGTTCTTCACTCGCTTTGTCCCTTCAGTGGCCAAGCCCCTCGCGGGGTGTTGGAACCGCACTTAGAAGGACTCCACGCTCCCTTCGCAACCAGGTTGCGTCTCAGCCAACACCAGTCACACAGTCACACTGCCCGACCCGGCGGTACTTACAGTCCGCTTTTCCCGTCGGGACCGTCGTGCACTCTGGATTACGGGTAAAATGCAGTATTCAGGGGGAGTGAGCTCCTTTCTTTTGCTTCTGCTTTAATTTTGAATAACGTTGGCAGCTCTCCGCACACCCGAGTGCAAGGGCCCCTGTTAAAGTGGGGCGCCTCTCGTGAACCTGAGGTAACACAGAGCCATCCAAGGTTGTCACGTCGGGGTCACCAATTGAAATAAATAGCTTACACTTTTTCTATGGATAAACAACGTTTAATCCAATTCCTTAGTTGTATTCCTTAAACACGTGTTTGTTAGAGCATAAGCAAAACAGCGCTGGGTGCGTGGGGGATTCGCTCTGCCCAACACATACACCTTTTAACAATGGGAAGTGTGCTTAAATACAGTAAGGTGTTACATATTCATAATGACCCCAGAAACGCCTCTACATGTTCATAACCTTTCCCCGCTTCTTATTAAAACGAGTCTCAGATAACCATTTCCATAGTCTCCTCGTTGACCCTCCCCAGTTACGCCTGCGCAGTGCCATGAAGATTGGAGAGCCCCGGAGTCCAAGATGAGTCCTCATGGAGGGATGATCAATGCTCGTTTTATTACAATTCTGATTCTATTCTATAGGGTTAATCCAAGGTTCACGCGGGATATGACACAAGGTAATTAGTTACAACGTAATGTTCACCCGTTACAGCAATAGCACGTCTTTGTTCTACAAGACAGCATACCTTTGTTCTACATCCTCTTTTCGTGTTTTACTTCTTAATAAGTTTCTTTCTATTGATTACCCAAGGACAAATCCTTGCTGTCCGACACGTACGCTGGGTTGTGCAAGTGGGACTGGAAAACTACCGAGCGCCCTGTTTCTTCAAGCATATTCTCTACAGTGTCACTTGGTGATTTTGAGGAGGGGTCTTTGGATGAAGGCTCCTTCAGCTTCGTCACAGTGAACTTTTTACCTGTGGCTCGTTATGATGAATTGGCTGGAACCCAAGCTGCCAAGTCGACTGAAATCAGACTGGCGCCCCCTTTTGCTGTAAATCTCGGCTGTCTTGTCTCCTGAAGGTTACAGCTGTCTTCCCAAACCCTGTCTTCCCAAACCCTGCACCCCAAATCCTGCACCCCCAAATTCGGCCCTACCAAACTCTGCACCCCTAAACCCTACAACTGAAACCTTGCATCCCCTAATCCTGCCCTCCCTACCTTCCTGAACTCCGAAACCTGCACCCCAAACCCTGCATTCCCAAATCCTTCCTATACCCTACACCCCTAATCCTGCCCCCAAACCCTGCACCCCAAAGAATTCCCTCCCAAACCTTGCACCTCCAAATCCTGCACCTCAAAGGCCTGGAAACCCAAGCCCTTCAACCCCATCCCTGCAACACCAAATCCTGCACCCAAATCTCTCACCCCCACCACCCTGCACTCCCAACCCCTGCACCCCAAAACTCCACACCTCCAAATCCTGAACCCTGAAACCCCGCACCCCCAAATCCTGTGCCCCAGTCCTGTGCACCCCACACTCTGCAACCTTAAATTTCCCCCCAAGCCCCTGCACCCCAAACGCTGCACTCTGAGACCTGACTTCTAAACCCTGCACCCCCAAACGGTGCACCCCCAAATCCTGAAGCCCCAGATCCTTCCCTCCCATACCCTGCAGCCCCAAATCCTGAACCCCCAGATCCTGAATTCCAGGATCTTGCACCCCCAGACCCTGCACCCCCAAATCTTGCACCTCTAAGCCTCCACCCCTTAACACTGCACCCCCAAATCTTTCACCCCAAAACCTCAACCCAGAACCCTGTACCCCAAAACCCTACACCTCCAAATCCTGAACCCTTAAACCCTGCACCCCCAGATCCTCCCCCCAAATGAATGCACCCCCAAAACCTGCACCCCCAGATCCTGCTGCCCCATACCCAGCACCCCAAACTCTGCACCCAGAAATCCTGCACTCTCATAACCCTGCACCTCAAACAATTCCCTCGACCCTGCACCCCCAAAACCTGTAACCCCCAAACGCTGCACCCCCAGGTCCTGTCCCCAAACTCTGCACTGCCAGATCCTGCCCCCCTAGACCCTTAAAGCCCAAATATTGCACCCCCAGATCCTTCCTCAACACCCTGCACCCCCAAATTCCCCACCGAAAACCTGCGCCCCCAGATCCTGCACCACCAAGTTCTGTGCCCTGAAGCCCTGCACTGAAAATCCTGCCCCTTAACTCTGCACCCCCAAATCCTGCACCCCCAAATCCTGCACCCCCAAATCCTGCACCCCCAAATCGTTCCCCCAAACCATTCGCCCCCGAATCTTTTATGTCCAAACCTGTCCCCCAAAACCTTGCACCCCTGAACTCTGCTCCCCCAAAGCCGGCCTGCGAAACCTGGTCAACCAATTCCATCACCCCCAGATCCTGCTCCCCAAACCCTGCACCCTCAAATTCTGACCCCCGATCAATGCACTGACAAACCCTGCACCCGAAGATCCTTCCCCCCCAACCCGGCACCCTGAAATCCCTCACCCCAAATCCCTGCACTCTCAAATCTTGCACCCCCAGAAAATGTGCACCCCAAGTTCTACCCCCAGACACCCTGCCCCCATTAATCCTGTACCCCCAAATCCTGCACCCCCAAGTGCTGAAACTTCAAACACTGCACATTCAAAACCTTCCTTGCCCTGCCCTGCACCCCCAAATCCTGCAACCCCCTAAATCCTCCGACCCCCAGGTCCTGGAGCCCTGAACCCTGCACCCCAACCCCTCACCCCAAAGCCCTGCACCCCCAAATCCTGCCTCTAAACCCTGAACAACAAGGTTCTGCACCCCAAGCCCTGTTCGCTGATATCCTGCACCCCAAACCCTGTACCCCCAAATTCTGATCCCTACACCCTGCACCCCCATATCCTGCACCCCAAGATCCTGCTACTGTAAACCCTGCACCCCCAAATCCTACACCCCCAGGTCTTCCTTCCTTCCTTCCTTCCTTCCTTCCTTCCTTCCTTCCTTCCTTCCTTCCTTCCTTCCTTCCTTCCTTCCTTCCTTCCTTCCTTCCTTCCTTTTTTCCCCAATCCTGCCCCCCCAAATCCTGCCCTACCATGCTCTTCACCCCAAGCCCCTGCACCCCAAATTCCTGTTACCCTCAACCCTGAAACCCCAAATCCTGCCCCCAGGTCCTGCAGCCCCACAGCGAGCACCCCAAAATCAAGTCCCCCCCAAACCTGCACTGAAAATGCTGCAGCCCCAGATCCAGCAGCCCCAGATCCTGCACCCTCAGATCCTCCTGCCAAAAACCCTGCACCCCAAACCCTGAACTCCCAAACTCTGCACCCAGAGCCCTGCACCCTCAAATCCTGCACCCCTAACCCTGAACACACGAACCCTGCACCCCAAACCTCACCCGAAAGTCCTGCACCCCCAGACCCTGCTCTACCAAACCCTTCAGTGCAGACCCCTGCACCCCAAGATCCTGAATTCCAAAGTCTGCACCCCGTGATCATCCATCCCCAAACCCTGCACCCCCAAATCCTTCACCTCAAAACCCGGCACCCCAGAATCCCGAACCACCAAATCTTGCACCCCCAAATCCTGCCCCCTTAAACCCTGCACTTCAAACCCTGCAGCCCCAAATCGTCCCCCCCAAGCCCCTGTACCCCTAAACCATGCACCCCATTATTCTTTCCCCCAAACCCTTCACCCCCCAGCCGTACAACCCCAAATCCTGCACCCTAAATCCTGCATCCCCAAACCCTGCACCCCCAAATCCTGTCCCCCAACAATGCACCCCTAAACCCTGCACCCCAAATCCTGCCCCCCCAGCTTGCACTCTGCACCCCCAAACCGTGCACTCCCAATCCCTGAACGCCCAAGTCCTGCACCCCCACGTCCTTAACGCCCAAAATGTGCACCCCAGATCCTCCCCACCCAGTCCTGCACCCCTAATATTCCACCCTCTAATAATGCACCCCTAAGCCTCGCACCCTGAAAGCTGCACCCCCAGGTCCTGAGTCCCCAAACCCTGCACCCCCAAATCCCGCGCCTTTAAATCCTGTCCTCCTAAAACCCAGGACCCCCATAATTTACCTCCCCAAACCCTGCTCCCCAAAACCCTGCACCCCCAAACCCAGCACCCCCAGGTCCTGAACACCCAAACCCTGCACCCCAAAACCCTGCACCCCCAAAGGCAGCACCCCCAGGTCCTGAACATGCAAACTCTGCACCCCAAACCCTGCCATCCCAAACCCTGCACCCATAATTCTGCCTCCCAAACCCTGATCCCTGAAACACTCCACCTCCAAACCCTGCACCCCCAAATCGTTCCCCAACACCCTGCACCCCCTAACCCTGAACCCCAAATACCACAAACCCTGCACCCCAAGATCCTGCAAGGTTTGGTAACCTTGCACCCTCAAATATTGCACTCCCCAAACCTGCATCCCGAAAGCATTCCTGCCCAAATTCTGTACCCTAAGATCCTGCACCCTAAAACCCTGCACCCCCAAAATCCTTCTCCCCAACCCTGCACCCCCAAAAACTCCGCCCCCACAACCTGAACCCCCAAACCCTGTACTAAAACCTGCAACCACAGACCTGGCACGCCCAAACTCTGCACCCCAAATCCTCCCTCCTCCTGCACCCTGAAACCCTTCACCCCCAGGTCATACACCCCCAAACCCTGCACCCCAAAAGCATTCACCTCCTAACACTGTGCCCCCAAATCCTGGAACCCCGAATCTTGAAATCTCAAACCCCGCACTGCAACACCTTGCGCTTCCAAACCCTGCACCCCCAAACCTTGCACCCCCAGATCCTGCACCCCAAAACCCGGCACCCCAGACCCCTGCACACCTAAATTCTGCACCTCCAGGTCCTAAACATGTGGGCCCTGTACCCCCAAACCCTCACCCCAAACCCTGCATACACAAAACCTGACCTTGGAAATCCTGCACCCCCAAATCCTCCAGCCCCACGTCCTGAACTCCCAAACCCTGTACCCCTAAAACCTGAAACCACAAACCTGGCACCTCCAAACTCTGCACCCCAAATCTTCCCTCCCCAAAACCTGCACCCCAAAACCCTACAATCCCATATCTTGCACCCCTAAATCTCTGCACTCCACAACCCTGCACCCTCAAATCCTGCACCCCTATATCCTGCCCCCCCAAACCCCTGCACCTCCAATCCCTTGACCCCCAAATCCTGCAACCCTAAACCAGGCACCCCAAACCCTTCCCCACCAAACACCGCACCCCCAGTTCCTCCATCCCCATGTCATAAACCCCCAAACCCTGCTCCCCAAAACTCTTCACCCCCAAACCCTGAATTCCCAACCCCTGCACCCCAAACTTAGCTGTCCAAGCTGTGCTTCCCAAAATTCTGCCTCCCCAAGCCTGGCCCCACTGAACCCTGACCCTCACCCTGGCTCCCCCAACCCTGCACCCCCAAATCATTTTCCTTCAAATCCTACATCCAAAACTCGTACACCCCAGATCATGCACCCCCAAGTCCTGAAACTTCAAACCCTGCACCCTCAGATCCTTCCTTACCCAACCCTGCACCCCCAAACACTGCACCCTAAATCCGGCTTCCCCAAACCATGCACCCCAAAATCAAGGCCCCTCAAACTTGATTCAAAAATCTGCACCACAAAACCCTGCCCCCCCAGTTCCTAAAGACATGGAACCTGCACCCCCAAAGCCTCACCCTAAAGCCCTGCACCCCAAATCCTGCCCTACCAAACCCTTCAGCCCTGCACCCCAAGATCCTCCTACCCTAAGCCCCCAACACCCTGCACCCATAAATCCTGGAACCCCAGATCCTGCACCCCAAAACTCTGCACCTCCAGATCCTAAACCCTTCAACCCTGCACCCCAAATCCTCCCCAAAACACTCCACCCCCAAAGCCTACAGCCCTGAATCCTGCCCCACAAACCCTGCACCCCCAAATCTGTCCCCGAAACTCTGTGCCCCAACAGCACGCACGCTCAAATCCTCCACCCCCACATCACAGTATCACAGTATCACAGTATGTTTGGGATTGGAAGGGACCTCAAAAGCTCATCCAGTCCAATCCCCCTGCTGGAGCAGGAACGCCTAGGAGAGGTCGCACAGGAAGGTGTCCAGGCGGGTTTGAATGTCTGCAGGGAAGGAGACTCCACAACCTCCCTGGGCAGCCTGGGCCAGGCTCTGACACCCTCACTGAGAAGAAGTTCTTTGTCACATTTAAGTGGAACCTCTTGCGTTCCAGCTTGATCCCATTGCACCTTGTCCTATCATTGTTTGCCACTGAGAAGAGCCTGGCTCCATCCTCGTGGCACTCACCCTTTATATATTTATAAACATTAATAAGGTCACCCCTCAGTCTCCTCTTCTCCAAACTAAAGAGCCCCAGCTCCCTCAGCCTTTCTTCATAAGGGAGATGCTCCACTCCCTTCAGCATCTTTGTTGCCCTATGCTGGACCCTCTCCAGCGGTTCCCTGTCCTTCTGGAACTGAGGGACCACAACTGGGCACAATATTCCAGATGGGGTCTCACCAGGGTGGAGTAGAGGGGAAGGAGGACCTCTCTGACCTACTGACCACCCCTCTTCTAATACACCCCAGGTACCATTGGCCTTCCTGGCCACAAGGGCCCAGTGCTGGCTCATGGTCATCCTGTTGTCCACCAGGACCCCCAGGTCCCTTTCCCCTACACTGCTCTCTAATAGGTCATTCCCCAACCTACTGGAACCTGGGGTTGTTCCTGCCCAGATGCAGGACTCTACACTTTCCCTTGTTAAATTCCATCAGGTTATCCCCCGCCCAACTCTCCAGCCTGTCCAGGTCTCTGGATGGCAGCACAGCCTTCTGGCGTGTCAGCCACTCCTCCCAGCTTAGTGTCATCAGCAAACTTGCCGATAGTACACTCAATTCCCTCGTCTAAATCATTAATGAATATATTGAATAATATTGGCCCCAGTACTGACCCCTGAGGCACTCCACTAGATACTGGCCTCCAACTGGACTCCGCACCATTGACCACCACTCTCTGGCTTCTCTCTTTAAGCCAGTTTGCAACCCACCTCACTACTCTATTGTCTAGACCACACCTCCTCAATTTAGCTGTGAGGATGCTGTGCAGACTGTGTCAAAGGCTTTACTGAAGTCAAGGTAGACCACATCCACCGCTCTGCCATCATCCATCCACCTTGGTACATTCTCATAAAGGGCTATGAGGTTGGTCAAGCATGACTTACCCTTGGTAAAGCCATGCTGACTGCCCCTAATGACCCTCTTATCCCTGATGTGCCTTGAGATGACACCAAGGATAAGCTGTTCCATTACTTTCCCAGGGACAGAGGTGAGGCTGACCGGTCTATAATTACCCGGGTCCTCCTTCTTGCCCTTTTTGCAGACTGCAGTGACATTTGCTTTCCTCCAATCCTCGGGCACCTCTCCCGTTTCCCAAGACTTGGCAAAAATGATGGAGAGCAGTCCAGCAATGACTTCAGCCAGCTCCCTCAGCACCCGCGGATGCATCCCATCTGGGCCCATGGATTTATGGATGTCCAGACTATTTAATTGTTCCCTAACCCAGTCCTCATCGACTAAAGCAAACTCCTCCATTAACCTGGCTTCATCCGGGGTCTCAGGGGTACAGGGTTCCCCAGGACAGCCTCCAGCGGAGTAGACAGAGACAAAGGCGGCATTCAGCAATTCTGCCTTCTCTGTGTCTTCTGCCACCAGGGCACCCACCTCATTCATCAGTGGGCCTACATTGCCTCTGGTATTAGTTTTATCTGCTATGTATTTGAAAAAGTTCTTCTTGCTGTCCTTGACCCCTCTCGCCAGCTGTAATTCTAAGGAGGCCTTGGCTACCCTAGCTGCCCTCCTGCATCCTCTAACAGCAGCCTTATATTCCTCCCAAGTGGCCAGTCCCTGCTTCCATGACCTGTAAACTCGCCTCTTCTGCTTGAGCATACCCAACAGATCCCTATTCAACCACGCAGGCCTTCTGGCTCCCTTCCTCAACTTCCTACGTGTGGGGATGCTCTGATCCTGAGCATGGAAGAAGCAATCTCTGAATGCAATCCAGCTCTCTTGGGCCCCTTTTCCTTCAAGCAGTCTTGCCCATGGGATTTCCCCCAGCAATTGCTTGAAAAGGCCGAAATTAGCCCTGCCAAAGTCCAGGGTTGCAATTCTACTTGCTATTCTGTTCCTGCCACACGAGATGCTGAACTCCACCATCTCGTGGTCACTGCAACCCAGGCAGCCCTCGACCTTTACTGCTTCGACCAGACCCTCTTTGTTAGTGAGGATGAGATCCAGCAGTGCACCTCTCCTGGTCGGCTCCTCCACCATCTGCATGAGGAAGTTATCATCAATGCACTGGAGGAACCTCCTGGACTGTGGCTGGCTGGCTGAATGGTCCTTCCAGCCATTAATAAATACTGGCCATCATTAATAAATACTGATCGCCATTAATAAATACTGACCATCATTGATAAATACTGATCGTTATTAATAAATGCTGATCACCATTAATAAATATTGATCCTTATTCATAATGCTGATCATCATTAATAAATACTGGCCATCATTAATAAATACTGATCATCATTAATAAATACCAATCGTTATTAATAAATACTGACCGTCATTAATAAATACTGATTGTCATTAATAAATACTGATCGTTACTAATAAATACTGACCACCATTAATACATACTGATCGCCATAAATAAATACTGAACATCACTAATAAATACTGATCGTTATTAATAAATGCTGATCACCATTAATAAATATCAATCCTTATTAATAATGCTGATTGTCATGAATAAATACTGACCATCATTAATAAATACTGATCATCATTAATAAATACTGACCGTTATTAATAATTACTGATCACCACTAATAAATACTGATCATCATTAATAAATACTGATCATCATTAATAAATACTGACCATCATTAGTAAATACTGATCATTAGTAAATACTGAGCTCAAGGCTCAGGTTGGGCTCCAGGTCAGGCTCCAGGCTCAGGTTGGGCTCCAGGTCAGGCTCCAGGCTCAGGTTGGGCTCCAGGTCGGGCTCCAGGCTCAGGTTGGGCTCCAGGTCAGGTTCAAGGCTCAGGTTGGGCTCCAGGTCGGGCTCCAGGCTCAGGTTGGGCTCCAGGCTCAGGTTGGGCTCCAGGTCAGGTTCAAGGCTCAGGTTGGGCTCCAGGTCAGGCTCCAGGCTCACGTTGGGCTCCAGGTCAGGCTCCAGGCTCACCTTGGGCTCCAGGTCGGGCTCCAGGCTCAGGTTGGGCTCCAGGTCGGGCTCCAGGCTCACGTTGGGCTCCAGGTCGGGCTCCAGGCTCAGGTCGGGCTCCAGGCTCAGGCTGGGTTCCAGGCTCAGGTCCAGCGCTTCCCCGCAGAGCAGCCCGGGGCTCTGGGCAAAGCCACGCAGCTCGTCGCCCAAGGGAAACAGGTCCATGGTCACCGGGCTCCAAACACCCCGGAGCAAAAACCAGAGCGGCCCCAGGACACCCGGGCTCCCAAAGAGCCTGAAAAAGGGACACAAAGAGTTAAACTGGGGGGGAGTGAAGTGGCTGCTGATGCTGAGAAACCCCCGGGGGTTCGGGGCTGGGGGGAAATGGGGGATCTGTATAAAAACTGCTCTGGGGAAAAGGGGGGAAGGGGTTGGGCTGCATGGGAATGGGAGGAGGGACGGGAAAACGGGAGAGGGAAACGGGGAAGAGGGAAAAGGGGGGAAAGGGAAAAGAGGGAAAAACGGGAGAAAGAGGGGAAAAGGGGGGAAAGAGGGGAAAAGGGGGGAAAGAGGGAAAAGGGGGAAAAAGCGAGGAAAGAGGGAAAAGGGGGAAAAAGGGGAGAAACAGGGATAAAGGGGGGAAGAGGGAAAGGGGGGAAAGAAGGGAAAAGAGGGAAGAGGGAAAAGGGGAGAAAAGGGGGGAAAGAGGAAAAAGAGAGAAAAAGGGGGGAAAAGGGAAAAAGGGGGAAGAGGGAAAAGAGGGAAAGAGGGGGAAAGAGGAAAAAGAGGGGAAAAAGGGGGCAAAGAGGGATAAAGGGGAAAGAGGGAAAAGGGGGGGAAAGAGGGAAAAGAGGGATAAAGGGGGAAAGAGCAAAAAGGGCGGAAAGAGGGAAAAAAGGGATAAAGGGGAAAAGAGGGAAAAAGGGCGGAAAGAGGGAAAAGAGGGATAAAGGGGGAAAGAGGGAAAAGGGGGAGGAAAGAGGGAAAAAGTCTGTGGGGGGATTGATGGCGGGTCCGCCCCAGCCCCGGGGTCTCTCCTGGAGGGGAGGGACGGGGGGGCTCCAGCGGGGGTGCTGAGGAGATGAGGGGACACGAGGGGACACGAGGGACACGAGGGGACGATGAGGGGACCCGAGGGACGCGAGGGGACCCGAGGGGACATGAAGGGACACGAGGGACCCGAGGGGACGCGATCTCCTCACCCGACGTTTCCCGCTACGGCGCTTCCCGCCCGCCGGCGCCGCGGCCACGCCCCATCCCCACCGGCCACGCCCCCTCGCCGGCGTCACGTGCCGGGGGTGTGTGGCGGGAAAAGGCGGGAGGGAGGAGAGGGGGGCGCCGCCGTTTTGGTGGAGGTTGTGAGGGGAACTGGGGGTCGGCGTGAGGGGCATTGGGGGTCGGTGTGGGGCGAGGAATTGGGGTCGGTGTGAGGGGCATCGGGGGATCGGGGGGGGACATTGGGGGTCGGTGTGAGGGGGGGATTTGGGGGGCAGTGTGGGGGTGGGGATTTGGGGTCGGTATGTGAGGGGGAATTGGGGGGCGGTGTGGGGGAGGAACTGGGGTCTGTTGTGGGGGAGAAACGGGGGGTCGGTGTGAGCGGGACATTGGGGGTCAGTGTGGGAGGAATTGGGGGTCGGTGGGGGGGGCTTGGGGGCTCGGTGTGAGGGGGAATTGGGGGTCGGTGGGGGGGGAAGTTGGGGGTTGGTCTGGGGAGGATTTGAGGGGTCAGTGTGGGGAGGATTTGGGGGTCGATGTGAGGGGCATTAGGGGTTGGTGTGGGGGGCAGGAACTGGGGGTCGGTGTGTGGGGGGTGTTGGGGGTCGGTGCGAGGGGGAATTAGGGTCCAGTGGGGGGGATTGGGGGTCGATGATTGAGGGGGGAATTGGGGGGTCGGTGGGGGGGGATCAGTGCAGGGGGGGCCTTGGGGGTCGGTGTGAGGTGGCATTGGGGGTCAGTGTGGGGAGGAATCAGGGTCGGTGTGAGGGGGGGGCATTGGGGATCAGTGTGGGGGGAATTGGGGGTCGGTGGGGGGGGGGCATTGGGGATCAGTGTGGAGGGAATTGGGGGTCGGTGTGGGGGGGAATTGGGGTCTGGCGTGGGGGGGGCATTGGGGGTCAGTGTAGGGGGAATTGGGGCTCGGTGTGGGGGAAAAGTTGGGGCTCGGTCTGGGGAGGATTTGAGGGGTCAGTGTGGGGAGGATTTGGGGGTCGATGTGAGGGGCATTAGGGGTTGGTGTGGGGGGCGTTGGGGGTCGGTGCGAGGGGGAATTAGGGTCCGGGGGGGGATTGAGGGTCTGTGTTTGAGGGGGGAATTGGGGGGGTCGGTGTGGGGGGGAATTGGGGTCTGGTGTGGGAGGGGACATTGGGGGTCAGTGTGGGGGGAATTGGGGCTTGGTGTGGGGGGGAAGTTGGGGGTCAGTCTGGGGAGGATTTGAGGGGTCAGTGTGGGGAGGATTTGGGGGTCGATGTGAGGGGCATTAGGGGTTGGTGTGGGGGGCATTGGGGGTCGGTGCGAGGGGGAATTAGGGTCCCGGGGGGGATTGAGGGTCGGTGTTTGAGGGGGGAATTGGGGGGTTGGTGTGCGGGGGCGGCCTTGGGGGTCGGTGTGAGGGGGCATTGGGGGCGAGTGTGGGGAGGAATTGGGGGGTCGGGGGGGGCATTGGGGGGTCGGGGTGGGGGGGGAGCTGGGGGTCGGGGTGGGGGGTGGATTGGGGGTCGGGGTGAAGGGAATGGGGGGGGCATGAGGGGAACGGAGGCGCAGAAACAACTTTACAGCCTCCGGAGCCATGAACCTTCACACCCCGCAGGGTTCCAGAGCAGCTGCGTTCGTTTCGCCGTCGGGCGCAAGGGGAGCGATGGTTCCACCCCTCGTGCGCCACTCCGAGTGGCAGGAGCTGCGTTTAAATACAGCGAGGTGCTCGTGTCCCAGCGACCCCGGAGCGCCCGCGCAGATCCATAACCTTTCCCGCTCATCACTGCCGTAGTCTCCGCCTGGACCCCCCCCGTTCGCCTGCGCGGCGCCACCTGGTGCTCTGGAGGAGGGCTCTTTGGATGAAGGCTCCTTCAGCTTCCTCACGTTTGGCTCCTTGTGTTGAATGGACTGGGACCCAAGCTCCAGGTCGGTTGAACCCAGCCTGGCGCCCCCTTTTTGCTGTAAATCTCGGTTCTCTCGTCCCCTCAAGTTCACAGCTGGTGCCGTAAAACTCCTGATCCTGGCATTGCTGGGTTCTGGTTTCCGTACCATGAGTTCACCTAAAGCTCTGAACTGAGCACTCGTGTGGCTCAGCCTTAAAGTGTTGGCTCGTTAGTGGGCACCCAATTATGTTTTGTTAACCCTTAAAATGTTCGTGCCCTCTATCAGACCCAGGAGTTCGGGCGGGGATTCAGTTCAGGAGGGACCCAGGAGCACCCCTAAGGACCCAGTAGTTGTGGGGGGACCCAGGAGTTCAGGAGTGTGGACCCAGGAGTTTGGGCGGGGATTCAGTTCAGAAGGGACCCAGGAGTGCCCCTAAGGACCCAGTAGTTGGGAAAGGGACCCAGGCGTTTGGGAAAGGGACCCAGGAGTTCGGGAGAGAGGACCCAGGAGTTCGGATGGGGATTCAGTTCAGGATGGACCCAGGAGTACCCCTAAGGACCCAGTAGTTCGGGGGGGGACCCAGGAGTGCCCCAAGGGACCCAGGCGTCTGGGAAAGGGGACCCAGGCGTTCGGGTGGGGATTCAGTTCAGGAGGGACCCAGGAGTACCCCTAAGGACCCAGTAGTTGCGGAGGGACCCAGGAGTGCCCCAAGAGACCCAGGAGTCCTGGAGAGGGGACCCAGGAGTTCGGGAGTGCGGACCCAGGAGTTTGGGCGGGGATTCAGTTCAGGAGGGACCCAGGTTTTCAGGAATGCGGACCCAGGAGTTTGGGAGAGAGGACCCAGGAGTCCTGGAGAGAGGACCCAGGCGTCCGGGAAAGGGACCCAGGAGTTCAGGCGGGGATTCAGGTCAGGAGGGACCCAGGAGTTCCGGAAAGGGGACCCAGGCGTTCAGGAAAGGGGACCCAGGAGTTCGGGAAAGGGACCCAGGAGTTCGGGAAAGGGACCCAGGAGTTCGGGCGAGAGGACCCAGGAGTTCAGGTGGGGATTTAGTTCAGGAGGGACCCAGGAGTACCCCTAAGGACCCAGTAGTTGGGAAGGGACCCAGGAATTCGGGAAAGGGACCCAGGAGTCCTGGAGAGGGGACCCAGGAGTTCGGGAAAGGGGACCCAGGGGTACCCCTAAGGACCCAGTAGTTGGGGGGGGACCCAGGAGTGCCCCAAGGGACCCAGGAGTTCGGGAGAGAGGACCCAGGTGTCCGGGCGATCCCGCTGCGTGGCCACGCCCCCTCCCCATCACCCCGCCCCCCTCTCCTTGGCCCCGCCCCCTCCGCCCCTGCACCGCGCGGCCTCCCCGGAGCCGAGCGGGCTCCGTCCCTCTCCTCCCCCCCCGCCCCCCCTGTGCTCCGGGTGCCGAGTTCGAATCCCCCCGCAGCCGCCTCCTCCCCCCGCTCCCTCGGTGTGCGGGGCCTTGCGGGAGCGCTGCGTGCGGGGCAACGCGGGGCGGGAGCCCCCGGCGCCGCCGGGATGCGTGAGGGCGGCCGGCAGGGCCTGCGGCTGAGAGGAATCAACCTGACGAGGTTTTGTTCCATGGAACAGGACAGGATGGGTCTTCCCTGAATATCGCTGGATCTGTTACAGTTGGATTAATATTAGGATGGCAACCAGCCCTGTAGCCATAGAACTCTTGTAATCAGTAACCAAACTCTGTTCTTAAAGCTGACATAGATTTATGGTATATTCTTACAAGGCAGGTAACTGTAACCGAGCCTTATTCTTAAGGTGGACATAGATTTACGATATATTCTTTTAAAGTTGGTACCGTAGAAAATAACTGATAATTGTAGCATCTTTTAGATAGAAAGTTTGTGTTATTATAGGTGTGGAATATTCTAATGGTTGTCAGGGGTGTAATGAATATGTATGTGACCGACTTGTATAATAAGGTATGGTCTGAATCAGCTGTTGGAAGCTTTGGGTGCAAACCCCTGGTTTCCCAGCGCTGGAATAAAGCACCGCATGGAACTGTGCCCGTGGTTCTGTGTCCTGATTGCTGACATTAGCACAAATCACAACTGCATTTTTCACATCCTCCTCCTCCTCCTCCTCCTCCCGCTCCTGTCCGGGATGTGCAGCTGCAGCAGGCTCAGTGCCAGGGCCACAAGGTGCAGGGGCACCAAGAGCGGGGCCGCAGCCGAGCGGGTCCAGCAGAGCCTTGGGGAGGGCTGCCCTTGGAGCAGGGCCGGAGCTCCAGCCCTCTCCCTGCAGGCCTTTCCCTGCCCCCGCAGCGCTCACCCACTGCCCAGCGCAGCCTCACAGCCACCAAGGAAACACCCACAGCGTGAGACCCAGCGGTTTGCAGGGGGGGCTTTACTGATGGGGGCAAGAGCTGGTACCAGCAGCCTGGCCGGCACTGGCGCTCGTCACGCCGGAGAAGGCTCTTGCTGGATGTGTCTCTCGCGAGCCTCAGCGCCTGAGACGGTCTCCTGGCACTGGCCGACGTGGAGCAGATCCGCTCTCCAGAGCTGCGGAGTTGAGTACAAAGCTCTGCAGTCTTGTATGCACAGAGGTGCAGAGCAACAAGTCTGGTCAGGACACCTGTGGTGGGATCTGCTGCTGTCTGGAGAGAGCAGGTCCAGGTCCCTGGGGTGCAGTCCCACCCTGCTGCTCTCCGTGCCCCCAGGGCTGTCAGGAAAACACCCTCTTTGCCCAGCTCTGGCCTGAAGCTGGCCCACAGCCCCTTTTGCAGAGGTGAGCACTCCAAAAGGCAAACACTCAACTGGGAATGCTCTTTCCCCAGTTGTTTTTCACGGCCTGCGGTACCTGGGCCTCCCATTGCTCTGGCTCTTTTTTCCAGGCCTTTGGCGGTGCCACTGCTGCGCTTCTGCTCTATCTTGCTGCACAAGGACTCCCAGAGCTTGCGTGTTTCCTCCTCCGTGCACGCGCGGGGCTGCGCCTGCAGGACCACGGCAATGCAGCAGCAGGCAGTGTTGGTGTCCCTGGCAGGGGCTGGGGGGATTTCAGCGCCCCCCCTCCCTCCTGCCCCTTCTTTTCAGCCTCTCCATCAGCCCTGCTTTGCTCACGGTCCCGACTGCAGAGCCTTTCTGCAACGACCCCTGAGCCAAGGGAGCGCGGGGCTGAAAGCAACCCGGCTGCTTGCTGTCCCAGACCAGCCTGGCCGCACCATTGCGCCGTCGCCATTACAAACGCCACCACATCAACCTTGGGGACGTACCGGTCCTGCCCTCCTCTCCCCCGCCTTGGCAGGGGGTGCAGCCTGGGGTGCAGCTTCCCGCAGGTGTTGGCTGCTGCCTGCCTCTTTCCCCGACCGTTCCCAGCGCAGCACGGCCAGCTCGCTGCAGACACACAGCGGGAGGAGGCGGTGTGAGCACAGGAGCGCGCTCCAGCCGGGCTCCCAGCTGGGCGCCAGCCGCGGCCGCAGGAGCGGCTCTGCCGAGAGGCCGGTGCCAGGAGAAGCAGCTCTCTCCCGCGGGGCTGCGGGGAGCAGGAGGAAGGGACTGCGGGAGAGGAAGCACTGCCCGTGTCCGGAGAGATTTACCACTGGAGCTTGTCCTGCAGATCCAGCTGCTCATCCCTCTCCCCTCTCCTCTTGCGGGCCACCTGCCCCAGGATGCAGGTCACCACCTCCCGCAGGGCCCGGTCTGTCCGTGGGGAAAGGCTCCTGCAACAGCAAGGACAAAGTCTCCCTGACTCTGCAGCTGGGACCGTCCTGCCTCTTCCCACACTCAGCCCCACAGCTATGCGGCCCCGTTCTGCCCCACAGCCCCCTGGAGGCAGGAGGGGTTTCAAGCCCCTGCTCTGGCCCCTGCCGTGGGGTCTAACCCAGCCCGTTCCCGTGGCTGCAGAAATCCCCGGGCGCCCTGTGCAGCCCCGTGGCTCGGGGGTTGGCTCCCTGTACCCACCACCTCTGGCTCACCCCCACCGCCCCAGGGCTCGGCTGGAGCGGGCACACTCGTACCGCTTCGGGGGGACGCTGTTGTCCTCAGGGACTGTGGGGGGCTCTTCTCCGGCCTCTTCCCAGTCCTCCATAATGGTCCTGATCTCCAGCAGGTCCCAGCTGGACTCGTCTGACTCCACGC
This sequence comes from Patagioenas fasciata, assembly GCF_037038585.1. NCBI lineage: Eukaryota > Metazoa > Chordata > Aves > Columbiformes > Columbidae > Patagioenas > Patagioenas fasciata. The sequence goes on from NC_092540.1 coordinate 7,131,607, forward strand.
TGCTCGGGGAGCTGTCTGAGGAGCACTCGGGGGAGCTGGATTCCTGCACAGGAGGAGACTCTCACACAACAGCCCCGCACCCGGAGGGTGCTGCTTCCCAGCACGCAGACCCCAGAACACTTCTGAATGGACCACAGGGGACGGGGAGAACCGGGAGAAGGAGCTCAGCAGGCCCTGGGGTGACCTCTGAGTGTCACCAGGGTTTCACTGCAGCTCTGTGTCCCCCTTCTTGCTCAGGAAGGGCAGCATCACCCGCCCGGCTCTGCTGCAGCAACGCTGCTGTGACGGCTTGGGTGCCAGAGGTGCTTTGCGGTCTCAGCCGCCCCGCGGGAGAAAGTGCTCTTCTTCTGCAGGAATCCCAAGTACCTGGCTCCTCTGCATCTCCTCTGGGTTTTCTGCCTTTCCTTCCACACCGGGTGTCTCCTTTTCTGCCTCGGCCTTTGCTGTCATTGCTCCGGCTGACGGCCGTTTACTTTTTTCCCCTACCGCCGCCTCTTTTTTCTTCTTTTCCTCTCCTTCCAGGAATTTCTGGATATACTGTGGAAGCTTCTCCTCTTTCTTCTTCTGCCGTTTATTCTGGAGGCCGAATGAAATGCAATAGCAGGCAGCATCAGTCTGTCCTGCCACGGCTGAGCTGTTTCCCTCCCTTCCCTCCCTTCTCTTCTGCCTCGCTGTCCACGCTGGTTTGCTCCCAGGTTCCCGCAGGCTCCACCGAGGAGCCCGTCTGGGATGACCAGGGAGATCAGCCACCACCGGGCTACAAACCAGCCGGCAGCTGGCGAGCCCAGACAAGCCCTGCAGCCACCGGGCCGACAGAAACAGCCCCACGTGAGGGCTCTGGGGGTGTTTCCAGGCTACTGGAAGTGACAAGTATATTCTCAACTGACAGTGACCCGCCTCTCTCCAAGCAAACACCAAAGCAACCAGTCAGTGGTCCCGTGAACACCCAGTGAAGAATCTTGTGAGCGCTGGCATGTGTGGAGCAACGCTGCTCTACAGTCCAGTAGGATGTGCTCCTGCAGCATCCGGTGTCGGGTACCTTTTCTCTCCTCTCAATGGCTCTGGCTATGAAGTCCACTTCTCTGGGTGCAACCAGAGGCGGTAGCTTTCCTTTCTCCTCCTTTTCCTTCAAGCAGCTCCTCTGGATGACCGGTAGCTGCCTGCAAAGACACAACAGGGCGTGTTGGCAGGAGCGCAGGAGGAGCTGGTTCTGCATCCTGTGCTTCCAGGTGGCGCACCTGCTTCTGCAGCAGAACGGGCTCTGCTCACATCCTTGTGATCAAGTCCCCAGGCACAGAGAAGACCCCAAGCTGTCAGCCTCGGATGTGCCCAACAGCCCCCCTGCAACCCAGGATGCCCAGGTCTCGGCCCTCTCTTGCTGGAGCACCCAGAGGAACAGGGTCCTGTGCCCGGAGATAGCGCTACGCCCTGTACGGGCAGGTTGGGCGCTGGGGACACAGTGTCAAAGGGAGGAGGACACGACCCCACGGAAAAGCCATCCTGCCACTGAGCTCTCCGTAAGACAGGCGTCAGCGCAGAAGAGGCTCCTGGTTACTCAGGGCAATCCTCTGCAGTAACTAACTGCAGAACTCTGTTCTCAGCAAACAGAAAGGCCAGGCTCATTTCAACCTGAAGGGAACGCCAAAATGACCTTCTGCTCCTGGAACGAGCCTTTGCACTTGGCTACTCAAGAGATCTGCACATCGGAAGGGAAGAAAGAAATGGTGGTGCCAGCAGAGTCTGCCAAGAAGCTGCAGACACTGCCATGAGCAAGAAACCGTGAGTCAGTGGGACATGGGCAAAGCGCACGTGGGGTGTTTCCGGGAGGAACGTCTCGCTCCCACAGAGACCGGAGCAGGGGGCCACGCTCACCCGTTTATGCGAGTGTCTCACCTGGCGCGAGGCTCACTCCCCTCGGCTTTCTGACCCTGCTCCGGCGTCACAGTCAGGGCAGGTAACCGATGTGGAGGAAGCCTGGCTCGACGGAGGAGGCGCTTCCCGGCAGCATCCTCTAGAAACGGGAAAGGAGACGGTTCTTCAGAACAGCATCTCGGTGTTGTTCTGGGAACCGGGTGCCACTCGTGTGCCAGTTCCAAGGAGAGTGACGTGCGGGTCTGCTCAGGGCTGTGGTAACACTGGGGAAGGTGGTCCTTTTCATCCCTTTGAGGGAAAGCCATGTTTCCTGGGAGGTCTTAGGCCTTTTCTGACACTGGTTTTTCATCCAACGCCCCATGCCCACAGTGCACCGTTATTCCCTGGGGAAGACTGTTTGCATGGCTTTCTCTCATCCGTGCGCTGAAACGGGGGCTTCCATGGCAGATACTGGTGCTGTCCAGGAGTCATTCTGGGGAGGGGAATCATTTATCTCACGGGAACCCGGCTCTGGGGTTTCTGCATTGGTCCCGCGCACACAGATTTGCTGCTGGGGCAGGTTCACACCACAGGCCATCACCTTTTCCCTTCACACATCCGTTCAGGTCTATCAGCGCTGGCACTTTGGGCACGGTCTCAAGTTGGTACCTGGCAGAGGAAGAAGGCAGCAGGCTGAAGAAAGGACACCACGTTGTTTCCCACCGCAGCCCAACCCGGAGGGACGCAGCAGAAGCTCCAGTGCCGGGAGAGGCCCCGTCAGCCTGTGCCCGCGTTTCTCCATCCTTCCCTGAGAATGGCCGTCCTCCCACAAAACCCCCTTGCTGCTGCTGGGGAAATGACTCTGCTCATCGCGCACATGGAGAGCAGAGTATTATCTAGTGCTCTGGTTTTCTAAGACGCCTTTGAATTCTGATCTTGCCCTCCGAGTTCCTCGTAGAGCCTTGCAGATTAACGTTTCCGGACCTAAGAGCAGTCTCTCCCAGAGAGGAAAGAAAAGGAGCAGGAGAAACGTAGCGGGAAATGTTGCCTAAATGCGTCTCTAGGTCCACAGCAGGACAGATGCAGAAGCTGTGCCACTGTCCCCCGTTCCTCCAAGTGAAGTCAAACGTACCATGGCAGGACGACAACACGTCCAGAAGAGGTCTGGGAAGCAGCGGTGTCATGGCGTGAGATGACCGAGTCCCTCATCTCCGGCATCTGCAACGAGGACAGAGGCAGATGACGGGAGGAGCGGACGCTGGGAAGGGCCGGCTGCTCGCTCCGCCTCAGCCCAGCGCCAGCAAAGAGCCAGAGCCGCCCAAGGGCTCTGGGCTCAGCAAGCCTTGCCCTGCCTGTGCCTCTGCTCCCGGCCCCCAGAGTGGGGCACGCAGCGCTCCCCGCCATCAACGCCGGCCTTTTCTCGCAAAGGGCAGCTCCTCTGGGGGCGGCTCTTGCAAAGCCCGGCCATTGCACGCCAGGGAGGTGCTCTGCAGAGAGCCTGCTGTGCTCTAGAGCTCCAGGAGCCCAGGGGCTGAACGAGGCATGGCCGGCCAGGGGAAAGCAGCCCCCAGAAAGCATTTCAGAAGCAGCAGGAGTGGTGCTGGGAAAGTGAAAATCCTACCTCGAGAAGAGCTTGCAGCATCTTGCCAGCGCCATTCAGCCTTTCCAGAAAGTCTAAGTAAAATCTCATTTTCACGTCTTTTCCCTGGACAATCAGCATGCCCACGTCCCTCCAGATGATGGCAACGTTCTGCCCGTTCTCTACGCAGGCATGGAAAAGGTGCGTGGTCCTTTCCATGTAGAGCTGCACGGTGCCCTCAGAGACAGCGTTCTCTGAGGCTATCTGAGCATACGGCAGTTGCTCGAAATCTTGGTGGCCTGAAAGACGAGAGAAGAGGAACACATGAGCTTGCAGACCTGCTGGGCAGGCTACAATCAAAGGTCTGCAGCCTCCAGGCCCTCGGGCAACACTTTGGTGCTGGGCTGTCTGGCTGGGCCAGCGCCTCTGAGGAGACGCTCGGCTTGTCCCTTCCTCTTAAAGCGGACAGTGAGGTGCGGAGCAGACAGCGGTGGCTTCTCTGATACAGAAAGGGAAACAAAGAGTCTTAGGCACTTGGTGGGAAGAAGAGTGACTGCGGGACAAAGTGGGGAGATAGGCGCCAGGTCCCAGGGCAGCTGGAGGGTGCCAGCCCACACTTGGTGCTGTCTTTGTCTTTAGAGAGAAACGCACCCCAAACACAGCCCCAAGCTCTGGGTGCTCCCCGGGGTCCCACAACAGCTGCCCCAAAGGCAGCAGTGACCAGAAGGCGCAGGTGTCCCGCCAGTGGCTTTTGGAAGGAACCGTCTTTCCCCCCTGGGTTTCCCCTGCTTTTCCCCCGTGCAAGGAGGCTGAGGGAGCTGGAAGAGCCCCGGCATTTGCCTGGACGAGGTCTAGAGCAGCGGAAAGGGGGAGCAAGAGTTGAAGCATCATGGAACCAGAAGACACCACACCAAGGAAGCTGTGAGGGACCCTGTTGTTGAAGCAGGACAAAGAGAGTGCGCTCTTAGCTGCATTGTCCTCTGGGGATTCTTTAAAACAAACAGCTGGGCAGGGTCCTTCCACAGCCGGCTGGCTTTGTCGAGTGGAGCTCTTGGCAGGGCCGCGGTGGGTGGTTGGTGCTCCCCTCAGTCACCTCTGGAGAGCACAGCACCCCTCCCACCCTGCTCAAGGCCAGCGCCGCTTTCACGCTGCTCACCAGGAAAGTCTGTGCAAGCACAGCGGAGCTCACGGTCCTGCGCAACAGCCTTTTCAGGTTGAAACACGGGTCTCTCCACGATCACCAGATCCTGCTCGCTGAGGGCTACTCGCTTCGTGACAACCGCAAAAGTCCCGATTCCGGGAATGCGGACAGCCTGGAACAGAGGAGATGGCGGATGGGAAGAAGCCTTGGAGGGGCAGACGGGTGACTTGTCAGAGGAGGCTGATGGTGCTTAGTGCCCTGCCCTGGCCTGAGGTACAAAGGAGCAAGATGGGCTCCTTGGGAGAACACAAACAGGGGCTGCGCTTTTCCCTCGCACCCCCCTTCAGCTACGAAGAACCAAATAGGTGAGGGAAAGCTGACAAACACCCTCTGGCTCAATCAGATAGAAGGCAGGGGGTTCCCACGCTTGGAATAAATCCAGATGTGTCCCGGGCTTCCAGGTTTTCACATGCAACTCTGACGGGGGGACCTTCTTGTACATCTGAATGGACAGAGAAGGTGTCCATGTCACGGTGTGCATTGCAGTGTTGTGCTGGGGCGTTGCTCCTGCTTTCAACGCACGGGAAGAACAGCTGCACCCGATGGCAAAGGGCTGTCAGGACTTGATCAGCGTCCATCAGGGTGTGAGGGGAGAAGGAGGTGAGGCCCACCTGGTGGAGAGCCAGCTGCAGGCTGAGGTGATACGATGTGCTGGCCCAAATCTTAGCGAACTCTGGAAGAACAAGGGAAAGACCCGTCATGCTCTGAGGCAGCAAGCTCAAGACCGTTCGGCCCACTCCTGTCCAAGGAGCGATGCATCTTCCACTCAGGCATTTCAGGTGGTCTCTCTCCAGCCCGGCAAGAACCAAGGGACACCTCATGCTGCCTCCAAGGGGCTCCTTTCCTTGCGGGTGCAGCTCTCCAGGGTGTGACCCACTCCCACGGGAAGCCGGCAGTGCTCTGCCCTGCCCGCGGGGGCACGGGGCTGCGCTCCACGCGGCTCTCGGAGGCTCAGGGCAGGCCCTGGTGTCTCCCCAGCAGGGGCCGGTTTTGCCGGGTCACATCTCTGAACACACAGAGCCCACGTGGCCCACGAGCACCTTCAGCTCTTCCATTCAGACGTGAGCTCAGCGTGGGCAATGCCCAGCGCCAGGCAAGGGCAGCCCCTTGGGGTCAGGGGCTTCTGCCTGGGCTGCCCCAGGAAGGCAGGGGCCACGTCAGGGAGGGAACCAGGAGCCCTGGCTGCCACATCAGCCCCTCAGCCCTTTGGGATGGTCAAGCAGGTCCCTCCTTGCACTCACCACTCCTGAGCAACCACCCCCCACAGTCCTCGGGTTTCCATGCCTGATTTCAGAGATGTCCTTGACCCAGACACACATGTGAAATTGGGCCTGAAGGCCTTACCATAACGCTCCAGCTTCTCAATAGTTGGGCTCAGGTGAGGCTGCAAGAAGAGCTGTCTTGCCATCTTCGTTCCACTCCTGCTTCAAGTCAACAACTGCAGAGAGTGGCTGGACAATGGCTTTACTGCTTCTCCTTGTCCTCGTCCTTCTCCTCCTCCTTCTTCTCCTGATCCTTCTTCTCCTTCTCCTTCTCCTCCTCCTCCTCCTTCTTTTTCTCTCTCCTCCTCCTCCTTCTCCTTCTCCACCCTTCACCTCCTTGGTGCTGTCCTGCTCCCTCTCTCCGCCTTCTCCTCCTCACTGCAGAGCAGCTACTCCAGAGCAGAGCGGTGCAAGAGCAGCTCTCAGCACTTGGAGTCCACTCGGCCTCACCGGGTGAGTGGGGCAGACGCTGGTCACGACAGGGACAGGGGGGCTGTCACCACTGTGACGTGTGGCTGTCCCACTGTGACCCCGGACCGTGTCACAGAGGGGCTGCACACACCCTCCCCCCAGGCCCTGCCAGGGGCTCTGCAGTGGGCAGGGGCTTCCGGGAGCTGCCCCCACCCCACTGTCTCCTGAGCGGGAGGGGTTTCCACAGGCCACCCCTGCCATGTCCCCACATGGGGACACCGGGCTGCAAGGGCCGATGGGCTTCCTTCCACCCTTCCCCGCTTCTTCCTGCCCCTCTCACCCAACGTGTCTGCAGCGGGGAGCGCGGCTGCCCTGCCTGGCGCAGCTTGGGCAGGCGATGGCTGCTCACACTGGCTTTGGAGCCGGCTGCACCCCTCTCCCACCGGCCCCGGCAGCACCGGACCTGCTCCCACACGGGTCCCGCTGCAGCTCCCGCTGCTCACGGTTCCCAGTGCCATGGAGAGGACTGCTCTGATTTGCTGAAGGTGCTGAGGGGGGTGCCGTTGCCAAACTCGGGGAGGGGGTTCAGGCTGCCGAACCAAACAGGGTGGTGATGGATGGCCGCTGCTCCCTTGGTGTTCCCAGGAGAGAGGCCTGTCCATGCAGCAGCACTCGCGGTGCCCTAGGGCTCATTAACGCTCCGTGCCACAGGTCGCCCGGCTCCAGGCCGCCCGCCTGGTCCCACGGGCCGTCGAAGGGCTCAGGGTCGATAACTCTTGCGGGAGTGGCAGGGTGTGCGGTTCCAGCTAAAGGGCCTTGGACAGATTACACGGAAGTGTTTTCTATGGGTGTAAGACGTGATGGCCCAGACCGGTGAGAACGATATCTCGGGTCAGAAAACCACCCCGGTGTGTGCGATGTGTGAATGTTGGGCCTGGGCGTGTGAACGAGTGGGTCGGAATGCCGCCCACAAGATACGCATGGGAACGTGACTGAAACCAGTCACAATAGGAGTGTGGTGTGTTTAGAATAACAATTATTGAACAAAGTCATTTGTCTAACCTCTTAGCCCAAGCTCATCCCTGTAAATCTATAAATGGAGAACCGTTAATAAAAGAGAGCTCAGCTCTGCCCGGCTCTGCTCTTGCTGCTAACAAGAACCCTGTGCCTGTGCGCCCCGTCTGCGTCTGTGTGAATCGTTCCTCATCGCCACAACGCTGACAATCCTTTTCTCAGAACCCTCCGGGTCCCCAGCACCCTCCTGTCTCGTCCTCCCTAACAATGATTCAGTCCCCATTCCTCCCCGTCTGCACAAAAATGTGGTTTGCAGGTCACCAAGCTGGGGACCCATCCCTGGGGCCGCACAGGCAGTGCCCCGGCCTTTCTGCCTTGTGGACCTGTGGATTTTCTTGAAGAATTCCTTGCCAGATTCAGGCAAGCGTATATCCGTAAGATAATTTCTCTCTAAACACGTGGGTGTATTTTTCCTGGGGTTAGGGACTGTAATAGACTTAACGATATATTTGTTAATCAAACCGGTCTAAATGGATATGTTATCAGTGGTTGTGAAACCTGAGCGTGTGATATTAGTATATGCTGCCATTAAACAATGCAACCTGTACGTAGTCTTTGTAAAAAACTTGTTCCACAGATACGTGTAAAAGCCTAATTTAGCGTACCCTGCAGAACATTCAGGAAGAGACTGACAGAGAGAAGGGCCCAGTTGCATCCTTGTGTGAACGGGATAACGGGTCTTCAGCACAAAGCGGGAGGAAAACCAGCTCAAGGCCTTGGAGCCCTGGCCAATAGGCCAAAGATAAGAAATGCACAAAAGAACGGACCGCAGCCTTCATCCAAAAGACCCCCGCCCATGACCACCCGCAGACACTGCGCAGGCGCAACAGGAAGGAGCCAGAGCTGAAGACTATAGATATAATTCCTTGGAACTCATTTTAATAAGAACGGCCTTTTCGAGGAAAAGTTATGAATGTGTGTAGGCGTTCCCGGAATAACCATGAATATGTAATCATTTACCACATGTAACCAAGCTGGCCGCTCCTGGAAAGGCGCCGTGGTGCAGCGCAGGCTCCCCGGCCGCCCAGCGCTCTTTTGCCCGCTTGCTGCAATAAATTCTAAGCAATTTATTCCGACGAGTGCGTGCTGTTTATCGTGATCGTCTGTAACACCGTGCACGTTTCCACGCGTACTTTCTGTGCTTAATACAAGCACGTGTATCAATTATTTCCTCGCACAATCGCGGGTGTATTTTCCTCCCCTGCTTCCGCACAAGCACGTGTAACTTTCCGTGCACATCTGCACGTGTATTAACCCTCGCAGGATTGCGAGTGTATTGTAAATTTACCCTCGCAGAATCGCGAGTGTGCACTTTCCGTACTCACTACAGCACGTGTATCTCTTCAAAATAACCCCACACCGTGTTCAGGCAAGTGTGGACTCCTCCCGGACTCAGGGACGGCTCCGGCACTGTTTTGGTGAAGCCACGTGCATGCACTCTGTGCACCGCCTGTCGTATTGGTTGCTGCCCCTTCATCATTTTCCTCAACTGGTATCCGAACCTGTATTCGAGTCACTTTTGGATGCTAAAACCCTGTTTCTCACCGGTTTAACAGAAGTTGTTTTGGACCCTGTTGTCCCTTAAACGAACCTGGGGTGCCTCCGGGACACCCCCCTTTCCATATTGATCCCCAGGAATGAGTCCCCCCTCAGTCTCCTCTTCTCCAGCTCCAGAGCCCCAGCTCCCTCAGCCTTTCCTCACACGGCAGATGCTCCACTCCCTCCAGCATCTTGGTGGCTGCGCTGGACTCTCTGCAGCAGTTCCCTGTCCTTCTGGAGCTGAGGGAGAACTGGACACAACATTCCAGGGGTGGTCTCCCCAGGGCAGAGCAGGGGGGCAGGAGAACCTCTCTCATCATCTTGCACAATAACGCCCCCAAACTGAGTAGTTTTGCCAAAAAGAAATTGCAAATCTTCCAAACTCTCGCAAATAAATTTGTAATTTAACCAAAAAATGCGCAAATCTTGCCTCAAAATACTAATTTCCCCCCCAATTGCAAATCTTGCCCCAAAACCTTGCAATTTTGCACCAAAATCTACAAATCTTGACAAGAAAATCCGTAATTTTGCCCAAACTTGGCAAATTTGCAAAAAAATTTATAACCTTTTTGGGGGAAACACTCATTTTTTGATCCATTTTTTCGGGGGAAACACATTTTTTTATTAGAAACAAGTGCATATTTTGGAGAAAACCCCAATTTTAGCGCCATATTTGGGGAGAAACACCCATCTTTGGACCCATTTTCGGAGGGTGCACACAGTTTTGGGTGCACTCATTTTTTTGGGGGGGAAAAAACAACTTTTGGGCCCACATTTTGTGGGTAAACACCATTTTTTGGACACATTTTTGGAATGAAACACCCATTTTCAGTCCCATTTTTCGTGGGATAGTACCCATTCTGGAGGGAACAAGACCCATTGTTTTGGGAAAACACCAATACTTCCACTACTTGAGGTCCATTTTGGGGGGAAAACACTCAGTTTTGCGGGGAACCCATTTTTATGGGGAAAAAGCATTTTTGGGGCCCATTTTTTGGGCAAAGTACACAATTTGGGGGTGTCCTGGTTTTGTCACAAACCAGACCGGGTCTCTTTCAGTGATTTTCTCTCAGCTAAGCTCTTCTCGGTCGCTGTACCTTTCTGGGTCAGCCTGCCTATTTTTCCCAGGATGCCTGTGGCGCCGAACTGGAACTCGCCTCCAACCCTCGTCATCTTTTCGGTCCCCTAGCGGTGCCCGACAGCGACAGGGCAGGGGCTGTCTCAGGTCCTCCCCCTCTGCCCAACAGGGCAGGGCTCCATCGCCTTTGGGGGTGTTCCCTGGAGCCTCTCCGAGTGGCGCCAGCAGCTCCGCGCTCAGCAACAGCGGGTGCGGCTCCTCCGGAGGGGATGGGGGGAGGGGGCGGGGCCAAGGGCTGGTTTGAGGGGGCGGGGCTGAGGCGGCGAGCTGCGATTGGCCGGCCGGGCCGCAGCGGCCGTTCCCGCCTGAGCCTTGGGGCGGAGCCAGAGCGGGAGTGCGGGGGGCGGCCGGGCCAGGAGCCGCCCGCAGAGCGCCCGGAGAGCGGGCTTCGGGGACTCTGCCCGGGAACGAGCGGCAGGAGGAGAGGAGACGGCCCCAGCGGTACCGGGTGAGCTTCTGGCTGGAGCCTGGGAGCTGTTCCTCCCAGCGAGGGCTGTCGGGCACTGAACGGGCTGCCCAGGGCAGGGCTGGAGCCGCCATCCCTGGAGGGGTTTCCACAGGAGCTCCTGAGGGCCGTGGGCAGTGCCGGGGGGTTGTGCTTGGACTCCAGCACCTTCAAGGTGTTTGACACCCAAAGGGATTCTGTGGCACACTCAATTTTCACATTGCCATGGAGCCCGGAGGTCCCAGCGGGGTTTGGATCAGCGTGTTCTGGAACATTCTCAGTGGTGGGGTCTGTGTGCAGAGTGTGGTGGAAACGAGAAGAGAGGAGATGGAGAGAACAGTGGGGAGGTGGAGGAGCAGGAGTGGAGGTGAATACCAGAGAGAGCGAGTGTGTGCGGATCAGCAGTGACCACCCCAAACCTGCCCCGCAAACACGGCACCCAAAATCCTGCACCCCCAAATACTCTTCCCAAACCCTGCACACCAGATCCTGACCCCAAGCTCTGCACCAAAACCCTGCCCCTCAATCCTGCACCCCCAAATCCTCCACCCCGATCCTGTCTTCCCAAACCCTGCACCCCAAATCCTGCACCCCCAAATTCGGCCCTACAAAACTCTGCACCCCTAAACCCTACAACTGAAACCTTGCACCCCCTAATCCTGCCCTCCCTACCTTCCTGAACCCCGAAACCTGCACCCCAAACCCTGCATTCCCAAATCCTTCCGTCCTATACCCTACACCCCTAAACCCTGCCCTCAAACCCTGCACCCCAAAGAATTCCCTCCCAAACCTTGCACCTCCAAATCCTGCACCTCAAAGGCCTGGAAACCCAAGCCCTTCAACCCCATCCCTGCAACACCAAATCCTGTACCCCAAACCCAGCACCCCAGAATCCTGCACCCCAAATCCTGCCCTACCAAACCTTTCACTGCAAACCCCTGCACCCCAAGATTGTGCTGCTCTATACACTGAACCCCCAAATCCTGCAGCCCCAGGTCCTTGCCTCCCAAGACTCTGCACCCCCAAATCCTGCACCCAAATCTCTCACCCCCACCACCCTGCACCCCTATCCCCTGCACCCCAAAACTCCACACCTCCAAATCCTGAACCCTGAAACCCCGCACCCCCAAATCCTGTGCCCCAGTCCTGTGCACCCCACACTCTGCACCCCAAACCCTGCACTCTTAGACCTGACTTCTAAACCCTGCACCCCAAACAGTGCACCCCCAAATCCTGAAGCCCCAGATTCTTCCCTCCCATACCCTGCAGCCCCAAATCCTGAACCCCCAGATCCTGAATTCCAGGATCTTGCACCCCAGACCCTGCACCCCCAAATCAGACACACGAACACCCTGCACCCCCAAATCTTGCACCTCTAAGCCTCCACCCCTTAACACTGCACCCCCAAATCTTTCACCCCAAAACCTCAACCCAGAACCCTGTACCCCAAAACCCTACACCTCCAAATCCTGAACCCTTAAACCCTGCACCCCCAGATCCTCCCCCCAAACGAATGCACCCCCAAAACCTGCACCCCCAGATCCTGCTGCCCCATACCCAGCACCCCAAACTCTGCACCCAGAAATCCTGCACTCTCCTAACCCTGCACCTCAAACAATTCCCTCCACCCTGCACCCCCAAAACCTGTAACCCCAATCGCTGCACCCCCAGGTCCTGTCCCCAAACTCTGCACTGCCAGATCCTGCCCCCCTAGACCCTTAAAGCCCAAATATTGCACCCCCAGATCCTTCCTCAACACCCTGCACCCCCAAATTCCCCACCGAAAACCTGCACCCCCAGATCCTGCACCACCAAGTTCTGTACCCTGAAGCCCTGCACTGAAAATCCTGCCCCCCTAACTCTGCACCCCCAAATCCTGCACCCCCAAATCCTGCATCCCCAAACCCTGCACCCCCAAATCCTTCAGCCCCCAAAGCCAATGCACTGCCAAACCCTGGACCCCCAGATACTGCACCCCAGAACCCTGCACGTTGAAATCCTGCACCCCCAAACCCTGCAGCCCAGAACCCTATACCCGATATCCTGCCGCCCCACAACTTGCACCCCCCAAACCTGCAACCCCAAATACTGCACCCCAAATCCTGCACCCCAAAATCGTTCCCCCAAACCATTCGCCCCCGAATCTTTTATGTCCAAACCTGTGCCCCAAAACCTTGCACCCCTGAACTCTGCTCCCCCAAAGCCCGCCTGTGAAACCTTGTCACCCAAATCCATCACCCCCAGATCCTGCTCCCCAAACCCTACACCCAAAATCCTGCCCCACAAACCCTGCGCCCCCAAATTCTGACCCCCAATCAATGCACTGACAAACCCTGCACCCACAGATCCTTCCCCCCCAAACCCGGCACCCTGAAATCGCTCACCCCAAATCCCTGCACTCTCAAATCTTACACACCCCAAAAATGTGCACCCCCAAATCGTTCACCCCATATCCTGCCCCTTTAAACCCTGCACTTCAAAACCCTGCACCCCCAAATCCTTTCCCCAAACACCCTGCACCCATTAATCCTGTACCCCCAAATCCTGCACCCCAAGTCCTGAAACTTCAAACCCTGTGCCCTCAGATCCTTCCTTACCCAACCCTGCACCCCCAAATCCTCCAACCCCCAAATCTTCCAACCCCCAAGTCCTGAACCCTGCACCCCCAACTCCTCACCCCAAAGCCCTGCACCCCCAAATCCTGCCTCTAAACCCTGAACAACAAGGTTCTGCACCCCAAACCCTGCTCCCCCAGATCCTGCTCCCCAGATCCTGCACCCCAGAATCCTGCACCCCCATACTGTGATCCCTACACCCTGCACCCCCAGATCCTTCCCTCCCAAAACCCATAGCCCCATAACCCTGCACCCCAAAACGCTGCACCTCCAGATCGTGAACCTTTAAACCCTGCACCCCAAATCCTTCCTCCCCAAAACCTGCACCCCAAAACCCTACAATCCCAGATCTTGCACCTGCAAATCTCTGCACTCCACAACCCTGCACCCTCAAATCCTGCACCCCTATATCCTGCCCCCCAAAACCCTGGCACCTCCAGACCCTTGACCCCCAAATCCTGCAACCCTAAACCAGGCACCCCCAAACCCTTCCCGACCAAACCCTGCACCCCTCAGACCCTGAAGCCCAAATCCCTCTCCCAAAGCCCCTGCACCCCTTAAATCCTGCACCCCTGAAATCCAGTTCCCTAAGACCCTGCAGCCACAGGTCCTGAACCCCAAACCCCTGCGCCCCAAAATACTGCACCCCAACCCCTGCAGGCCAACCCTGGCACCCCAGAGCCCTTCAACGCAAAACCCTGCACCCCCAGTTCCTGAACACGCAAAACCTGCCCCCCTAAACCCTGCACCCCAACACTGCACCCCAAAGCCCAGCACCCCAAGACCCTTCATCCCCAAACCCTGAGCCCCCAAATCATGCACCCCCAGATCCTGACCCCCAGAACCCTGCACCCACAAACACTGCACCCCCATATCCTGCGCCCCAAGATCCTGCTACCCTAAACCCTGAACCCCCAAATCCTGCACCCCCGATTCCTCTCTCACAAGCCCTGCACCCCAAAACTCTGCACCCCCAAATCCTCTCCCCCCAAACAATGCACCTGGAACCTTGAACCCGCAAACCCTGCACGCCCAGGTCCTGAACACCTGAACCCTGCCCCCGCAAATCCTTTAACCCCCAAACCCAGCACCCCAAACCCTGTACCCCCAGATCGTTCCCCAAACACCCTGCACCCCCAAACCCTGCACCCCAAATTCCTGCCCTACCAAACCCTTCACCCAAGCCCCTGCACCCTTAAATCCTGCACCCCTAAACCCTGCACCCCCAAATCCTGCACCTCCAGATCCTTCTTTCCTTCCTTCCTTCCTAAAGCCTGCACCCCAAATCGTGCCCTACCAAACCCTTCACCCCAAACCCCTGCACCCCACAGTCTTGCTCCCCCTAATCCTGCCATCCCAAACCCTGCACCCCAAATTCTGCCCCCCAAACCCTGATCCCTGAACAACTGCACCTCCAAACCCTGTACCCCCAAATCCTTCCCCAACACCCTGCGCCCCCAAACCCTGCACCCTAAACCTGAACCCTAAATCCCTCACCCAAAAGCCCTGCACCCCCAAACCCTGCACCCCAAGATCCTGCTCCCCTAAATCTTGAACACCCAGACCTTGCACCCTCAAATCTTGCACCCCCAAACCCTGCACCCCCAAATCCTGCAGCACCAAACCCTGCCCCCCAAATCCTGCACCCCTAAGTTCAGCCCTACCAAACTTTGCACCCCTAAACCCTGAAATCTCACACCCCTAGTCCTGCCCTCCCAAATCCTGAGCCCTGCACCCCCAAAGCCTGCATTCCCAAACGCAGCACCCCCGGTCCTGAACAGCCAAACATTGCACCCCCAAATTAGGCAGCCCCAAACCCAGCACCCCAAAATCCTCCATTCACAAACTCTGCACCCCCCGAACCTGGACCCCCATGTGTGCACCCCCAAAATCATGGCCTCCTGAAACGCTGCACTTCAAAACCCTGCACCCCCAAATCCTTCCCCCAAAACCCTGCCCCCCAAACCCTACACCCCAAGGTCCTTCCCCCACCTCCTGGAACCCCAAACCCTGCACCCCAAAGAATTCCCTCCCAAACCTTGCACCTCCAAATCCTGCACCTCAAAGGCCTGGAAACCCAAGCCCTTCAACCCCATCCCTGCAACACCAAATCCTGTACCCCAAAACCCAGCACCCCAGAATCCTGCACCCCAAATCCTGCCTACCAAGCCTTTCACTGCAAACCCCTGCACCCCAAGATTGTGCTGCCCTAAACACTGAACCCCAAAATCCTGCACCCCCAGGTCCTTGCCTCCCAAAACTCTGCACCCCCAAATGCTGCACCCCCAATTCTGGCGCTAAACCCTGCACCCCCAGAACCCTGCACCACTGAACCTTGCACCCCAAAACCCTGTTCCCCCAATCCTCCTCCCCAAAACTCTGCACCCCAAACCCTATACCCAAAACCCTGCACCCCACAAGTTGCACCCCATATCCCTGCACCCCGAAATCATTGTCCCCCAAATCCTCCAACCCCCAAGTCCTGCACCCCCAGGTGCTGAACACCTGAACCCCTCACCCCAGACCCCTCACCCCAAAGCCCTGCACCCCCAAATCCTGCCTCTAAACGCTGAACTGCAAGGTTCTGTACCCCAACAGCCTGCTCACCCAGATCCTGCACCCCAGAACCCTGCACCCCCATATTCTGATCCCTACAGCCTGCACCCCCAGCTCCTGCACCCCCAAAACCTGTACCCCTAAATCCTGCACCCTTCAACCCTGCACCCCAAAACGCTGCACCCCCAACCTCTGCAGCCCCAGTTCCTTAACGCGTGAAACCTGCGCCCCCAAGTCCTGCACCCCAAAACCTTACACCTGGAAACCTGCCCCCCAAACCATGCACCCCAAAATCAAGGCCCCTCAAACTTGCACTCAAAAGTCCGCACCACAAAATCCTGCAACCCCAGTTCCTAAAAACATGGAACCTGCACCCCCAAAGCCTCACCCTAAAGCCCTGCAGCCCCAAATCCGGCCCTACCAAACCCTTCAGCCCTGCACCCCAAGATCCTCCTACCCTAAACCACAAGAGCCTGCACCCATAAATCCTGGAGCCCCAGATCCTGCACCCAACACCCTGCACCCCAGAACTCTGCACCTCCAGATCTAAACCCTTCAACCCTGCACCCCAAATCCTCCCCAAAACCTACACCCCCAAAGCCTACAGCCCTGAATCCTGCACCACAAACTCTGCACCCCCAGATCTGTCCCCCGAAACTCTGTGCCCCAACAGCACGCACGCTCAAATCCTCCCCCCCGCATCCTGACCCCAAATCCCTCACCCCAAAACCCTGCACCCCAGTACCCCAGACCACCAAATATTGCACCTCCAAATCCTGCCCCCTTTAGCCCTGCACCCCAAATCCTGCACCCCAAATCCTGCAACCAAACATTGTACCCCCAAATCCTTGACCTCCACATCCCAAATCTCCAAAAGCAGCAACCCCAAACCCTGCACCCCCAATCCCTGCACCTCCAAATAATTTTCTTTCAAATCCCACACCCAAAGGTCATACACCCCAAGATTTTGCACCCCCACACACTGCACCCCAGATCCTGCACCCCCGAATCCTCCAGCCCCATGTCCCAAACCCCGAAACCCTGCAACCTCAAATCTTGCATCCCCAAAACCCCAGCACCCCAAACTGTTCTCCCCCAAATCCTGCAAACCGCAAATCCTGCACCTCCTGCACCCCAAAATTCGACACCTCCAAATCTTAAACCCTTAAACCCTGCATCCCCCAAATCCTTCCCCCCAACACAGTGCCCCCCAAACCCTGCACCCCCAGTTCCTGCAGCCGCTAACTCTGCACCCCAAACGCTGCACCCTCAAATCCTGTGTCCCCCTAAATCTTCCACCTCCAAACCCTGCACCCCAACATCCGGCTGCCTTAAACCCTGAACCCCCGTGTCCTGCACACCCAAGCCCTACACCCCTACACCCCAAGATCCTTTCCTCCCGAACTCTGTACCCCTAGGTCTTGAACCCCAAAATCCTTCCCCCCCCACCCCGCACCCTCAAACCCTGCACCAACATCCCTGCACCTGCAAATCCTTCCCCCCAACACCCTGCACCCCAAAATTCTACACTTCCAAATCCTAAACCCTTAAACCTGACCCTCCAAATCCTTCCCCACGAAAACAATGCACCCCAAACCCTGCAGCCCCTAACTCTGCACCCCAAACGCTGCACCCTCAGATCCTGCGTCCCCCAACCCTGCACCCCAAGTCCTTTACCCCAAAATTCCCAAACCTGCAAACCCAAATCCTGCACCCCCGGGTCCTGAACATGCGAACCCTGCACCCCCAAAGCCTCAGCCTGTAGCCCTGCGCCCTCAAATCCTGCAGTACACAACCCTTCACCCCAAAACTCTTCAACACAAGATACTGAAACCCTAAGCCCTGCACCCCCAAACCTACATCCCCAAATCCTGCACCCCCAGGGCCTGAACACCCAAAATCTGCACCCCCAAATCCCTGAACTCCAAAAACCTGAACCCCCAATTCTGCCTCCACAAGACCTGCACCCCCAAACCCTGCACCACTAAACTCTGCACCCCCAAACCCTGTACCCCAAATCCTGAGCCCCACAAGTTGCACCCTAAAAACCTGCACCCCAAATCCTGTCCTACCCAACCCTTCAGCCCAAACCCCTTCACCCCAAGATCCTGCTGCCCTAAACCCTGCACCCCCAAATCATCCCTCCCAGCCCTGCCCCCCAAACCCTGTCCCCCTAAAGCCTGACCCCTAAACCCTGCTCCCCAAAGCCCTGCTACCCCCAATCTTGCACCCCCAGATCCTGGTGCTCCAAACCCTGCACCCCCAAATCCTCCAGCCCCACGTACCGATCTCCCAAAGCCTGCACCCCAGAACCCTGCACCCCACAACCCCTTCACCCCCAAATCCTGCACCCCCAGCCCTACCCCCTAAAATTCCACCCCCAAATCCTGCCCTACCAAACCCCCCACCCCAAACCCCTGCACCCCAAGATCCTGCACCCTAAACCCTGCACCCCCATATCCTCCTTCCCCAAACCCTGCACCCAAAACACTGCACTCCAAAACACTGCACCCCTAAACCCTGAACCCCCAAATCCTGCACCCCTGGAACCTGCAACCCCAGACCCTGTAGCCCCAAATCAGGCCCCGCAAAATCCTGCTCCCCCAGCCTTGCACCCCCAAATCCTGCACCACCTAATCCTCCAAGCCCCTAACACAACCCCCTAACCCCTTGTCCCCAGGACCCATTGTGACATTCCAGGAACCCCAATTGCCCCAGGGCTCATTGTGACACCATGGGGACCTCCCCTTGTCCCCAGGGCCCATTGTGACACCATGGGGAACCCCCTTGTCCTCAGGGCCCATTGTGACATCCTGGGGACCCCTCTTTGTCCCCAGGGCCCATTGTGGCACCATGGGGACCCCCTTTGTCCCCAGGGCCTATTGTGACGTCCCCGGACCCCCTTTTTCCACAGGGCCCATTGTGACATCCTGGGGACCCCTCTTTGTCCCCAGGGCCCATTGTGACATTCAGGGGACCCACCATTGTCCCCAGGACCCATTGTGACATCCTGGGGACCCCTTTTGTCCCCAGAGCCCATTGTGACACTATAGGGACCCCCCCTTGTCACTGGGAACCCATTGTGACACCATGGGGACCCCCTTTTGTCCTCAGGGCCCATTGTGATGTCCCAGGACCCTCCATAGTCCCCAGAGCTCATTGTGACATCCTGGGGAGCCCCTCTTGTCCCCAGGGCCCATTGTGACGTCCTAGGACTCCCGATTGTCCCCAGGGCCCATTGTGGCACCGTGGGGATCCCCTTTGTCACCAGGGCCCATTGTGATATTCTGAGGACCCCCTTTGTTTCCAGGGCCCATTGTGACACCGTGGGGATCCTCCTTGTCACTGGGGACCCATTGTAACATCACGGGGATCCCTCCTTGTTCCCAGGGTCAATTGTGACATCCTGGGCACCCCTCATTGTCCCCAGGGCCCATTGTGGCACCGTGGGGACCCCATTTGTCCCCAGGGCACAATGTGACATCCCAGGACCGCCCTTTGTCCCCAGGGCCCATTGTGACATCCTGGGGACCCCCCTTTTTCCCCGGTGCCCATTGTGACATCCCAGGACTCCCCATTGTTCCCAGGGCCCATTGTGACATCCTGGGGACCCCCCTTTGTCCCCAGGGCCCATTGTAACACCGTGGGGACCCCCATTGTCCCCAGCGCCCATTGTGACGTCCCAGGACCCACCCTTATCCCCAGTGACCATTGTGACATCCCAGGACCCCACTTTGTCCCCAAGGCCTATTTTGAGACCATAGGGACCCCCCCTTGTTTTCAGGGCCCGTTGTGACACCATGAGGACCTCCCTTTGTCCCCAGGGCCCATTGTGACATCCTGGGGACCCCCTTTGTCCCCAGGGCCCATTGTGACATCCCAGGATCCCCCTTTGTCCCCAGGGTCCATTGTGACATCCTTGGGACCTCCTTTGTCCCCAGGGCCCATTGTGACATCCCAGGACCCCCCGTTGTCCCCAGGGCCCATTGTGACATCCTGGGGAGCCCCTTTTGTCCCCAGGACCCATTGTGACCGTCAGGGGACCCCCCTTGTCACTGGGGACCCATTGTGACACCATGGGAACCCACCCTTGTCCTCAGGCCCCATTGTGACATCCTGGGCACCCCTCATTGTCCCCAGGGCCTATTGTGACGTCCTGGACACCTCCCATTGTCCTCAGGGCCCGTTGTGACATCCTGGGGACCCCACTTTGTCCCCAGGGCCTATTGTGAATTTCAGGGGACCCCCATTGTCCCCAGGGCCCGTTGTGGCATCATGGGGATCCCCTTTGTCCCCAGAGCCTATTGTGACATCCCAGGCCCCCCCTTTGTCCTCAGGGCCCACTGTGACACTGTGGGGACCCTCCCTGTCCTCAGGGCCCATTGTGACATTCAGGGGACCCCTCTTTGTCCCCAGGGCCCATTGTGACATCCCAGGAGCCCCCATTGTCCCCAGGGCCCATTGTGACATCCTGGGCACCCTTCATTGTCCCCAAAGCCCATTGTGACATTCTGGGGACCCCTATTGTCCCCAGGACCCATTGTGACACCGTGGGGACCTCTTTTGTCCCCAGAGCCCATTGTGACATCCTGGGGACCCCCTCTTGTCCCCAGGGCCCATTGTGACGTCCCAGGACCCCCCATTGTCTCCAGGGCCCATTGTGACATCCTGGGGACCGCCTTTGTCCCCAGGGCCCATTGTGACGTCCCAGGGCCCCCTTTGTCACCATGGCCCATTGTGACACCATGGGGACCCCCCCTTTGTCCCCAGGGTCCATTGTGACATTCAGGGGACCCCTCTTTGTCAACGGGGCCCATTGTGACATCCTGGGGACCCACCCTTGTCCCCAGGGTCCACTGTGACACCATGGGGACCCCCCTTCTCACTGGCGACCCATTGTGACACCATGGGGACTCCCCCTTGTCCTCAGGGCGCATTGTGACACCCTGGGCACCCCTCATTGTCCCCAAAGCCCATTGTGACATCCTGGGGACCCCCGTTGTCCCCAGGGCCCATTGTGACACCGTGGGGACCTCTTTTGTCCCCAGAGCCCACTGTCACATACTGGGGACCCCCTCTTGTCCCCAGGGCCCATTGTGATGTCCCAGGACCCCCTTTGTCGCCATGGCCCATTGTGGCACCATGTGGACCCCCTTTGTCACTGGGGCCCATTGTGACATTCCAGGACCCCACTTTGTCCCCAGGGCCCATTGTGACACCGTGGGCATCCCCTTTGTCCCCAGGGCCCATTGTGACATTCAGGGGACCCTTCTTTGTCCCCAGGGCCCATTCTGACATCCTGGGGACCCCCCTTTGTCCCCAGGGCCCATTGTGACATCCCAGGACCCCCCATTGTCCCCATGGCCCATTGTGATATCCTGGGGACCCCTCTTTGTT
The DNA here is from genome assembly GCF_037038585.1 of Patagioenas fasciata. NCBI lineage: Eukaryota > Metazoa > Chordata > Aves > Columbiformes > Columbidae > Patagioenas > Patagioenas fasciata. The sequence continues at coordinate 7,152,675 of NC_092540.1, forward strand.
CCAAAAGCCCATTGTGTTGTCCCGGGACCCCCTTTGTCCCCAGGGCCCATTGTGACATTCTGGGGACCTCCTTTGTCCCCAGCGCCAATTGTGACGTCCCAGGACCCCCCGTTGTCCCCAGTGACCATTGTAACATCCCAGGACCCCACTTTCCCCCCAGGGCCCATTGTGACACCTTGGGGACCCCCCCTTGTCCTCAGGGTTCATTGTGACATCCCAGGACCCCCCTTTGTCCCCAGGGCCCATTGTGACATCCTGGGGACCCCCTTTGTTTCCAGGGCCCATTGTGACGTCCCAGGACCCCCCGTTGTCCCCAGAGCCCATTGTGACATCCTGGGGGCGCCCCTTTGTCCCCAGGACCCATTGTGACATCCATGGGGCCCCCAAATTGTCACTGGGGACCCATTATGACACCGGGACTCCCCCTTGTCCTCAGAACCCATCGTGACATCCCAGGACTCCCCTTTGTCCCCAGGGCCCATTGTGACACCATGGGGCCCCCGCCTTGTCCCCAGGGCCCATTGTGACATCCTGGTGACCCCCTTGTCCCCAGGACCCATTGTAACACCGTGGAGACCCCCTCTTGTCCCAAGGGCCCATTGGACATCCCAGGACCCCCATTGTTCCCAGGGACCATTGTGACTTCCTGGGGACTCCCCATTGTCCCCAGGGCCCATTGTGACATCCCAGGACCCCACTTTGTCCCCAGGGCCCATTGTGATACCATGGGGACCCCCTTGTCCCCAGGGCCCATTGTGACACCGTGGGGACCCTCTTTGTCCCCAGGGCCCATTGTGGCACTGTTAGAAATGTTAGTAACAGAATTAACAACAGAATCAATTCTACTAGAAATGTTGGTAACAGAATCAATTTTATTAGATGTTCCCTTCTGGAACAGGTGCAAAACTGATTCATCCTTTGCATATTGCGTTTTACCTAATACGGGATTTGAGTAAATTCTTATCTTGCCAACCTAGCGTTTATCTTAGCTCAAATATGCGTAGAATGAGAAGAAATATACACAGTATCTCTCGAAATTAAGCTCGTCAGCAGTTGTGCAATTATAGAGTAGTGCGCATGTGCAGCACCCAAAGGTGAAAAGGACAGCAGCGATGAAGACTACTTACTTCATCCTGAAGACCCCTAAAGACCACCAGAGGACACTGCGCGTGATCAAAGTAATTCCAAGGTGTTGCAATTGATGTCGCAATAAATGTTGAGTAACTATTACATATTCTAATGATCCTAATGAATATATGAATATGTATGTGAATGGACTGCATAAATACTGTGCAACTTAAACTGGCCGCTGAAGCCAGCTTTGGGTGCGAACCCCTGGTTTCCCAGCGCTGAAATAAAGCACCGCATGGAACTACACCCGTGGTTATGTGTCCTGATTGCTAACAATATCACCTCACGTACATGATGTGCGTGCTCACATCTCATCTGTACGATGCAAACATGGACCTCTGACCTATTCATTCAGTGTAATTCCATGGGGGGACAAAGAGCTCTGAGCTGGGGTGAGAGGTCAGTGCTGGAAATGGTGGTTGTGAGGGGCCAGTGCATGGTGATTGAGCTGAGGCTCCTTCCGTGGGGTGTCCAGGGCACAGGGGCACAGCCCAGCCCCTGCTCTGCTGGTCCTGCAGGTCTCTGGCAGGAGGCCTGGCTGTGAGAGGACACTGCTGTACCAGCCCTGCACACACACACTGCTCAGATGTACACTCGTGTCTCATCTGTGGCCACTTTCTTGGGCATGTTCTTGACAGAAACTTCAGGAAGACCTAAGTCTTCTGACACCACCCTAAGAGGATAATCTGTCTTTATAGAAGTACTTTTACAAAGGCCAGCTCTGTCACAGCAGTGCCCATTGCCTGTCCCTGCCTGCGCTCACAGCACTGACACACAGCAGGACGGGGACCAAGCTGCCAGAGCACTCAGGCCTTGCACCAACACAAGGGATGAGAAGGAGAGTGCGGGAGTGGAACCAGAACAGCTCTGGAAGAACAAGCGCTGGTGCTCCCTGGCAGGGCTGCCAGGCTGGACATTTTTCGCCCTCCTCCCACACGCAGTAACTGTCCCTGCAGCTCCAGAAAAGCCTTGCAGGAACAATATCAGAGAAAAACATCACTGCAGAGCCCTTTATTTCGTTTAAATACACAGAGAGCATGGCTCCATATTTATACCGCCAGTGGGTTGAAAAGGAAAAGCAGACACTGAATTACAAAGGGGATGACAAAAATAAAAGGATTTATGAAAATATAACCACTACCACCACCACACACACACAGAGGTCTGGGCCTCTAATAAGTTCCATTAAAACTGTTATCCATTAAAGAGAGGATGCTGAACACTTTATTATTTTTGAAATACATCCTGCCATCAGTTTCCACAGGGCATCCTTGAGCTCCTGGTTCCTCATGCTGTAGATGAGGGGGTTCAGTGTTGGAGGTATCAGCGAGTACAGAACAGACACCACCAGATCCAGGATGGGGGAGGAGATGGAGGGGGGCTTCAGGTAGGCAAACATGGCAGTGCTGAGGAACAGGGAGACCACGGCCAGGTGAGGGAGGCAGGTGGAAAAGGCTTTGTGCCGTCCCTGCTCAGAGGGGATCCTCAGCACGGCCCTGAAGATCTGCACATAGGAGAGTAGGATGAAAACAAAACAGACAAATATTACTAATACACTAACCACAATAAGCCCCAGTTCCCTGAGGTTTGAGTGTGAGCAGGAGAGCTTGAGGATCTGGGGGATTTCACAGAAGAACTGGCCCAGGGCATTGCCCTTGCACAGTGGCAGTGAAAATGTATTGGCCGTGTGCAGCAGAGAATAGAGAAAACCTGTGGCCCAGGCAGCTGCTGCCATGTGGACACAAGCTCTGCTGCCCAGGAGGGTCCCGTAGTGCAGGGGTTTGCAGATGGCAACGTAGCGGTCGTAGGACATGATGGTGAGAAGAAAATATTCTGCTGAAATGAAAAAGACAAAGAGAAAGAGCTGGGCAGCACATCCTGTGTAGGAGATGGCCCTGGTGTCCCAGACGGAATTGGCCATGGACTTGGGGACAGTGGTGGAGATGGAGCCCAGGTCGAGGAGGGCGAGGTTGAGGAGGAAGAAGTACATGGGGGTGTGGAGGTGCTGGTCCCAGGCTATGGTGGTGATGATGAGGCCGTTGCCCAGGAGGGCAGCCAGGTAGATGCCCAGGAAGAGCCAGAAGTGCAAGAGCTGCAGCTCCCGTGTGTCTGTGAACGGCAGGAGGAGGAACTGGGTGATGGAGCTGCTGTTGGACATTTGCTGCCTGTGGGCGTGAGGACCTGTGCAAGGAGCAAAAGACAGTGACAATTAAGGGGAGACTTCTATGAGGAAAATAAACGTGCTGTTTCTCATGGAAAACCCCCTCCCTGATGGAGGGATGTTTCAGCTCATTCTGTTTCTATCATCTGAAAAAAACCAGTTCATCACAGCTTAAACTGCAGCTTGGACATCTCGTTTCCATGAACACAGCTCTGGGTCAGGACCCCCTGAGCTGGCGTCTGAAGAAAAACTGATCCACACTGCCACCCCAACCCCAGAGAGCAAGAGCACCAGGGACAGGTGGAGAAACAGGGAAGGACACTGCAGTGCTACCAGAAAATAAAGCAAGGACAGGAAGGCAGACGGGCAGGCTGTGGAACCTTCTCCTTACCCGGCTGTGCTGCTGCCACTCACATAATGACACTGTAGAGCAAGTGCTTTTAGCACCTTATTTGTGTAATACGTTCCAGGAACCCTTCCCCTGGAGGTCCAGCTGCTGAGGTGGAGACTCAGGACCTGGACCCCATGGCTTTGGGGCAGAGGCTCTGCTGGGGAGGAGAGGAGACCAGGGGTTGCACTGAGAATCATGTTTGCACTGCAGGGGATGGCAGGGGGGTCCTTAATCCCCTCCTCAGCATTTCTGGTCCATCTCCCTCTCCCTGCCCATGCCTGTGCTGCCTGCAGCTGTGTCTCTGTCCCTGGGTCTGCTCCCTGTCAGTGTCACAGACCCCGTCCCACCCGCTGTGTGCTCAGCTCTGTCCTGCTCACAGCGCCTGGCACTGCCCAGGGGCAGCTCTGTGTGTGCAGGGGCTCAGGAGAAGCTCAGACAAGTCCTAACGAGAACTGGGGTCTCAGTGTCTTCTCCAAAGAGAGAAATAAATCCCCATCTCCCACTGCACACCCAGACAACCAAGAGCGGAAAACTGAAAGCACAGACTCCTTCCCTTGCAGCTGTTGCTGTCTTGATGTCGTTGTTCAGAAGGACCCTCTGCCATGTCTGTGGGGTTGATCTGGAGCCCTGAGCAGCCCTGACCCACACAGCACCCTTCAACCCCACAAGCTCCCTGCCTGCCCTGCCGGGGGTCGCTCCTTCCACCCACAGCTGCTGCCATGGGATCTCCCCAGGCAGGCTGAGCGCTGACCCTGGCAGGCGGCAGAGTCCCTGCCCCGGCACAGCCCTGGGGTGCAGGGACCCTGCTCTGCAGGACAGCCCTGGGCAGCCCTGGGTGCTCACCCGGCTTCACAGCTGTTCAACATTGCCTGACAGAGCCCCCTCCTCACAGATCCCACCAGCTGTGCCTGTGCCAGGTTTAGGAGATGCCTCCAGGAGCTACAGCTGCATTGCCCTGCACCCAGAGACTTACCATGGCAAGGGCTGCAAAGGGCTCCAGTGAGCTCTCAGTCATCCTCCCAATCCTGACCACCTTCAATCTCTCTCTGCCTTGCTCGTCTCCCTGAGATCCCCAGGCAGAGCCCTCAGCCCTGCTGCGCTGTGCAGAGGAGCTGCTCCTGGGCAGAGCTGTCTCTCTGCAGCGCTGCCGCTTGCCAGGAGCTCCCTCTGTCCCAGGAGCCCAGCCCAGCTCAGCAGCACAGGAGCAGCCCAAGGCGCTTTAATGACCCCTCTGGTGGCTTTGGTGCTGAGTTCATGAACCTCAGACCCTGAGGGCAAGTTGAAGAAGTCAAACTCAGATCTAAACTTCAAAGTTTCTTGTAATGTTAATGAATCCCGCTGAGGGACAAACCTGAGAAACCATCCCCAGGGCAGCTGGGGCGGAAAACTTGAAGCAGAACAAAGGGTAAGCAAGTGAAAGGTCACTCTGATGCTGAATAAATCTGAATGTGTTTCATTAACCAAAGGGCCAAGTCCTGACCCCCAGCCCTGGGAAGGCAGATCCTGTTCCTCCCACATTGCTCAGGGCCCTTCCTGGACAGTGTGATGTGGGGCTATGCAAGGCCAAGGGCAGGACTATGGTCCCACACCTCCCAGGTTCCTGGCTGGGGACAAGGAGGCCATGAGGCCCATGTGCTGGAAGGACAAGGTGTCTCCTCACAGGCATCAGAGGTGCAGACGACAGCCATAGCCAAGGGGAGAAGGAGCTCATGTCTGGTGGGGGCTTTCAGCCTCTTTACATCCCGTGATCATCTCCACCACAGCCTGTCCTGTGCTGTGGCATCCCCTGCACCTCTCTCCCTGCAGGCTGCAGACATCCCCCCTGCTGCCCCACCTTGCTCTTGTCTGAGCATTTTCCTTCCTTTGCTGAGCTCTCTGCATCCTCCCCAGCTGTTCCTTGAAGCACAAAGCCTTGGGCTGATGCAGACTCCCTCTGCTGACCTGCTCCACCACAGCACTGCCCTTCCAGTCACATTCCTTCCTGCTCATGTCCAGCCTGGATTTCCCCAGCTGCTCTTTGTGCCATTATTTCTTTCTCATACCATTTCTCACTATTTAGAAAACCTCCACCACTTCTGAAACCACCCTTCGAGCACTCTCAGGCTACTCATGAACAGCTGCAGCATCCCCAGCACTGCTGGGCCAAAGCAGCCCAGGTCCCTCAGCATCCCACACCATGTGCACAAGGTGCTGAACCTGCCTTGGCACAGCCCTGCACTCTCCAGTTCCTCCCTGCTTCTCCAAACTGGGAAGCCGCACACTGGCACACCCCCGTGTGTGTGGTCACACCAGTGCTGAACCGAATGGGATGAGAACTCCAGGTGTCTGGGTCCCCACGCTCCTCCTCATGCAGCCCCGTGTGCAGCTGCCTTGTTCATGGTGAGCGTGCACCACGGGCTGGTGTGGGGACCTTGGAGTGCCCAGGCCCTTCTCCTCAGGGTCACTGCTCAGCGTGTCAGGTCCTGCTCTGTCCTGATGGATGGGGTTATTGTCCCACCCTGGTACAGCACTGGTCACTTCTCTTTGTACAACTTCAGAGCTCTCTGCAGGCCGAATACCAGATATTCACAAGGTCTGGACTCTCCCTGGACTGAAGCTCCATTTGCTCAGCTGTTAATGTTTTCATGCAGATGATTTATCCTGATAAGGGTTTCTCTCCCAAGATAACAGGATAAGGAGTTACAGGACACTACAAATACTGTCTCCTGGAGAAACGTGGGGTCTTGGGGGTCTGTTCCTCATACTTTCAGAGGTCTGGACTCACAGGGGTAGATTCCCCTCTTGTGAGAGAACAGCAGGAATGCATCAAATTCAGCCTGGGGACAGACAATGTCAGCTGAAGGTTGAGGAGTCATCAGGAAAAGGCAGAACAACATGGGCAATGTTGTGGTGACTGGACATCAGCTACAGACTCAGTGATCAGGAAGAGGAATTAGATGAGGCCTCCTTCAGAGAAATGAAAGAAGCCTCATGTTGTCAGGGTGCTGTCCTCCTGTCAGACATGAGATATCCAGTATCTGCAAGGTACCATCCATCCAGGAGGGGCTGGAGCTCATTGACAACATCTTCCTGACACGGGTGACTGAGGAGTCAGTGAGGTGAGGTGCCCTGTGGGACTTCGCACTTACAAACCACAAAGAGTTGGTCAGGATGGAACAGTCAGGGATGGGAAAGGGGAGCTGAGGTTCATGGAAGATGATCACAAGGCCAAGAGCAGGATTTCAGGAGAGCAAGCTCTGGCCTGCTGAGGGACCTGCTTGGGTCCTCTGGGATATGACCTTGGTGTCTGCAGTGCTTTTCTCTCACATTTCCTCCCTCCTCTCTCCCACCTGCTGTTGTGCAGCGTTTTTTACCCTTTCTCAAATACAATATCCCAGAGGTGCTGCCAGCATCACCGAGTGGCTCAGATTTGGCAAGGAGTGGATCCATCTTGGAGCCAGCTGAAATCAGCTATGTCTGACGTTGGTCAAACTCGTGCTGTCTTCTCAGAGAGGTGACAACTGTAGTACATCCACATCCACCCCCAGTTCCAAGACGCAATACAGAGTGACTACCTGTGGGGTGTTACAAATGACTTGATCATGGAGAAGAAATGGAAAAAGGTCTTCTGTCAGCAACCTGAGAAACTCTCGAGTCAATGAGCAGGTTACTATGGGGATCTGTAATTGCATTGAAATTCACTGGCTAGGCAACTTAGCAGGTGCCAACAGTCCAGAAGATCTAGTGACAACTTCTTAATGTGGCTGCCTGGTGGGACAACAAGAGTGACTCTCACCTGGATCTGGAACAGGGACACAAAGAAGAACTGGTGAGGGATGTGAACATCAGTGTCCACCTTGGGTGTAGTGACCAGGAAACAGTGGGGTCCCAGGCACCAGAGGGGAGGGAGGAAGGCCAGCAGCAGAGCACAGGCTGGTGGGCTCCAGACTTTCACATACCGAGGGACAGCGTCCGACAGAGGTGGTGACATGGAAGTTAGTCTGAAGTGTGAAGGAACTCAGGAAATCTGATCAGCCTTACAGGACAGCCTGTTCCAAGCACAAGAATGATCTCTCTGAGTTCTCATGAAAAGAAGCATTTATCTTATGAGGCTGTCCATTTGAACTGTTGGAGCTCGAGAGCAAAAAGGCAGCACACAGGAGGTGGAAGCAGGGGAAGCTGTAATGGAGGAATTTAGAAACCTTGTCCACGGCTGTGAGGATGATGCCAAAGCTGCCCTGGACTTGATACCTGCAGGGGAGGCTGAGGGCAGGAAGATGACCTGATATAGCTTCATTTGCAGTTAAAGAATAGACAGGGTGATTGTGAGCCTGCTGCTGAACTTCCTAAGAGTAGAATCAGACAGGACTGGGGTACTTCATGGCTTCTTTGCCTCCATCTTCACCAGCAAGGTCTCCTGGGACTTTGTTCCTGATAGCAGGATTCTGGAGAACACCCAGCAGTGGATGGGGCTCAAGTCAGGGGTGACCTGAGCAAACTCAGACACCATTACAGAACAGGAGATGGGTCACTTGACCAGCTCCCTGAACACAATTGTGGCCATGCTGTGACATTGTAGATGCCCTTTTGGTCCAATGGAGAGTGTGTTTTCTCTTCAGGTGTCCTGGCCTGTCTTCTAACTCACATGGTGATTTAGGTACTCACTTTTCTAAAAAAAAATAATTCTTTATCAAGGGACACTCCAGATTAGTATGAAAAGGAGGCTGCTGATACCACCTGTTCTGGAAAGGGAGGGAAGGGCGAGCAGGGAAGGAAACAGAAGAAATTTGGCTTTATTGCTGTTTATTATGGAAATTCTCTCTGTTTGGCAATTCCCGAAATCTCTCTAATCATCCACACCAGTCTTGAATCACTTAGAAAAATGCTACACAAAGCCTTGGCTTGTTAGAGCATTTTCGATGTTAATGAGCCCTCTGCTGCCATGATCCTGAACTGCAGATGCTGAAAGAATGAACAAACTTTTCATACAGTGAAAAGCAGAAGCAAACCCCAAGTTTCTGAGGGTGTGGAACCCCATGAAGGGCCATCACTAACACAGCTGTGAAGGAAACAACCAGTGCAGGTCCCTGTCCCTGGAGGTTGGTGAAGGAAAGACTTGGAGACACTGGTTACAGGTGGTGCTGTTACTTTATCTGTAAGGCTCTGGTTTTCTGTGGAGTTGGAAATGCCTGTGAGTTCCTCACAACTCACCCAGCTTCTTTCATACACCTGGCAATGGTCACCAATCACCTCAATGTCCCAGTCCCACACTTGCTTGAATCCTCTATTTGGATCCATACCCCATCACTCCAGGAGGTTCATGCATCCACCAGATTCATGGATGATTCCTGAGGACCATCCAAGTGTGGGCAGTGTAAGAGAGGAGCAGAGCAGGGTCAGCTCATGGGCCATGACTGAGCACAGCCAGCCCAGCAGCAGCCATTCCCCATCTCCCAGGCACAGCCAAGCCCACAGGATGGAAATGTCACTGCCATACATGAGTAGCCCAAGAGAGGCCTTTCTTCCTTCCATATTCCCAGGAAATTCTTCCTCCTGTTCCTCCTCCACCTGCAGACATCAACTGCTTTCCATTTCTGGGCTCAGACATGGCTGGAAGTGTTCACTGAAGCCATCAGCCATCTCATTGCTTCTCCCTGACATGCCCTGACCCTCTCCCACACCTACACATGGCCAATCACAGCTGCTCAGGGCCTCCCGCTTTCAGAAGAGGCCTCGAGCTTCCTGGTTCTTCCTGGTGCTTGGTATATACTTCCTCACTCTCTCCAGAGTTCATGGTGAGCTGTCTAGTCCATAATAGCCCCTTTATGACTATGTCTTACTGAATGGTTGTGTTTTTATGATCATTTGTGCAGAAAGGGCAGTCACAGGACAGCAGCCAATGTGTCAAAACTGATGCCGAGTGAAATGCAGTAAAGACCTGATGAGTTACCCCTGTGTCTGTGTCTCTCCTGTAAGGAGAGAGTCCCGAGAAGGGGATCCAGCTCCTGCCACTCTCTGCAGAGGCACATGAGCAGTGTCCGTGCACCTGGGGACACAAAGGGTGACGTTTGCCAGACCACCCTTCATCTGAACCACTTAGATGTGTGCTTGTGGATGAGGTTTGAAGTCTTATAGTGCCAATACCTATTTAATTGATATTGCCAGAGGGGCTTCCACAGATGCAGGTTACTATTTCACAGATATTTAAATATAAGCATATTAAAGTTTTATTTTTCTTTAAAAACTGACATTCCTAGAGAAATTACACAAACACTTGAAGGATTATTCATGCCTTTTGACATGATTATCCACAGAAGGCCACCAGCTTTGCATCTCAGGAAATGGGACGCCAGAGTTCAAGGGCAGGATGGTTTGGGCTCTGTCCTGGGCTCTGGAAACTGAAACGTGCTCCCATCTCCCAGCCCCCTGCCCTCCTCAGTGAGGGTGTGAGACATTCTGCCAGCGAGGGCTGAACTCACAGTCATGACCAGTATCTTATGGCCAACTGCAGCCAATGGTGTCCTGCCAGCTCAGGGCTGGAATTTCCATTGCTGGAGGTGTTTAAAAGTCATGATAATGTGGCGCTTTGGGACATGGTTTAGTGGTGGCCTTGGCAGTTTTTGATTTATAGTTGGACTCCATGTTCTTAAGGGTCTTTTCCAGCCTAAGTGATTCCATGATTGTATGGTTTGAGTTGAAACCATTTCAGTTCCATCACCTTCAGCTTCCCTCAGAGGCTGCTGTTGTGTGGCACAACTGTCCTGGCTCTCCAGGCAGGTTGGGCACTGGTTTGGTGCCTGCATTGGCAGTTTTCCCCTTCCTGGGGTAAAAGGCTGTTGAGGAGAGGCAGTTGTAGAGATTTGGGTCACAGGGGTTTGAAGCAATCCTTTCAAAATCTGAGCAGGCTGGGCTTTGGAGCCCAGGAAAAATGGAGATGCTCTGAAGGATGTTTTTGAACAGTGGTACTGTCACTAGTAACAGAAACAGGGAACTCCTTATTCTCACTGATGATGATGATAAACTGAAGCTCTTTAAGTTCATTCCTAGCAGCCATTCTTGCTTTTCTAAAAATCTACTACACCTCAGTAGTTGTGTCTTGAAAGAAGTTCTTAGAACAATGCTTTTTCTCTCCCATATTTTTCTTTTTAATCATGTAAAGACTACACCTCTTGGGCACAAATAACACAAAATCACGCATCTTTCGTAACTTTTCTCCTTTTTTTTTCCTTTTTTTTTTTTCCCTTTTTTTCCTTTTAAAAATGATTTTAAAAATACACCTCCTGGACAGAATTAGCCCAAAATCATGCTTCTTTCATAACTTTTGGGTTTTTTTTGCTTTTCCGTGTTTGAGGTGGAGGTGGCATAGGAGAATATTGCCTTCTTGAGAGCAAGGTGGCCAAGGAACAGATCCCAGGTCAGTGCAAAGGCACAAAGGAAGCCAGAATCTTTATGTGGTGTGCACTGACACACACTGTCACCTGCATTTCCAGTCTCTGCAGTCCCAGCTGTGCAGCAGAGTCTGGAGTTCTGAGCTCCCTTCATCTGCCCTGTGTGACACGTGTAAAATGGAACTACCCCAGTCAAATGGCTGGTTTTGATTCCCTTCACAACCTGAAGCACCACACGGGTCAGCAGACAAGCCAGGATACCCAAAAAATCCTCACATTCCCTTCACTTACAGTTTGGGTGTTTACTGCCATCTCAGCAGACATGGCATTCGGATTCCTGTGTGCAAGGATCTGGTTAAGTGCCTTTTCAACATTTCTGTAATGGTGGCTTTGATGCCTGGCTGATGTGCAGACTCTGTACATGGAGGCTGACACCTCTTGAACGACCTGCTCTGAAAGGATGAACAAGGTGGGCATGAGGACAGCAAAAAAGAAGAACCTGGGTGGGGGTAAATGAAAGGGGATGAACAAGTTTTGGTCAGGGCTGTTTGAGGGCACTTGTAAAGCAGCCCTGGACCTTCTCTGAATTATTCCTGTGGTCGAGAGAACCTGAAAGCTGTCTCTAAATTGAAAAAATGAAGAGGATAAAAGGACAGCGTCATTCAGGCTGGAAGGGATCTCAGCAGGTTTCTGACCAACCTCCTGCTCAAAGCAGGGTCAGACCAGATTACTCAGGGCTTGATCCAAACACATCTTGGTCACTTTCTGGGGTAGAGTGGATACACAAACCTGGGACACAGCTTCCAGTGCTTGACTGCCCTCAGGAATGGAAAGTTTCTCACTGTCTATAGCAACTTTTCAAGCCCAAACATCCAGATTGCTTTTTCCTGTCTTGTTACACACTAACACAGACCATAATATACTGCCTCGGGCACAAGAATATTGTGGGGGATGATGCTGAATGCCTTGCTGACTTCCAGGTAACAGACCATCAATGTTCTCCCCACGTCCACAACCCTGTCCTTTCCTCAAGGAAGGCCAAGAGGATGGACAGGCAGAACCTGCCCTGGGTAGACCCCGTCACCTTCTCTTCCAGACACCCAGAAATGGGGTCCCGGTGGACATGTTCTGGGGCACAGCCCTTAGTTCCCCTGCTCACCCATTGGCCATTTTGAAAAGTGCACACACTGTGTGAGAGCTGCCAGTGGTCAGGGAGTCCCCCCAGTCTCCCTGAGCTTTCCAAGATGGTGGAGAGTGGCCTCACTGTGACATCGTCCTGCTGTCTCAGCTCCTGGGATGCTGCCCCTGCTGTCCCATAGACTGGAGAGGATTGTGTTAGTTCCAGTGACCCCTGACTGGATCCCCATCCACTGCTGGTTGTTCTCCAGATTCCTGTCTCAAGTCACAGAGACCTGGGACACATTGTTGGTGAAGATGGAGTACAAGAGGACACAGGGATTCTCACCTCTTTCCCTTATTAAATTCATCAATGGCCACACACTGTCTTTGTTTCTCCTTTAACTGTTCCTGCAGTAGTAACAGCTCATTATGGGCCCTTGAATTGCCATGCAGGTCCAGACTGACTTCCGATCTGGGCTGTTCTGTGCTTGGAGGCTGCTGTCCTTGCAGACCAGATGAACTCACTTCTGCCACCCTGCCTGGCAGTTCATTCCACCCGTGTCACAGCTCTGTCTGCAGCACTGACAGCTCCAGCTCCCCAGTCAGGTCCCTGGCTGAGGCCATTGCCTCACATCTGGGCTGAGCCACCCCAGCTGTGGCACCAGCCCAGCTCTGACCTGCCACAGGAAACCTGGTACCAAGTGTCCGAGACCCCATGTGTGCAAAGGATTTGCTTCAGAGCACAGACATGACATGGCCAAAGATTGATGAATGTCTCTCTAGACCTAGGAGTATAAAACCAGAATATAATGCTTAAACTCATTCAAATGAAGAAATTCCCATCCACAGTTTACAGAAATTAGATAATTTGCTGTAGCATTCCTGGTGTCCTGCCTAATGATGGGACAAAAAAACATGATTCTCATACTGATTTATTTTTTAATACAGAGAACACAATGCTGGCAAGAAGTGTCTGTTCAGAGGAGAGAGAATCAACATCACTGATTACTTCAGGCTGTTTGAAAGGATGTGCCCCAACAGCCCCAGGGGCATGGGGAGGGAGCCCAGAGGGGACAGAGAAAGGGACATGATGGGCTGTTCCTGTGCTGCTGAGCTGGGCTGGGCTCCTGGGACAGAGGGAGCTCCTGGCAAGCGGCAGCGCTGCAGAGAGACAGCTCTGCCCAGGAGCAGCTCCTCTGCACAGCGCAGCAGGGCTGAGGGCTCTGCCTGCAGCACCGAGGGCACAGGAGCCAGGCACAGAGAGGGGAAAGGCAATGTAGGTGGTTCGTTGCTGAGGGCTCACTGAGAGACAAATCTTCACAGTCCTAACACGGTAAGTCTCTGCATGTGGGACATCATGCATTTCCTGGAGGGATCTCCTAAAGCTGGTACATGACTCAGTTTGCAGGATCTGTCAGGTCTCTCTCACAGTATCTCTGTTGTAGAGAAGAACACACTCCAGAGCAGGGCTTCCCTGCGGCACTGTCAGTGGGGAAGGGCATCATGGCACCTTCTGCTGATGGAGACTGCAGGGGGAGCTCCCAGGGGTGCCCAGGGCTGTGCTACAGAGCAGGGTCCCTGCACCCCAGGGCTGTACCAGGGCAGGGACTCTGCCGCCTGCCAGGGTCAGCGCTCAGCCTGCCCAGGGAGATCCCAACAACACTGAGGGGAGAAGCTGTCGCATGAAGGAGCAAACCCTATAGGGCAGGAAATGTGTTTCTGCTGCGGACAGGGTGCTGTGTGGGTTAGCACTGCTCACAGCTCCAGATCACCCCCAGCATTTTTCCAATCGGATGCCTCAAGGACAAGATCAGTGCAAGGATTACCAGACAGAAAAGGAGCTTTCCTGAGCCTGTCTTTTCAGTTTCCTCTCCCAAGGGGTGGGGGTGCAGGAAAAGATAAAATGAAAATGAGCTCTAATGCTTAAACAAGTCACTGAGACTCCTGAACTGCAACTCTGAGTGATCAGTACATCTGCCAGAAGGCTCATAACATCCCTTCACCACCCCTCTGCCTGTGCACAGCACCTGCATCACCTTTGCTGGACCCCTCAGCCTAGTCTGACCCGTCCTGTTTTCCAGCCTGCAAACAGGAAGATGCCCCCAGGCAGTGCCCTGTGAACAGGCAGGATCTGTAGGGCCAGGGGGAGGGCACAGAGGGTGGGCTGGGGTTTGTGAGCACTGGCAGGGAAGAGACATGGACAGGGAAACACCTCCCAGGGGGAGAATCTCCAGGCAGCAGGGAAATGATCAGAAATGAGAGGAAACTAAACCCGGAATTGTTACGGGAGGGAGAACAGAGAAAAGTCCCTGTGATCCCCTGCAGTGCAGATCCCTCCTGTGAGCAGCCCCCTGGCCTCCTCTCCCACCCAGCAAAGCCTCTGCCCTCAGGGCCGGGGGCTCCAAGGCATGGAGCAGCTCCTGTGCAGCCAGAGCTCCAGTTCCTCTGCAGAGCACAGGGGCTGAGAGCAGCTGCCCGGCAATGTTGGTGTCTGGGAGGTGGCTGCACAGCTGGGGAAGGGTGACGCTGTCTGAGTGCCCGGCTGCCTCTGCCCTGGCCTCTCTCACACCCACCCTCACCGCATTGTCCTTCTTGCTCCCCTGCTCTGGGTCACTGCTGTTGGGATCTTGTTCTTGCTGTCAGGCTCTCTGGGGATGGCAGTTTCAGCTGCAGAGTCACAGCCTGATCTTGTGGGTCCTTTCCTGCAGGTGTGTCCATGGAAACACGTGCTTTGCTGACCTGTGGGGCTGGGGACTGAGCCGTGTGTGTCTTGGGCTAAACATGGGGAGCTGAGACCTTAGGAAAGGGTGAGACATTTCATGGTCTGAGGTGGATCCCTGTGCTCTCAGCAGTGTCTGCTGACTTTTCAGGGTAACATGGGAGTGTGATGAGTACCCATGTCAGAAAGGTGCCAGCCCAGGGCAGCTGGAGCAGGACAGAGGGACAGAGCAGCTGCCCTCACTCTGCACTGACCCACAGGCATCCTCTGGTCTCTCAGAACTCGCTCTGTTCTCCCTGAGTGCAGAAGAAATGCTGAGGGTTTCTGACACCCAACAACACTCCCCAGGGTGGGAGGGCAGAAGGAGCTGTAGAAACACCTGACCTCTCCAACTCAGTTTCTCTAGGCCTGGGGGTACAGATGCTGACAGTCCCTTCTGCACCGGGAGCGGTTCCAGCTGACAAAGCTGAACCCCAGGACTGGCCCCTGCCCACCCAATCACACAGGGTCAGGCTGACTGCTCAAGAGCCCCTGGGCAGAGACCCTGCTCTTCATTGCACACTCATCCAGGACCGACGAGGGCTCCAGCCAAGACATTCTCCTGGAAAAAGAAAAAAATGGGTCTCTTTGTGGGAGGGTCCGTGGGAAATGGTTTTGGTTTCTCCCAGAGGGGTCTCATCTAAACTATCACTGTCTTTTCCTCCTTGCAGAGGTCCTCATGCCCACAGACAGCAAATGTCCAACAGCAGCTCCATCACCCAGTTCCTCCTCCTACTGTTCACAGACACACAGGAGCTGCAGCTCTTGCACTTCTGGCTCTTCCTGGGCATCTACCTGGCTGCCCTGCTGGGCAACGGCCTCATCATCACCACCATAGCCTGGGTCCAGCACCTCCACACCCCCATGTACTTCTTCCTCCTCAACCTCGCCCTCCTTGACCTGGGCTCCATCTCCACCAGTCTCCCCAAGTCCATGGCCAATTCCCTCTGGAACACCAGGGACATTTCTTATATGGGATGTGCTGCCCAACTGTTTTGCTTTGTCTTTTTCATTTCAGCAGAGTTGTATCTTCTCACTGTCATGTCCTACGACCGCTACGTTGCCATCTGCAAACCCCTGTACTACGGGACCCTCCTGGGCAGCAGAGCTTGTGTCCACATGGCAGCAGCTGCCTGGGCCACTGGGTTTCTCAATGCTCTGCTGCACACGGCCAATACATTTTCACTGCCCCTGTGCAAGGGCAATGCCCTGGGCCAGTTCTTCTGTGAAATCCCCCAGATCCTCAAGCTCTCCTGCTCACATTCCTATCTCAGGGAAATTGGACTTCTTGTGATTTGTATATTAGCAGCATTTGGGTGTTTTGTGTTCATCGTGGTGTCCTATGTGCAGATCTTGAGGGCCGTGCTGAGGATCCCCTCTGAGCAGGGACGGCACAAAACCTTTTCCACCTGCCTCCCTCACCTGGCCGTGGTCTCCCTTTTCATCAGCACTGGCATGTTTGCCTACCTGAAGCCCCTCTCCATCTCCTCCCCATCCGTGAACCTGACGATGGCCATTCTGTACTCGGTTGTGCCTCCAGTTGTGAACCCCCTCATCTACAGCATGAGGAACCAGGAGCTCAAGGATGCCCTGTGGAAACTGATGACTGCATTTCTTTTGAAGATATAAACTGCCTCTGTCTTCTTCTATATAAGAGTTATAATGTAACACCTTGCAGATTCATCAAGTGTGAAGGTTTTTCTGTCTCTAGTTGTGCTTTTGTTATTATGATAATATTTTAATTCCCTATGGAATTCACCGCTTGCTTTTCTTTTCACACTGAGTGGCTGTGTCAGTGAGGAATTGTGCTCTCTGTGTTTAAGCAAAATAAAGGGTCCTTCACCAAATTTTTTAGTTGACATGCTTTCTCCAAGAACTTTCTGGAGCTGCAGGGATGGTTCCTGTGTCCATGGATGGAAGAGAAAAGAGTCCAGCAATGCAGCTCTGACAGGGAGCACCAGCGCTTGTTCTTCCAGAGCTGTTCTGGTTCCACTCCCACACTCTCCTTCTCATCCCTTGTGTTGGTGCAAGGCCTGAGTGCTCTGGCAGCTTGGTCCCCGTCCTGCTGTGTGTCAGTGCTGTGAGCGCAGGCAGGGACAGGCAATGGCACTGCTGTGACAGAGCTGGCCTCACAACAGCCCTTCCGGATAGAAAGGTGATCTCCTCAAGGCTGTGACTGAAGGTTTAGGTCTTCTTGCAAAGTTTCTCCCAACCACATCCCCAAGAAAGTGACCTACATATGAAACACCGTTGTTCAGCTGATCAGTGTGTGTGCAGGGCTGGCACACAGCAGTGTCCTCTCACAGCCAGGCCTCCTGCCAGAGACCTGCAGGACCAGCAGAGCAGGGGCTGGGCTGTGCCCCTGTGCACTGGAAACCACACGGAAGGAGCCTCAGCTCAATCACCATGCACTGGCCCCTCACAACCACCATTTCCAGCACTGGCCTCTCACCCACAAATATTGTTCTTCCTTCCATGGAGAGACACTTAATAAGAAGGTCAGCAGTCTGAGATTGTATTGTACAAATGAGATGTGAGCACACACACCATGTACGTGAGGTGACATGAACCCAAGTGAGCACAAACACCGTCAACTGTTCTTTGGGGTTCCATGAGGGCCTGTGGTTCAGAGAAGATCTTGAGGTTACTTCGTGATGAAAGTAACATCCCATTGTTAACTGCCTGAATGTAGTACTGGGATGTGCTTCCTTCAGCTGAGGTCCTGTGTCCATTCTTTCTGCCATGGGACATCCCAGATGAGTGCAGAGAAGAGTGACACAGTGCAGTGTTGAGATGTCTCCTGTCCTTTGTGAGTGGTAACAGGAGGCCAGAGGGACACTGTGACTCCTGCCTCTGTGTGTAAAAGGGACAGACTCTGTGTCTGAGCATCCCTGGGTGCAGAAGGAGTCCATGAGGCCAGCTCAGATGTGGACACCCGACAGAACCCTGATATTTCTATGTGTGAGTACAGGAACAAACCCCAATGCATCAGTGAGACTGATCTCAGCTGCCTTGGACAGGATCATTGCAAGTGCTTCTGTCTGCTATGTCACCCTTGCCCGTGATTCCTGATTGTGCTCTCAAAAGTGCCATAGAAACCAGAAAGATTCCAGAGTCCTTAGAAAACACAGATCTCAAATCCATCTTCAAGAAGAGCAGTAATAGGAACGGGGAGAATAACAGGCTGGCCACCCTACCTCCCTCCCTGGGAAGGGGATGGGACATGTTCTCCTGCAGCCATTGCCAGGAATGTGAAGGACAAGGAAGGTATTGCTGAACCCAAATGGACAGGGGAAAGAAAGGCATGTTGTGTACAGGGCGTTTGCAAGGCTCAGACATGGTCTCCTTCTGGTCAGAGTGGTGCTGATGGGGCTCAAGAAATGGATGCTGGGTGGGTAGTTGTCTGAACCATCAAACCCAAATATCAACAGTGGTCCAAAGTCCTCCGTGCAGCCAGTTACTGGTGTCATCTCTCAGTGACCAGCACTTGGGCAACACTGTTGAACATCTTTATTCTCCCCTCCTATGATGTAACTGATTAAACTCCCAGTGCCTTTGAAGATGATGCAAACCTGGGTGGAGGCCTTGAGCAACCTGACGTGGTTCACCTGTCATGAGCAGGAGAGTGAGACAAGGGCTCTCTGCAAACCTGAGTTATTCTGTGATTTGACAGAATTTTTGCCTTGGAGAGGTTTCTGGAGAGAGAAAAGGTAGGAAAGAAAAAAAAAAAAAAGAAGGGCAGAAGAGGAGATACAGAAGGTGTTACTGGAAGTACAGCAGTTCCAGTGAGGAGTGCTTTTCACTCACAGTGTTAGTAGAAAATATATTTGACAAATCTGAACAAGGTGAGGAAGTGAGATGGGTGTCTGCAGCCTGTGGGAAAGAGGGGCAGGTGTAGGACTGTGTAGAACACGCTTCAGTCTTGGTCAGGTCCTGGTCTATAAGGAGGGCGATGAATGGGTGTGGTATTATGAGGTCAGTTGAGTCTCAGAAACTCATAAACCAGTAAGCATCATGGGACTGTGAAGGGGACAGTGAGGTCAGTTCTGTCTCTGGAGGTGACAGCCCAGCAGCAGGGACATGGCTGGGAAAGAACCTCTGCCGAGGTACCCACACGCCCTACCCAGGAGATGGGTAGGAGATGCCTTGGAGATGGGTTCTCATGTCCATCCCACCTGAGAACATGACGGGACAGCAGCAGGAACATGATTGTGTCTGTCAGGGAAGCTGAACGGCCAGCAGCACTCGTGGGATTTACAAGATCATGGTGAGGTCAGGTAAAAGACGACAAGAAGCCTAATGGGTTGGGTTCCTCGCATGAAGGGCAGTTTCTGAAGTGGCTGAGCTTTCCGTGGTAGTTGGAAAAAGCAGAACAGAGAAAAAAAAAATGCAAAGTGCAATTTGGAAGGTGAAGATTGGATATGAGGAGTAAGAAATGTAAGTGGAAGGGCAGTGCTGTGGTGCAAGAGGTCACTCAGAGGGGCTGCATCAGCCCATGGTTTGTGTTCCAAAGAGCAGCCAGTGAGGGTGCAGACACAGCAGTGAAGGTGCAGAAATGCTGGGGTGAGAGCAGGTGGGGAAGCGAGATGGGTGTCTGCAGCCTGCAGGGAAAGAGGGGCAGGGGTAGGACCGTGTAGAACAGCCTGTGGTGGAGATGGAAAAGGGCGCTGGCAAGGCTGGAAGGGACCCACAGAACCCAGGTCTCTGTCCCCTTGGCCATGGCAGTTGTCTCTGCCACTGAGGCCCAGGAGAAGCCATGTTGTCCTCATGGCACTGGGGCCTTGTTGCCTCCTTGCAGCCCCTTGGGGAAGCTGGAAGTTGTTGTCCCAGTGTTGTCCTTCCCTCGGCCTTGCACACCCACATCCCATGGTCCCAGGAAGAGCCCTGAGCTGTGTGTGAGGGACAGGATCCCCCTTCCCATTGGCTGGAGGTCATGGCTTCTCCTTTCTGCTTCAGAAAGAAAACCAGGGGTTTCTCAGCATCAGAGCTGAAGAAAAGACTCAAAGTAGACCTCATGGTGGCTACAGCTTCCTCACAAGGGGAGGAAGAAGGGGAGGCACCAAACTCCTATCTCTAGTGGCCAATGACAGAACCCAAGGGAATGGCAGAAGATGAGCCAGGGGAGGTTCAGGTTGGACATGAGGAAAAGGTTCTCCACCCAGAGGTGCTGGACACTGAACTGGCTCCCAGAGAGGTGTCACGGCCCCAACTTGACAGTGTTCAAGAAGAGACTGGACAACGTCCTCAGACACACGCAGTGACCTGTGGGGTGTCCTGTGCAGGGACAGGAGTTGGACTCCATGATCCTTGTGGATCCTTCCAACTCAGGACATACTATGACTCTATGAAATCCTAGGACAAAAGTCCATGTTTTCATTGTACAGATGAGATGTAACCATACACATCATGTGCATGTCCACTGTGTGCATGTGGTGAGATGAACCCAAGGGAGCACAAATGCTGTCAGCTCTTCCTTGAGGTGCCATAAAGGTCAGTGGGACAGAGATGGTGTTCAGGGGTCTCTTCCAACCTGCGGTATTGTAGGATTCCATGAATCTTTTCCTTGGAGAGCTCTATCAAGAGAGATATAAAATGCCCCAGTGTAAATACAGCAGCTCCTCTGAGGAATGTTTCTCCACTCAAACCCTTGATAGGAAACCTATTGGATACATTTGATGAAAGCAGCTAAAGTCTATCTAGTCACACACTGGGCCACAAGGAGGATGATGACTGGGTACGATGCCATGTGGTCACTCGTGTCTCAGGAACTCATAGTCCAGTAGAAGCCAATGGCTGTGGAGGGCACTGTGAGGTCACTTCTGCCTCTGCAGGGGACAGGCCAACAGCAGGAACATGGCTGGGAAAGGACTGTGAGGTCACCCATACCAGACGAGCAATCAGGCCCAATCAGCATGGCTTTGTGAAAGGCAGGTCCTGCTTGACCACCCTGATCTCCTTCTATGACAAGGTGACCGGCTGAGCAGATGAGGGAAAGTCTGTCGTGGGGAGTGAATCCGCCACACAGGCTGTGGGTGTTGTGTCCTTAGACTGCAGTAAAGCCTTTGACACCGTATCCCACAGCATCTCCTGGAGAAGCTGCAGCTCATGGCCTGGATGGTGTGTCTGCGATGGGTAAAGAACTGGCTGGGGGGCCGAGCCCAAAGAGTTGTGGTGAACAGAGCCAAATCCAGTTGATGGCCAATAACGAATGGTGTTGCCTAGGAATCAGTATTAGAGCCAGTTCTGTTTAATCTCTATCAATGATTTGGATGAGGGGATCCAGTGCACCCTCAGTAAGTTTGCAGATGACACCAAGTTGGGTGGGAGTATTGATCTGCTGGAATGGAGGAAGGCTCTACAGATGAATCTGGAGTTGCTGGTTCATTAGGCTGAGACCAATTGTCTGAGGTTTAACACGGCCATGCACGGATCCTGCACTTGGATCATAACAACCCCCTGCAACATTACAGACTTGGGGAAGAGCAGCTGGAAATCTGCGTGGTGGAAAAAGACCTGGGGGTGTTGATTGACACCAACTGCACATGAGCCACCGTGTGCCCAGGTGGCCAAAAAGGCAACCAACATCCTGGCTTGTATAAGGAATAGTGTAGTGGACAGAATCAAAGCAGCGATCATCCCCTTGTACTCGGTGTGGGTGAGGCCACAACTCGAATCCTGGGTTCAGTTTTGGCTCCCTCACTATAGGAAAGACCTTGAGGTGCTGCAGTGAGTGCAGAGGAGGGGGACAAGAAATCATCCAGAAGGAGCATGAGATCAGTCCATGTCCTTGTGTTTCCAGGAACAGAGCATGAGAGTGCAGACACATCAGTCAACGCATGGAAATACCAGGGTGAGAGCAAGGGGAGGAAGCGAGATGGGTGTCTACAGCCTGCAGAGAAACAGAAGCAGCTGCGGGACAGTGTAGGACAACCTGTGGTGGAGATGGCAAAGGGCACTGGCAAGGCTGGATGTCACCAAGAGAACCCAAGTCTTTGTCCCCTTGGCTACGGCCATCGCCTCTGCCACCAAGGCCTGTGAGGAGACATGTCCTGAGGCACTGGGGCACCTCATGGCCTCCTTGCACACCCCCAGGAAGGCTGGGAGCTGTCACACCATTGTCCTTCACTCAGCATCACACAGCCCACATCCCCCTGGCCCAGGAAGAGTCCTGAGCAATGTGTGAGGGACAGGATCTGCCTTCCCAGGGGCTGGGGGTCAGGCCTTGGCCTCTCTGCTTCACCCAACAAAACCAGGCTTTTCTCTGCACCTCAGCTGCCTGCACATTTCCCTTTGTTTATCTGCCTTCATGGCCTCCAACTCTCTGCTCTAACGAGTCCCTGGGGAGGTTTTGCTGATACTTGCCCTCAGTGGAACTCATTAATACTTCAAGGTACTTAGTACTTTTTTCTT
This sequence comes from Patagioenas fasciata, assembly GCF_037038585.1. Taxonomy (NCBI): domain Eukaryota; kingdom Metazoa; phylum Chordata; class Aves; order Columbiformes; family Columbidae; genus Patagioenas; species Patagioenas fasciata. The sequence goes on from NC_092540.1 coordinate 7,175,012, forward strand.
CTGACTTTGTCTCTTTGTGTAATTTCCTTTTAGCCTTGTACAGTTAATTAAAGAGTTTTCCTAGTCTAGTTACAGAGAATTATTTCAAAAGCTTGTAATAAATTTTTTTTTCTTTTTTAGTAAAGTGTATAGTTTATTATTTTTCAGTGTGGAGAAGAGGTGATTGCAGCATTGATGCTGATCTAGGGTCTCTCCTATGTTCTAGAGTCTTCTCCTGCAGCCTCACCTGGAGCACTGTTTGTAGGGCTGGGTGCCACAGTATTAAAACGATATTATGTGCTAGAGAGTGTCCAGAAGAGGCTAGGAAGTTAATGAAGGGTTTGGAGAGGAAGCCGTATGGGAAGTGGCTGGTCACTTGTTTTCTTCAGCCTGGAGAAAACTGAGAGTTGAGCTCATCATGGTCTACAGCTTCCTCACAAGGGGAGGAGGAAGGGCAGGCATTGAACTCTCGTCTTTAGTGACCAGTGACAGGACCCGAGGGAATGGCAGAAGATGATCTGGGGGAGGTTTAGGTTGGACATGAGGAAAAGGTTCTTCACCCAGAGGTGCTGGACACTGAACAGGCTCCCAGGGAGGTGTCACAGCCCCAACCTGACAGTGTTCAAGAAGAGACTGGACAACGTCCTCAGACACACGGGGTGACCTGTGGGGTGTCCTGTGCAGGGACAGGAGTTGGACTCCATGAGGGTGGTCAGCAGAATTGCTACTTTGGCCTTCCGAAAGGCAGACTTTGATCTGTTCAGAAGGCTGGTTGGCAGAGTCGTTTGGGAGGCAGTCCAGAAAGACAACGGAGTCCAGGAAGGCTGTTCTCTCTTCAGGAAGGTGATCTCAGAGGCGCAGGAGAGAGATCAGAGGAGGATGACAAAGCTGGTGAAGGGGCTGGAGCACAAGTGTGATGGGGAGCAGTTGAGGGACCTTGGGGGATTGAGTCTGGAGAAAAGAAGGCTGAGGAGAGACCTTATCACTCCCTACAGCTATCTGAAAGGAGGTTGGAGCATGGAGGGTGTTGGTCTCTTCTGCCAAGTACCAAGTGACAGGATAAGAGGAAATGGCCTCAGGTTGTGCTAGGGGAGGTTCAGATTGGATAGTGGGAAACATTTCTTCACCAAGAGGTTTTGAAGCAATGGAACAAACTGCTCAGAGAGGTGGTGGAGTCACCATCACTGAAGGTGTCTAAAAGACAGGTAGATGAGGTTCTTAGGGACATGGTTTAATGCCAGATTTAGGTTATGGTTGGACTCAATGATCTTGAGGATCTCTTCCAACCACAATTATTCTATGATTCTATGGTAAGTAATTTTTGATATTTTCTTTCTCAGAGGACCATGCAACCTCCCTGAGAGCCAGGACTTTTCTGAGGTGTTGGAGAGATGTCTCACAGTCACACCAGCCAGTTCCACCAGCACCTGTTTGTCCCTTCCCGCACTAAAAGGTTTCTCTATATTTCAACCTTCCAGGCAAGTTTCTGGGACACAGCAAATGCTGTCCAGGTCCTCTGGGCCTGTTCAGAAGAGAGCAGCAGGCCAACATGTTGATGGGCTCTCTGTGCACATCAAAGCTTTCCTGACCATTTTTCTCAATGCCTCACTTTTACCCAACCTTTCTGGTCCTTAAGCTGTGGATGAGGGGATTGAGCAGGGATGTCGGGATGGTGTAGAAAAAAACCTGTGTCAAACTGTCTCAAGAGGGCTGTTCTGGGCATCCTGCAGTCAAGGATGAGGGTGCTGTAGAAAACAGTGGCACTGGTGAGGTGAGTGGAACTGGTGGAGATGGCCTTGTGCCTGTCTACACTGGGGTAGAGAGCAGTGATGCATTCATGCAATGCCCATGTGAACACGGAGGGGACAAATGGCTCTAAAATGCAAACAGTACATGTGAGAGTTGCAGGAAATAATCCTAGCACGTCTGTGAGCAGAGATGGTGCCGCTGTCAGTCAGAAAACTGGGCAGTAGCTGGGTCCGGGTGGTGGAGCTGTATCGGGTCTCCAGGGAGGTCACACTGACCTCGGTTCAAGGAAGCACATCCCAGTGCTGCATTCAGGTGGTTACTTGGTGAAGTCACTTTCAACATGAAGTGACCTTGATACACCACCCCACAGGCCTCCATGGCCCCCACACGAATAGCTGATGGCATTTGTGCTCGTTTGGGTTCATTTCTCCCCACACAGGATGTGGATGCTCACATGTCCCCTCAGTGCATACTTGGACTTCTGACCTAGATATCTGGTGTCCTTCCATGGGGGGAAGAACAAGCTCTCTGAGCTGTGGTGAGAGGACAGTGATCAAAATGGTGGCTGCAAGAGGCAACAGCCCCAGGCTGGCACCTGGCAGCATGACAGACTGTTTCCAGGTCTCTCTTGCACACACACTGTGTCCTGCTCTTCTCCTGGGACATCCCATCTCCCACAGAGCCTTTCCCTAGGGAGAGCACACCTGCACTGGCCTGGCTGCCATTCCTGCCCCCTGTCCCCATGCTCCCCACAGCCCCGAGTTGGGGTTTTGCTCTGTAGATCAAGTGGGCGGTGGTGCCCGGGCTGTGGTGACTCTGCGGGGCCATACTGGTCAGGCAGGGAGGCAGCCCCCGCTGATGGTGGTCACTGCCACTAACAACCTCCCACACAAACTCTTGGGTGGCCATGGAGGGTGCTCAGAGGGACCCTGCCTTATTCACCATCTGTGTGGGTGCTGGCCACCAACAAGCAACACCTGAACAACCAGCCTGAAGTCCCTCAACAGCCACACTGGGACCCTGATCCCATCACACTGAGTCCACAGAGAAACAAGCAAAGCAACGAGCATCTTCAGAGTCTATTCCTTAGGCATGTTCTTTGAAACAGCTCTCAAAGATCTGAACCTTCAGGCACTGTGCTAAGGAGATTCCCTTGCTGATGGAGATGTTGTTCTGAGGCCAGCTCTGTCGCAGCAGTGCCCATTGGCTGTCCTGGTCACAGCACTGACACACAGCAGGACGGTGACCAAGCCTTGGGAGTGCTCAGGCCTTGCACCAACACAAGGGCTGAGAAGGAGAGTGTGGGAGTGGAAAGAGAAGGATTCTGGAAAGAACAAGGCTGGTGCTGCCTGGCAGAGCTGCTCTGCTGGGACTGTTTGCTCCATCTTTCCACAGAGAGGAAAGATCTCAGACAAACATTTCAATGCAGGGACATTTATTTTGATTAAATACACAGAGAGCAAGACTTCTCATTTACAAGGTCTATGACTTGAACTATAAATGTGGACGGAGAATTAGAAGTGGGATGATTAATGACATCTCTTTGTGGGCAATATTGTCATAGTTTAAAAAGCAAACCAATCAATCCGTCCCCCAACTCCAAACAATCATCTACAACTACAAACTATAAAAAAGACAGGTAGGATCTGTCATGAGTTTTATCATAAGTGATATGCAGAAGATGGAATGTTTAATGCCTTTGATAAGAATCCAGTGATCAGTTTCTTCAGGGCATCCTTGAGCTCCTGGTTCCTCATGCTGTAGATGAGGGGGTTCACTGCTGGAGGCACCACTGAGTACAGAACAGACACCACCAGATCCAGGGATGGGGAGGAGATCGATGGGGGCTTCAGGTAGGTAAACATGCCAGTGCTGACAAACAGGGAGACCACGGCCAGGTGAGGGAGGCAGGTGGAAAAGGCTTTGTGCCGTCCCTGCTCAGAGGGGATCCTCAGCACATCCCTGAAGATCTGCGCATAGGATACCACAATGAACACAAAACAGCATAGGTCGAAAAAGACACTAACCACAAGAAGCCCAAGTTCCCTGAGGTAGGTGCCCGAGCAGGAGAGCTTGAGGATCTGGGGGATTTCACAGAAGAACTGGCCCAGGGCATTGCCCTTGCACAGTGGCAGTGAAAATGTATTGGCCGTGTGCAGCAGAGAATAGAGAAACCCAGTGGCCCAGGCAGCTGCTGCCATGCGGACACAAGCTCTGTTGCCCAGGAGGGTCCCATAGTGCAGGGGTTTGCAGATGGCAACGTAGCGGTCGTAGGACATGATGGTGAGAAGAAAATACTCTGCTGCAATAAAAAGGAGAAACATAAAGACTTGTGCAGCACATCCCAAAACCGAGATGGCTTTGGTATTCCAGAGGGAGTTGACCAAGGACTTGGGGAGAATAGCAGAGATGGAGCCCAGGTCAAGGAGGGCGAGGTTGAGCAGGAAGAAGTACATGGGGGTGTGGAGGTGCTGGTCCCAGGCTATGGTGGTGATGATGAGGCCGTTGCCCAGGAGGGCAGCCAGGTAGATGCCCAGGAAGAGGCAGAAGTGCAAGAGCTGCAGCTCCCGTGTGTCTGTGAATGCCAGGAGGAGGAACTGGGTGGTAGAGCTGCTGTTGGACATTTGCTGTCTGTGGACATGAGGTCCTGTGCAAGGCAGAAAAGACAGTGATGGTTTTGACGAGACGTCTCTGGGAAAAACCTAAAGCCATTTCCCACAGACCCTCCCACCCCATCACATACAGAGACTCATTTATGTTTTCCAAGAGAACGTCCTGGCTGGAGCCCTCGTGTGTGCTTGATGAGTGTGCAATGAAGAGCAGGGTCTCTGCCCAGGGGCTCTTGAGCAGTCAGCCTGACCCTGTGTGATTGGGTGGGCAGGGGCCAGTCCTGGGGTTCAGCTTTGTCAGCTGGAACCGCTCCTGGTGCAGAAGGGACTGTCAGCATCTGTACCCCCAGGCCTAGAGAAACTGAGTTGGAGAGGTCTGGTCTTTCTACAGCTGCTTCTGCCCTCCCACCCTGGGGAGTGTTGTTGAGTGTCAGAAACCCTCCGCATTTCTTCTGCACTCAGGGAGAACAGAGCGAGTTCTGAGAGACCAGAGGATGCCTGTGGGTCAGTGCAGAGTGAGGGCAGCTGCTCTGTCCCTCTGTCTTGTTCCAGCTGCCCTGGGCTGGCACCTTTCTGAGATGGAGACTGATCACACTCCCATGTTACCCTGCAAAGCCACCAGGCACTGCTGAGAGCACAGGGATCCACCTCAGAGAACAATATTTCCAACCTTTCCCAAGGTCTCAGAACCCCACGTTTAGCCCAAGACACACACGGCTCAGTCCCCAGCCCCACAGACTGCATTGCCCACACCCCACAGGTCAGAGCAAGGCTGGGACATGTGTTCCCATGGACACACCTGCAGGAAAGGACCCACAAGATCAGGCTGTGACTCTGCAGATGAAACTGCCATCTCCAGAGAGCCTGACAGCAAGAACAAGATCCCAACAGCAGTGACCCAGAGCAGGGGAGCAAGAAGGACAATGCGGTGAGGGTGGGTGTGAGAGAGGCCAGGGCAGAGGCAGCCGGGCACTCAGACAGCGTCACCCTTCCCCAGCTGTGCAGCCACCTCCCAGACACCAACATTGCCGGGCAGCTGCTCTCAGCCCCTGTGCTCTGCAGAGGAACTGGAGCTCTGGCTGCACAGGAGCTGCTTCATGCCTTGGAGTCCCCGGCCCTGAGGGCAGAGGCTTTGCTGGGTGGGAGAGTTGGCCAGGGGTGGCTCACAGGAGGGATCTGCACTGCAGGGGATCACAGGGACTTTTCTCTGTTCTCCCTCCCGTAACAATTCCGGGTTTAGTTTCCTCTCATTTCTGATCATTTCCCTGCTGCCTGGAGATTCTCCCCCTGGGAGGTGTTTCCCTGTCCATGTCTCTTCCCTGTCAGTGCTCACAGACCCCATCCCACCCTCTGTGCCCTCCCCCTGGCCCTACAGATCCTGCCTGTTCACAGGGCACTGCCTGAGGGCATCTTCGTGTTTGCAGGCTGGAAAACAGGACAGGTCAGACTAGGCTGACAAGTCCAGCAAAGGTGATGCAGGTGCTGTGCACAGGCACAGGGGTGGTGAAGGGATGTTATGAGCCTTCTGGCAGATGTACTGATCACTCAGAGCTGCAGTTCAGGAGTCTCAGTGACTTGTTTAATCATGAGAACTCATTTTCATTTTATCCTTTCCTGTACCTCTCACCCCTTGGGAGAGGAAACTGAAAAGACAGGCTCAGGAAAGCTCCTTGTCTGTCTGCTAATCCTTGCATTTATCTTCTCATTGAGGCATCCACTTGCAAACATCCTGGGGGTGATCTGGAGCTGTGAGCATTGCTGACCCACACAGCACCCTCTCCACAGCAGAAGCAGCTTTCCTGCCCAATAGTGTTTGCTCCTTAATGCGACACGTATTCCCAGCTTGTTGTTGGGCTCTCCCCAGGCAGGCTGAGCGCTGACCCTGGCAGGCGGCAGAGTCCCTGCCCTGGCACAGCCCTGGGGTGCAGGGACCCTGCTCTGCAGGACAGCCCTGGGCACCCCTGCCTGCACATTTACATTTACACCCCACAGCCATGCTGGGGAGAACGCAGCATTTACGTCTTGTCCCTCTGACAGTGCAGAAGGCAATCCCTGCTCTGCAGCACATCCTCTCCTCTGCATCAGAGAATCTCTGAGAGTTGTACTTACATCTCTCGCAGGCTCTGCAATGTGACAGCTTTCTGAGATCCTACCAAGATTTGCAGATGCAATGCCCTGCAGCCACAGGCTTCATATCTGTGAACATTTCATTTCCAGCGATCTCTCAGCATCCTCCCACCCCAGCCTGTGTTTCCCTCTCTCTGCCTGGCTCCTGTGCCCTCCGTGCTGCAGGCAGAGCCCTCAGCCCTGCTGCGTGTGCAGAGGAGCTGCTCCTGGGCAGAGCTGTCTCTCTGCAGCGCTGCCGCTTGCCAGGAGCTCCCTCTGTCCCAGGAGCCCAGCCCAGCTCAGCAGCACAGGAGCAGCCCATGATGTCCCTTTCTCTGTTCCCTCTGGGCTCCCTCCACATGCTTCTGGGGCTCCAGGGGCACAACTTGAAAGTTGAAGTAATCAGTGATGTTGATTCTCTCTCCTCTTCAGAGACACTTCTTTCTAGCACTGTAGATTTAGTTTTAAAAAATAAAGCACTATGAGAATCATATTTTCTTGTCCCATCATTAGGCAGGACACCAGGAATCTTACAGCAAAGTATCTAATTCCTCAAAGCTAGAGGAGGAATATCTTCAGTTGAATGAGTTAAGGCATTGTATTCTGGTTTTATATCCTATGTCTAGAGAGACATTCATCAATCTTTGGCCATGCCATGTCTGTGCTCTGAGGCAAAGCCTTTGCACACATGGGCTCTTGGACACTTGGTACCAGGTTTCCTGTGGCAGGTCAGAGCTGGGCTGGTGCCATATCTGGGGTGGTTCAGCCCAGATGTGAGGCAATGGCCTCAGCCAGGGACCTGACTGGGGAGCTGGAGCTGTCAGTGCTGCAGACAGAGCTGTGACACGGGTGGAATGAACTGCCAGGCAGGGTGGCAGAAGTGAGTTCATGTGGTCTGCAAGGACAGCAGCCTCCAAGCACAGAACAGCCCAGATCAGAACTCAGTCTGGACCTGCATGGCAATTCAAGGGCCCATAATAAGCTGTTACTACTGCAGGAACAGTTAAAGGAGAAAGAAACACACTTTGTAGCCACTGATTAATGCAGTAAGGGAAAGTGTATTATTTGTGTCTCTTATCCTCCATCTTCACCAGCAAGATCTCTCAGGCCTCTGTGACTGGAGGCAGAACAACCAGCAGTGTATGGGATCAAGTCACGGGCCACTGGATCTAACACAATCCTTTCCAGTCTATGGGACAGCAGGGGCAGCATCCCAGGAGCTGAGACAGCAGGACGGTGTCACAGGGAGGCCACTCTGCACCATCTTGGAAAGCTCATGGAGACTGGGGGGACTCCCTGACCACTGGCAGCTCTCACACAGTGTGTGCACTTTTCAAAATGGCCAATGGGTGAGCAGGGGAACTAAGGGCTGTGCCCCAGAACATGTCCACTTGGACCCCATTTCTGGGTGTCTGGAAGAGAAGGTGACGGGGTTCACCCAGGACAGGTTGTGCCTGTCCATGCTCTTTGCTTTCTGTGAGGAAAGGACAGGGTTTGGATGTGGGCAGAGCAGTGGTGGTCTGATGCTTGGAAGTCGGCAAGGCATTCAGTGTCATCCCCCACAATATTACTGTGTTCAAGGTAGGATATTATGGTCTGTGTCAGTGTGTAAGTAGACGGGCAATCTGGATGGTTGGGCTTGGAAAGGAGCTGTAGAAAGGGAGAAACTTTCCAGTCATGAGGACAGTCAAGCACTGGAAGCTGTGTCCCAGGTGTGTGCATCCACTCTACCCCAGAAAGTGACCAAGATGTGTTTGGATCAAGCCCTGAGTAATCTGGTCTGACCCTGCCTTGAGCGGGAGGTTGATCAAGACATTTCCTGTCATCACATTCAGCCTGAATGACGCTGTCCTTTCATCCCCTTCATATTTTCAGTTTAGACAAAGCTCTCAGGTGCTCCCTGACCACAGGAATAATTCACATGAGGTGCAGGGCTGCTTTACAAGTGCCCTAAACAGCCCTGACCACAACTTTTGCATCGCTTTTCCTTTGCCCCAATCCAGGGTCTTTTTTGCTGTCCTAATTCCCTTGCAGAAAGAACTGTCCATATTGCTAACCCTTTCAGGGCAGGTTGTTCAAGAGGTGTCAGCATCCATGTACAGAGTCTGCACATCAGCCAGGCAGCAAAGCCACAATTACAGAAATGGAGACGAGGCTCTTGACCACCTCCTTGAACCCAGATATCAGCCTGACATGTCTGCTGAGATTCATGGGAACACCTGAACTGTAAGTGCAGAGCATATGAGTCCTCGATGGGTGACTTGTCTCCTGACCCACGTGGTGCTTTAGGCTGTGAGGAGAATCAAAATCAGCCATTTGACTGGGGTAGTTGCATTTTACACGCGTCACACAGGGCAGATGAAGGGAGCTCAGAACTCCAGACTCTGCTGCACGGTTGGGACTGCAGAGACTGGAAGTGCAGGTGACAGTGTGTGTCAGTGCACACCACATAAAGATTCTGGCTTCCTTTGTGCCTTTGTACCAAAGCCCAGCCTGCTCAGATTTTGAAAGGATTGCTTCAAACCCCTGTGACCCAAATCTCTACAACTGTCTCTCCTCAACAGCCTTCTAGCCCAGGAAGGGGAAAACTCCCAATGCAGACACCAAACCTGTGCCCAAGCTGCCTGGAGAGCCAGGACAGTTGTGCCACACAACAGCAGCCTCTGAGGGAAGCTGGAGGTGATGGAATTGAAGTGGTTCCAACCCAAATCATAGAATCATAGAATCATGGAATCACTTAGGCTGGGAGAGACCCTTGAGAACATGGAGTCCAACTGTAAATCACTGTCAACTCCACCACTATACCAGATCCCTAAGTGCCACATCTCCACATCTTTTAAATACCTCCAGGGATGGAACCCCAAATACTGAGCTGGCAGGACACCATTGGCTGCAGTTGGCCATAAGATACTGGTCATGACTGTGAGTTCAGCCCTCGCTGGCAGAATGTCTCACACCCTCACTGAGGAGGGCAGGGGGCTGGGAGATGGGAGCACGTTTCAGTTTCCAGATGCCAGGACAGAGCCCAAACCATCCTGCCCTTGAACTCTGGCGTCCCATTTCCTGAGATGCAAAGCTGGTGGCCTTCTGAGGATAATCAGGTTAAAAGGCATGAGAAGTCCTTCAAATGTTTGCGTAACTCATCTAGACACAGGGGTAACTCACCAGGTCTTTACGGCATTTCACTCGTCATCAGTTTTGACACATTGGGTGTTGTCGTGTGACTGCCTTTTCTGCACAAACGATCATAAAAACACAACCATTAAGAAAGACATGACCATAGGGGGCTGTTATGGACAAGAAAGCTCACCATGAAATCCTGAGAGAGCAAAGAAGTTTATTATTATCACCATGAAGAACCAAGAAGCTCAAGGCCTCTTCTGAAGAGCGGGAGGCCTGAGCAGCCGTGATTGGCCATGTGTAGGTGTGGGAGAGGGTCAGGGCATGTCAGGGAGAAGCAGTGAGATGGCTGATGGCTTCAGTGAACCCTTCCAGCCATGTCTGAGCCCAGAAATGGAAAGCAGTTGATGCCTGCAGGTGGAGGAGGAATAGAAGGAAGATTTTCCTGGGAATATGGAAGGAAGAATGGCCTCTCTTGGGCTACTCATGAATGGTAGTGCCATTTGCATGCTGTGAACATGGCTGTGCCTGGGATGTGGGGAATGGCTGCTGCTGGGGTGGCTGTGCTCAGTCATGGCCCATGAGCTGACCCTGCTCTGCTCCTCTCTTACACTGCCCGCACTTGGATGGTCCTCAGGAATCATCCATGAGCCTGGTGGATGCATGAACCTCTTGGAGTGATGGGTATGGATCCAAACAGAGGATTCATGCAAGTTTGGGACTGGGACATTGAGGTGATTGGTGACCATTGCCAGGTGTATGAAAGAAGCTGGATGAGTTATGAGGAACTCACAGGCATTTGCAGCTCCACAGAAAACCACAGCCTTGCAGTTAAAGCAACAGCAGTTCACATAAAACCAACTCCCAAAATACAAAACACACCGTCCGCAGGAAAAACCTTAATAAATATTTGAGAAAGATCTACCAGGTCCCAGGGGTCAGGTCTCAACCATTCTGGTGATGAACAAGCATCAGGGGCTGACATGGCATCAGAACCACCTCCACATGGCCCTCACCACCTCTAACCAGTGTCTCCAAGTCTTTCCTTGACCAGCCTCCAGGGACAGGGACCTGCACTGGTTGTTTCCTTCACAGCTGTGTCAGTGATGGCCCTTCATGGGGTCCCACACACCCTCAGAAACTTGGGGTTTGCTTCTGCCTTTCACTTCATCAGAGGTTTGTTCATTGTTTCAGTAGCTGCAGTTCAGGATCATGGCAGCAGAGGGCTCATGAACATCGAAAATGCTCTTACAAGCCAAGGCTCTGTGCAGCATTTTCCTAAACGTTTCAAATCTGGTGTGGATGATTAGAGAGATTTCAGGAATAGCCAAACAGATAGCATTTCCATAATAAACAGCAATAAAGCCACATTTCTTCTATTTCCTTCCCTGCTCACCCTTCCCTCCCTTTCCAGAACAGGTGGTATCAGCAGTTTCATGTTCATATTGTTCTGGAGCGTCTCCTGATAAAGACTGAATATAATGGAAAAGTGGGTGCCTAAATCACCATGTGAGTGAGGAGACAGGCCAGGACACCTCAAGAGGAGTCATACTCCTCTGGACCAGAAGGTGTTCCTGGGAATCTCAGGTGACACAGCACAGTGATACTTGTGTTCAAGGACCTGGTCAAATGACCCATCTCCTGTTCCGTAATGGTGTCTGAGTTTGTTCAGGTCACCCCTGACTTGAGCCCAATCCACTCCTGGGTGTTCTCCTTTAGGAATAAAGTCCCAGGAAACCTTGCTGAAAAAGATGGAGGCAAAGAAGCCATGAAGAACCTCAGTCCTGTCTGATTCTACTCTTAGGAAGTTCAGTAGCAGACCCATGATCTAGACAGGGTGTCTGTTCTTTTACTGCAAATGAAGCAATGTCAGCTCGTCTTGCTGCCCTCAGACTCCCATTCAAGAATCAAGCCCAGGGAATCTTTGCCATCATTCCTACATCCATGATATAAATTTCTTCTTTTGCAGCTTCCCCTGTTCCCACCTCCTGTGTGCTGCCTTTTTGCCCTGGAGCTCCATCAATTCAGACAAGCACCCTCAATGACATAAATACTTCTTTTCATGAGCACTTGCAGAGAAAATTCTTTGCTTGGAGCAGGCTGCCCTGTAAGTCTGATCAGATTTCCTGAGCTCCTTCACCCTTCAGACCTACTTCCTACTTCCAGACCTACTTCCTACTTTGCCCACCATTCCCCAGTACGTCAAAGTCTTCTCCTCTAGAGCCCACCAGCCTATGCTCTGCTGCTGGCCTTCCTCCCTCCTCTCTGGTGTCTGGGACCCCCTGTGTCCTGGTCACAACAGCCAAGGTGGACACTGATGTTGACATCCCTCACCAGCTCTTCCTTCTTCGTTCCATACCAGATCTAGGCGAGCACCTCTCTTTTTGGCCCACCAGGCAGACATCTTCATATGTTGGCCCAAGATCGTTTGAACTGTTGGCACCTGCAGCTTTGCCTGGCCAGGTAATGTCAGGGAAACTAAAGTTCCCCATAGGAACCTGCTAATTGACTGGAGACATCCTAAGGCTGCTGACAGAAGATGTTTTCCATTTCTTCTCTATGATCAAGTAGTTTGTAACATCTAACAGGATTTACATGGCGAAGTCTTAGAACTGGGGTGGGTGTGGATGTGCTACAGTTCCACCTCTCTGAGAAGACAACAAGAGTTTGACCAACGTCAGACAGAGCCGATTTCAGCTGCTCCAAGATGGACCCACTCCTTGCCAAATCTGAGCCACTCAGTGATGCTGGCAGCACCTCTGGGATATTGTATTTGAGAAACGGTAAAAAACGCTGCACAACAGCAGGTGGGAGAGAGGAGGGAGGAAATGTGAGAGAAAAGCACTGCAGACACCAAGGTCATATCCTATAGGACCCAAGCAGGTCCCTCAGCAGGCCAAAGCTTGCTCTCCTGAAATCCTGCTCTTGGCCTTGTGATCATCTCCCAGGAGCCTCAGCTCCCCTTTCCCATCCCTGACTGTTCCATCCTGACCAACTCTTTGTGGTTTGTAAGTGTGAAGTCCCACAGGGCACCTCACCCCACTGACTCCTCAGTCACCCATGTCAGGAAGATGCTGTCAATGAGCTCCAACCCCTCCTGGATGGCTGGTACCATGCAGATATTGGGATATCTCAGGTCTGACACGAGGGCACCGCCCTGACAACATGAAGCTTCTTTCATTTGTCTGAAGGAGGCCTCATCTAATTCCTCTTCCTCATCAGTGAGTCAGTAGTTGATGTCCAGTCACCACAACACTGCCCATGTTGTTCTGCCCTCTCATGCTGACTCTTCAAACTTCAGCTGACATTGTCTGTCCCCAGGCTGAACTTCATGCATTCCTGCTGTTCTCTCACAAAAAGGGAATCTACCCCTGTGAGTCCAAAACTCTGACATTATGAGTAGCAGATCCCCAAGACCCCACAGTTTCTCCAGGAGATGGTATTTGTAGTGTCCTGTAGCTCCTTATCCTGTTACCTTGGGAGAGAAACCCTCATCAGGATAAACCATCTGCATGAAAACATTAACAGCTGAGCAAATGGAGCTTCAGTCCAGGGAGAGTCCAGACCTTGTGAATATCTGGTATTCACCCATCAGAAAGCTCTGAAGTTGTACAAAGAGACGTGACCAGTGCTGTATCAGGGTGGGACAATAACCCCATCCATCAGGACAGAGCAGGACCTGACACGCTGAGCAGTGACCCTGAGGAGAAGGGCCTGGGCACTCCAAGGTCCCCACACCAGCCCGTGGTGCACGCTCACCATGAACAAGGCAGCTGCACACGGGGCTGCATGAGGAGGAGCGTGGGGACCCAGACACCTGGAGTTCTCATCCCATTCGGTTCAGCGCTGGTGTGACCCCACACACACGGGGGTGTGCCAGTGTGCGGCTTCCCAGTCTGGAGAAGCAGGGAGGAACTGGAGAGTGCAGGGCTGTGCCAAGGCAGGTTCAGCACCTTGTGCACATGGTGTGGGATGCTGAGGGACCTGGGCTGCTTCAGCCCAGCAGCGCTGGGGAGGCTGCAGCAGTGCAGGAGTAGCCTGAGAGTGCTTGAAGGGTGGTTTCAGAGGCGGTGGAGGTTTTCTGCATAGTGGGAAACAGCATGAGAAAGAAATAATGGCACAAAGGGCAGCTGGGGAGGTCCAGGCTGGAGATGAGCAGGAAGGAATGTGACTGGAAGGGCAGTGCTGTGGTGGAGCAGGTCAGCAGAGGGAGTCTGCATCAGCCCAAGGCTTTGTGCTTCAAGGAACAGCTGGGGAGGATGCAGAGATCTCAGCAAAGGGAGGAAGATGCTCAGACAAGAGCAAGGTGGGGCAGCAGGGGGGATGTCTGCAGCCTGCAGGGAAAGAGGTGCAGGGGATGCCACAGCATAGGACAGGCTGTGGTGGAGATGATCAAGGGATGTAAAGAGGTTGAAAGCCCCCACCAGACATGAGCTCCTCCTCTCCTTGGCTATGGCTGTTGTCTGCACCTCTGATGCCTGTGAGGAGACACCTTGTCCTTCCAGCACAGGGGCCTCATGGCCTCCTTGTCCCCAGCCAGGACCCTGGGAGGTGTGGGACCATAGTCCTGCCCTTGGCCTTGCACAGCCCCACATCACACTGTCCAGGAAGGGAACTGGGCAACATTGATGGACAGGATCTGCCTTCCCAGGGCTGGGGGTCAGGGCTTGTCCCTTTGACTAATGAAACACATACACGTTTACTCAGCATCTAAGAGAACTTCACCTTGCTTTTCCTGACCTGTTGTCACTGCATCCCGTTTTCTTCTCTAACCAGACCCTGGGGTCTGTTCCTCAGTAGTGTCCCTCAGTGGGACTCATTAACATTGCAAGAAACTTTGGAGTTTGAATCTGACTTCTTGAGAGGTTTCATCAGCTTCCCCTCAGGGTCTGAGGTTCATGGAATCAGCACCAAACCCACCAGAAGGGTCGTTAAAGTGTCTTGGGCTTCTCCTGTGCTACTGAGCTGGGCTGGGCTCCTGGGACAGAGGGAGCTCCTGGCAAGCGGCAGCGCTGCAGAGAGACAGCTCTGCCCAGGAGCAGCTCCTCTGCACACGCAGCAGGGCTGAGGGCTCTGCCTGGGGATCTCAGGGAGACGAGCAAGGCAGAGAGAGATTAAAGGTGGTCAGGATTGGGAGGATGACTGAGAGCTCACTGGAGGAGAAACCTTTGCAGCCCTTGCCATGGTAAGTCTCTGGGTGCAGGGCAATGCAGCTGTAGCTCCTGGAGGCATCTCCTAAAACTGGCACAGGCACAGCTGGTGGGATCTGTAAGGAGGGGGCTCTTGTCAGGCAATGTTGAACAGCTGTGAAACCGGGTGAGCACCCAGGGGTGCCCAGGGCTGTCCTGCAGAGCAGGGTCCCTGCACCCCAGGGCTGTGCCAGGGCAGGGACTCTGCCACCTGCCAGGGTCAGCGCTCAGCCTGCCCGGGGAGATCCCATGGCAGCAGCTGTGGGTGGAAGGAGCGACCCCCGGCAGGGCAGGCAGGGAGCTTGTGGGGTTGAAGGGTGCTGTGTGGGTCAAGGCTGCTCAGGGCTCCAGATCAACCCCACGGACATGGCAGAGGGTCCTTCTGAACAATGACATCAACACAGGAACAGCTGCAAGGGAAGGAGTCTGTGCTTTCAGTTTTCCACTCTTGGTTGTCTGGGTGTGCAGTGGGAGATGAGGATTTATTTCTCTCTTTGGAGAAGACACTGAGACCCCAGTTCTCGTTAGGACTTGTCTGAGCTTCTCCTGAGCCCCTGCACACACAGAGCTGCCCCTGGGCAGTGCCAGGAGGTGTGAGCAGGACAGAGCTGAGCACACAGCGAGTGGGATGGGGTCTGTGACACTGACAGGGAGCAGACCCAGGGACAGAGACACAGCTGCAGGAGCGCAGACATGGGCAGGGAGAGGGAGATGGACCAGAAATGCTGGGGAAGGGATTCAGGACCCTCCGTGCCATCTCGTGCAGTGCAAATGATTCCCACTTCAACCCCCTGGTCTCCTCTCCTCCCCAGCAGACCCTCTGCCCCAAAGCCATGGGGTCCAGGTCACGAGTCTCCACCTCAGCAGCTGGACCTCCAGGGGAAGGGTTCCTGGAACGTGGTACACAAAAAAGGTGCTAAAAGTACTTGCTCTACAGTGTCATTAAGTGAGTGGCAGCAGCACAGTCGGGTAAGGAGAAGGTTCCACAGCCTGCTCGTCTGCCTTTCTGTCCTTGCTCTATTTTCTGGTAGCACTGCAGTGTCCTTCCCTGTTTCTCCACGTGTCCCTGGTGCTCTTGCTCTCTGGGGTTGGGGTGGGAGTGTGGGTCAGTTTTTGTTCTGACACCAACTCAGGCGGTTTTGTCCCAGAGCTGTGTTCATGGAAACTGCATGCCCAACTGCATTTTAAACTGTGATGAACTGTTTTTCTCACTTGGTAGAAAGGAATGAGCAGAAACATCCCTCCATTGTGGAGGGGGTTTTCGATGAGAAACAGCCCATTTATTTACTTCAGAGAAGTCTCCCCTAACTTGTCACAGTCTTTTGCTCCTTGCACAGGTCCTCAGGCCCACAGGCAGCAAATGTCCAACAGCAGCTCCATCACCCAGTTCCTCCTCCTGGCATTCACAGACACACGGGAGCTGCAGCTCTTGCACTTCTGGCTCTTCCTGGGCATCTACCTGGCTGCCCTGCTGGGCAACGGCCTCATCATCACCACCATAGCCTGGGACCAGCACCTCCACACCCCTATGTACTTCTTCCTGCTCAACCTCGCCCTCCTCGACCTGGGCTGCATCTCCACCACTGTCCCCAAATCCATGAACAACTCTCTGTGGGATACCAAGGTCATTTCCTATGCAGGATGTGCTGCACAGGTCTTCTTTTTTTGTTTCTTATTTGCTGCAGAATATTCTCTTCTCACCATCATGTCCTACGACCGCTACGTTGCCATCTGCAAACCCCTGCACTACGGGACCCTCCTGGGCAGCAGAGCTTGTGTCCACATGGCAGCAGCTGCCTGGGCCACTGGGTTTCTCCATGCTCTGCTGCACACGGCCAATACATTTTCACTGCCACTGTGCAAGGGCAATGCCCTGGGCCAGTTCTTCTGTGAAATCCCCCAGATCCTCAAGCTCTCCTGCTCACACTCCTACCTCAGGGAACTTGGGTTTCTTGTGGTCAGTGCCTGCTTAGTTTTTATGTGTTTTGTGTTCATCGTGTTGTCCTACGTGCAGATCTTCAGGGCCGTGCTGAGGATCCCCTCTGAGCAGGGACGGCACAAAGCCTTTTCCACCTGCCTCCCTCACCTGGCCGTGGTCTCCCTGTACATCAGCACTGCCATGTTTGCCTACCTGAAGCCCCTGTCGATCTCCTCCCCAAGCCTGGATCTGGTGGTGTCTGTTCTGTACTCGGTTGTACCTCCAGCAGTGAACCCCCTCATCTACAGCATGAGGAACCAGGAGCTCAAGGATGCCCTGAGGAAACTGATGACTGGATTTCTTCTGAACCTATAAACTGTCTCTGTCTTCTTCTACATAAGAAGACATTCCCATTGCAGGTTTATCCTGTGTGCAGTATTTTTTGTCTCTAGTTGTGTTTTATTTTTTTTTTATGATAATATTTTCATTCCATTTATAATTCACTGCCTGCTTTTCTTTTCTCAGTGAGTGGTTGTGTCAATGTGAAATTATGTTCTCTGTGTTTAAGCAAAATAAAGGGTCCTTCACCAATATTTTTACTGACATTCTTTCTCCAAGTCCTCTCTGGAGCTGCAGTGATAGTTCCCATGTGCATGGGTGGAAGGGAAAAGAGTCCAGCCTGGCAGCCCTGCCAGGGAGCACCAGTGCTTTTCTGGTTCCACTCCCACAGTCTCCTTCTCATCCCTTGTGTTGGTGCAAGGTCTGAGTGCTCTGGCAGCTTGGTCCCCATCCTGCTGTGTGTCAGTGCTGTGAGTGCAGGCAGGGACAGGCAATGGGCACTGCTGTGACAGAGCTGACCTCTGGAACAGTTCTTCTATAAAGAAAAGTGATCTCCTATGGGTAGGACCTGAGGGTTTAGGTCTTCTTGCAAAGCTTCTCCCAAGAACATGCCCAAGAAAGTGGATCACAGATGAAACACAAGTGTACAGCTGATCAGTGTGTGTGTGCAGGGCTGGCACACAGCAGTGTCCTCTCACAGCCAGGCCTCCTGCCAGAGACCTGCAGGACCAGCAGAGCAGGGGCTGGGCTGTGTCCCTGTGCCCTGGACACCCCACGGAAGGAGCTTCAAGTCAATCATCATGGACTGGCCCCCTTACAACCTCCATTTCCAGCACTGAGGGCTCACCCACATAGGCTGTTCTTCCCTCCATGCATGGACACTGAATGAGTAGGTCAGCAGTCCAAGATTGTATTGTACAGCTGAGATGAGAGCACGCACACCATGTACGTGAGGTGGCATGAACCCGAGTGAACACAAACACCATCAACTATTCTTTGGGGTTCCATGAAGGCCTGTGGTTCAGACAAGATCTTGAGGTTACATCATGATCGAAGTAACATCCCATTGTTAACTGCCTGAATGCAGCACTGAGCTGTGCTTCCTTCAACTGAAGCCCTTGTGTCCATTCTTCCTGTCAGGGGACATCTCAGATGGGTGCAGAGCAGGGTGACACACCAAAGGGATGAGGTGCTTCCTGTCCTTTGTGAGTGGCAGCAGGAGGTCACAGGGACACTGTGACTCCTGCCTCTGTGTGTGTAAAAGGGACAGACTCTGTCTCTGAGCATCCCTGGGTGCAGAAGGGGTCCATGAGGCCAGCTTAGACATGGATGCCTGTCAGACCCTGACATTCGTGTTTGTGAGTCCAGGAACAAACCTCAATGCCCCAGTGAGATTGATCTCAGCTGCCTTGGGCAGGATCATTGCAAGTGCTCCTGTCTGCTCTGTCACCCTTGCTTGTGATTCCAGATTGTGCTCTCAAAAGTGCCATAGGAACTGGAATGGTTCTGGAGTCCTTAAAAAATGCAGACCTCAAACCCATCTTCAAGAAGAGCAGGAATAGGAACTGGGAGAATAGCAGGCTGGCCACATTACCTCCCTCCTTGGGAAGGGGATGGGACACGTCCTCCTGCAGCCATTTCCAGGAATGTGAAGGACAAGGAAGGGACTGCTGAATCCAAATGGACAGGGGAAAGAAAGGCATGTTGTGTTCAGGGTGTTTGCAAGGCTCAGACATGGTCTCCTTCTGGTCAGAGTGGTGCTGATGGGGCTCAAGAAGTGGATGCTGGGTGGGACGTTGGCTGAACCATCAAGCCCAAATATCATCAGTGGTCCAAAGTCCTCCGTGCAGCCAGTTACTGGTGTCATCTCTCAGTGACCAGCACTGGGGCAACACTGTTGAACATCTTTATTCTCCCTTTCTATGATGTAGCAGAGTGAACTTTCAGTGCCTTTGAGGATGATGCAAACCTGGGTGGAGGCCTTGAGCAACCTGATGTGGTTCACCTGCCGTGAGCAGGAGAGTGAGACAAGATGAGTGAGACAAGGGCTCTCTGCAAACCTGAGTTATTCTGTGATTTGTCAGAATTTTTGCCTTGGAGAGGTTTCTGGAGAGAGAATAGGTAGAAAATAAAAAATAAAAAAAAATAAAAGGAAGGGCAGAAGAGGAGATACAGAAACACAGGAGTTCCAGTGAGGAGTGCTTCTCTCTCACAGTGTTAGTAGGAAATATATTTGACAAATCTGAACAAGGTGAGGAAGCGAGATGGGTGTCTGCAGCCTGTGGGAAAGAGGGGCAGGTGTAGGACTGTGTAGAACACGCTTCAGTCTTGGTCAGGTCCTGGGTGCTAAGCAGGGGGATGGATGGGTGTGGTATTATGAGGTCAGTTGAGCCTCAGAAACTCATAAACCAGTAAGCATCATGGGACTGTGAATGGGACAGTGAGGTCAGTTCTGTCTCTGGAGGTGACAGCCCAGCAGCAGGGACATGGCTGGGAAAGAACCTCTGCCTAGGTGCTCACAGACCCTACCCAGGAAGAGGCCTTGGGGATGGGTTGTCATGTCCATCCCACCTGAGAACATGACGGGACAGCAGCAGGAACATGGTCATCACAGTATCACTGTATCACAGTATGTTTGGGATTGGAAGGGACCTCAAAAGATCATCCAGTCCAATCCCCCTGCTGGAGCAGGAACGCCTAGGAGAGGTCGCACAGGAAGGTGTCCAGGCGGGCTTTGAATGTCTCCAGAGTAGGAGACTCCACAACCCCCCTGGGCAGCCTGGTCCAGTGCTCTGCCACCCTCACCGAGAAGAAGTTTTTTCTCAAATTTAAGTGGAACCTCTTGTGTTCCAGCTTGATCCCATTACCCCTGGTCCTATCATTGTTTGTCACCGAGAAGAGCCTGGTTCCATCCCTGTGGCACTCACCCTTTATATACTTATAAGCATTAATAAGGTCACCCCTCAGTCTCCTCTTCTCCAAACTAAAGAGACGCAGCTCCCTCAGCCTTTCTTCATAAGGGAGATGCTCCACTCCCTTAATCATCTTTGTTGCCCTACGCTGGACCCTCTCCAGCAGTTCCCTGTCCTTCTGGAACTAAGGGGCCCAGAACTGGACACAATATTCTAGATGGCGTCTCACCAGGATGGAGTAGAGGGGAAGGAGGACCTCTCTCGATCTACTGACCACCCACCTTGTAATACACCTGAGGATGCCATTGGCCTTCCTGGCCACAAGGACACAGTGCTGGCTCATGGTCATCCTGTTGTCCACCAGGACCCCCAGGACCCTTTCCCCTACACACTGCTCTCTAATATGTAATTTTCCAACCTATACTGGAACCTGGGGTTGTCCCTGCCCAGATGCAGGACTCTACACTTTCCCTTGTTAAATTTCATCAGGTTATTCCCCGCCCAACTCTCCAGTCTGTCCAGGTCTCTGGATGGCAGCACAGCTTCCAGTGTCAGCCACTCCTCCCAGCTTGGTGTCACCAGCAAACTTGCTCACAGTACACTCAATTCCCTCGTCCAAATCGTTAATGAATATATTGAATAATATCGGCCCAAGTACTGACCCCTGAGGCACAGCACTAGATACTGGCCTCCAGTTGGACACCGCACCATTGACCACCACTCTCTGGCTTCTCTCCTTAAGCCAGTTTGCCACCCACCTCAGTACTCTATTGTCCAGACCACACCTCCTCAACTTAGCTGTGAGGATGCTGTGGGAGACTGTGTCAAAGGCTTTGCTGAAGTCAAGGTAGACCACATCCACCACTCTGCCATCATCCATCCACCTTGTTACATTCTCATAAAAGGCTATGAGGTTGGTCAAGCATGACTTACCCTTGGTGAAGCCATGCTGACTGCCCCTAATAACCCTCTTATCCTTGATATGCCTTGAGATGGCAACAAGGATAAGCTGTTCCATTACTTTCCCAGGGATGGAGGTGAGGCTGACCAGTCTAGAGTTACTCGGGTCCTCCTTCTTGCCCTTTTTGAAGACTACAGTGACATTTGCTTTCCTCCAATCCTCGGGCACCTCTCCCGTTTCCCAAGACTTGGCAAAGATGATGGAGAGTGGTCCAGCAGTGACTCTCTCAGCACCCGCAGATGCATCCCATCTGGGCCCATGGATTTATGGATGTCCAGACTATTTAATTGTTCCGTGTGACTGGAGTTACATGAGGGATTGCACTGAGTAGATTTTCTTATTTTAATTTATATATTTCTATTTAATTTACGTGGACTATTTTCAGTGAAACCAAGGACTTCTCTGGAATACAGATGCAGGTGCAAATTGGTAGGAGGGGACACAGACAAGACAGAACCTTGATTGACATCAAGGACAATCAACGAGCTATTTTCTACCATTAGTGTCATGCTCGGTATAAAGCTGCAAATGCCTTTTCCAACCAGTTAATTTCAATTTTCCAGCTCCTTTGCTTAGCTCTGTTCAGAAGTTCCATTCTATTGGGAGTTCAGTGTTAGTTCAGTTTTATGATGTTTCGTTGTTTTTCAATTGGCCCTTGGGCCTCTCTGCCTTTTGCACTTTTACTTTCTCTTGCTGGGATCAGCTGTTCAGGACCAGGGTGCTCTCTTCTTTTGGGCTGCCTTTTCAGCACAACTGGAGTTATGTGAGAGATTGCACTGAGTGTCATATATTTTACTTTATGTGTATTTTAGTATAAGCATATTAGTAGCAGCAATGTATTATTTTCATTGTCTTATTATATTTTTTCTAAACCCACAAGTTTCCCCTTCCCTTTCAGTTCTCTCCCTTATCCCACTTGGGGACTGGGAGCATGATATGAGCAGCTCTCATGGTCTTGGTTGGTGGCTGTGGTAAAACCATGACAAGAAAGGGCAGTAGTAGCTTCAGAAATCTTGAAAATCTCTTTACAAGACGGTAGAGGAAAACAGCATGAGAAAGGAAAACCATCAGAAAATGCAGCTCTGGAAGCCCAGAGTGGAGCTCAGGATAAAGAAATGTCATTCTGAGCACAGTGCTGTGGTCATTCAGAAGGACTCTGGATCAGTCATGGCTTTGTGTTTCCAGGAACAGCTGGTGAGGACAGAGAGACAGCAGCACAGGTGGGGACACACTGGGGTGAGAACAAGGTTGGGAAGCGCATGGGATGTCTGCAGCCTGTGGGGAAACAGCCACAGGCCTGAGACAGTGTAGGATGGACTGTGGTGGACATGGCCAAGGGCATTGGCAAGGCTGGATGTCCCTGCAAGAGCCAAGGTCTTTGTTCCCTTGGCTATGGCTGATGTCCCTGAAAGAGCCAAGGTCTCTGTCCCCTTGGCTGTGACTGATGTCCCTGACAGCGAGGCCTAAGAGGAGACACATGGTTGTCACAGCCATGGCACCCATTGCCTCCTTGCACTCCCCATGGAGGCCAGAAGGTGTCACACCATTGTCCTGCACTGGGCATTGCACTCCCCACGTCCCCACCAAGAGCCCTGAGCCACACGTGAGGGACAGGATCTCCCTTCCTAGGGGCAGGGGCTCAAGGCTTGGCCATTGTCCTTCATCAAACAAACCAAGGGTTTTCTCAGCATCAGAGCTGCTGCACTTTGCCTTTGCCTGATGCAATCACAGCCTCCAATTCTCTGCTCTAACGAGTCCCTGGGGAGGCTTTGTCAGTAACAGCCCTCAGTGGGGCCCATTAATGCTTCAATGTACTTTGGAGTTTTCTCTGACTTGGACTTCTTGAGCAGATTCTTCAGTCTGTGCTTGGTATCTGAGGTTCATGGACTCACCACCAAATACACCATGGGGCTCATTAAAAGACAGAAAGCCCTAACGAGCTGTGTTTCTTTCGGTAATTTCATTCAAATCTTCTAGACTTGTAGAACTAACTGGAGAGGTTTCAATGGGACACTTGCTGATGAAGATTTCAAAGATTTCATAAAGGAGGGTATTTTCTTTCCAGGGTATTTTCTGTCATTTTTCAGTTTATAGAAAAAGTGACAGCAACATTCTACACTGGACATTGATCCAGAGGGTCTCCTGAAGACATCTGGACAGGCAGGAGAACAGTCCCTTGAGGCTGGACACTGTATGGACAACCTTGCTCCTCACCCCCTGCCCCCAGTCTGCCGGTTCCCTCATTGGCCACCAGAGGTTGCATCGCTTCTCCTCACGTCAGACTTCTCCACTGAGCTCTGCAGGAGATGCTGCAGCTCCTGCGCACCAGCTCCACCTGCTCTCCTGTGCAAACACTGCACAGTTTAATAAACAGTAAAACACTTTCCTCAGCTGTGTGTGTAAGCTGGATCTGGTGAGGTCCACCATCCACAAGGGACATCCACACAAGAACTGGTTTAGACAGAGAGACAGGAGAGGATAGAAATAAACACAATGAACATGTTGATTGCCATGTTAATTAGAGCTCTGAAGAATGGGGCAAGTTTGTAACTCCCTGAAGCTCGAAGCAGAAACCAGACAGTTGAGAGGCCACTGAAGGACCAAAGAGCAAGTGGAGGAGAAACCTGAGAGCACTGGGAAGGGCAAATGCCCATACAGTGCTGGAAAGTTGTGCTTTGACAGGGACATTGAATCAGGAGAGGGGGGAACTGAATGACAAGGGAGGTGAAATAATAGAGTGTTGGTAATAGAAGTACAGGGAAAGACCAATATCTCTTCTCCTGCTCTTAGTACACTTCCCATTAATTCACTTTTTGGTTTTTTTTTTTTCTTTGTTTGTTTTGATATGTAAAAAAATCCAAAATAAAAACCAAAAATCACACCAAAAAATACACACACAAAAAAACTCACAAAAAACATAAAAAACCACCACCAAACAGAAACAAAAACAGAACGCACACAAACAAACAAACCCCCCAAAAACCCACCAAAAACCAAAAAAGAACAACAAAGAAGTGCACCTTTCAAGGCAGACATCAGTCATCTGTTGTCCCACCATAAACAGACAGTGCTATTTTAGGGGCCCCAATGTACCTGAGGTGCCTGCCTGGGATTGGCATCTATCACACAGGACCTGGGGAGACCAGAGCACCTTGCAATGCAGGTGGAGCCTGGGCAGAGGTTCCTGGGGCACCTACACTGGCACCAGGTGTTTGTGTCCCTGGAGCTGAAGACATTTGTGTCCTAAATCCATGCCCAGTTCTGGAAAACTCTTTCAAAGAAAAGTAACTCTCCTAGAAAGGCTCTTAAATGAATGAGTGAATGAATGAATGAATGAATGAATGAATGAATGAATGAATAAATAAATAAATAAATAAATAAGAAGTATGTTGACATCTTCCTTTGCTTTGGATCTTTGTCTTCAGTTCTTCTTATTTTAAATTTCATTGACATTAGCTGACATACAATGAGCTTACAAGCAAGAAGCCAAGATCATTTTGTGTCTTACATAGCGCCCCATGCTCTCTGAACCTTCCCTGCCTAGGACTCCTCACACTTTGCCCAGAGCGAGTCACACTGAGGTGTTGGCTGGTTCACTGGCTGAGATGTTGGTTTGATGGTCACCTACAGCACAGGTGGATCCTGCCCCATCATTGTCTGCTCTGCTCCAGTTAGAAACAGAGCCCAACATCACCATGGGATCATAAGAGAACTGAGGTTGAAGGGACCTCAGGAGTCTGCAGTCCAACCTGTCAGAAACTGGGTCACACCAAGGTGTTCAAGCCTTGATCCAATCCGAGCTTTAGCAGGACTAAAGAAGTGATCATCCCTTTGTACTGGGCACTGGTGAGGCTGCACCTTGAATCCTGGGGTCAGTTTTAGGCCCCTCATGGCAAGGAAGACATTGAGGTGCTGGAGAGAGTTCAGAGGAGGGTGACAAGGCTGGTGAAGGGTCTGGAGCACCAGACTTATGAGGAGAGGTTGAGGGAGCTGGGGCTGTTCGGCCTTGACGAAAGGAGGCTGAGGGGAGACCTTGTCACTGTCCACAACTGCCTGAAAGGAGGTTTTATCGTGGTGGGTGTTGGTCTCTTCTCCAAAGTAGCAAGTGATAGAACAAGAGGAAATAGCCTCCAGTTGCACACAGGAAGATTTAGATTGGATATTAAGAAAAAATTCTGAGGGGAAAGGATTTAGAAGCAACGGAACAGACTGCTCAGTGAGGTTGTGAAGTCATCATCACTGAAGGTGTTTAAAAGACAGATAGATGATGCTCTGAGGGACATGTTTTAGTGCCAGATTTAGGTTATGTTTGGAATGATGATCTTAAGGGTCTCTTCCAACCACAATTATTCTCTGATTCTATGACAAGTCATTTTTGATATTTTCTTTCTCAAAGGACCATGCAACCTCCCTGAGAGCCAGGACTTTTCTGAGGTGTTTGAGAGACGTCTCACGGTCACACCAGCCAGTTCCACCAGCACCTGTCTGTCCCTTCCCAGACCAAACCTTTTCTCCATATCCCAACCTTCCAGGTGAGTTTCTGGGACACAGCAAATCCTGTCCAGGTCCTCTGGGCCTGTTCAGAAGAGAGCAGCAGGCCAACATGTTGATGGGCTCCCTGTGCACTTCAAAGCTTTCCTGACCATTTTTCTCAATGCTCCACTTACATGCAAACTTTCTGGTCCTTGAACTGTACATGAGGGGATTGAGCAGGGATGTGAGGATGGTGCAGAAAAAAGGCTTTGTCAAACTGTCTTGGGAGGGCTGTTCTGGACATCCCACAGTCAAGGATGAGGGTGCTGGAGAAACCAGTGGCATTGGTGAGAGGTCCAGGTCGAGAAGGCCTGGTGCCTGTCTACACTGGAGGAGAGCAGTGATGCATTCATGGGATGCTCATGTGAACAGGAAGGGAACAAATGGCTCCAGGGGACAAAATGCCTTCCAACCAGTTCTTTACCCATCGCAGATACACCATCCAGGCCAGGAGCTGCAGCTTCTTCAGGAGATGCTGTGGGATACAGTGTCAAAGGCTTTAACTGCAGTCTAAGGACACAACACCCACAGCCTGTGTGGCGGATTCACTCCCCACGACAGACTTTCCCTCATCTGCGCAGCCGGTCACCTTGTCATAGAAGGAGATCAGGGTGGTCAAGCAGGACCTGCCTTTCACACCCCCATGCTGACTGGGCCTGATTGCTCGTCTCTTATGTGTGACCTCACAGTCCTTTCCCAGCCATGTTCCTGCTGTTGGCCTATGCCCTGCGGAGACATAAGTGACCTCACAGTCCCCTCCACAACCATTGGCTTCCTACTGGACTATGAGCTCCTGAGACACAAGTGACCACATGGCATCGTACCCAGACATCACCCTTCTTGTGGTCCAGTGTGTGAGCAGATCAAACTAAGCTGCTTTCATCAAATGTATCCAATAGATTTCCTATCAAGGGTTTGAGTGGAGAAACGTTCCTGAGAGGAGCTGCTGTATTTACTCTGGGGCATTTTATATCTCTCTTGATAGAGCTGTCCAAGGAAAAGATTCATGGAATCCTACAATACCGCAGGTTGGAAGAGACCGCTGAACACCATCTCTGTCCCACTGACCTTTATGGCACCCCAAGGAATAGCTGACAGCATTTGTGCTCCCTTGGGTTCATCTCACCACATGCACACAGTGGACATGCACATGATGTGTATGGTTACAACTCATCTGTACAATGAAAACATGGACTTTTGACCTAGTATTTCACAGAATTGTAGAATGTCCTGAGTTGGAAGGGACCCACAAGGACCATCGAATCCAACTCCTGTCCCTGCACAGGACACCCCACAGGTCACCCCGTGTGTCTGAGGACGTTGTCCAGTCTCTTCTTGAACACTGTCAGGTTGGGGCCGTGACACCTCCCTGGGAGCCTGTTCAGTGTCCAGCACCTCTGGATGAAGAACCTTTTCCTCATGTCCAACCTGACCCTCCCCTGGCTCATCTTCTGCCATTCCCCTCTGTTCTGTCATTGGTCACCAGAGAGAAGAGATCAGTACCTTCCCTTTCTTCTTCCCTTGTGAGGAAGCTGTAGCCACCATGAGGTCTACTTTGAGTCTTTTCTTCAGCTCTGATGCTGAGAAACCCCTTTGTTTGCTTTCTGAAGCAGAAAGGAGAAATCATGACCTGCAGGCAATGGGAAGGGGGATCCTGTCCCTCACAGACGGCTCAGGGCTCTTCCTGGGACCGTGGGATGTGGGTGTGCAAGGCCCAGGGAAGGACAACACTGGGACAACAACTTCCAGCTTCCCCACGGGGCTGCAAGGAGGCACCGAGGCCCCAGTGCCATGAGGACAACATGGCTTCTCCTGGGCCTCAGTGGCAGAGACAACTGCCATGGCCAAGGGGACAGAGACCTGGGTACTGTGGGTGCCTTCCAGCCTTGCCAGCGCCCTTTTCCATCTCCACCACAGGCTGTTCTACACGGTCCTACCCCTGCCCCTCTTTCCCTGCAGGCTGCAGACACCCATCTCGCTTCCCCACCTGCTCTCACCCCAGCATTTCTGCACCTTCACTGATGTGTCTGCACCCTCACTGGCTGCTCTTTGGAACACAAACCATGGGCTGATCCAGCTCCCTCTGGGTGACCTCTCGCATCACAGCACTGCCTTTACCGTGACTTTTCGGCCTCCTGATATCCAGTCCTCACCTTCCAAGCTGCACTTTGTGATATTTTTTTCTCTCCTCTGCTTTTTCCCACTACAAAGGAATACTCAGCCACCTCAGAATCTGCCCTTCATGCAGGGAACCCAACCCGTTAGGCTTCTGGTGGTCTTTTACCTGACCTCACCATGACCTTCTAAATCAAATGACTGCTACTGGCCTTTCAGCTTCTCTGACAGACACGACCATCTCCCTGCTGCTCTCCCGTCATGTTCTCAGGTGGGATGGACATGACAACCCATCTCTAAGACCTCTTCCTGGGTAGGGCCTGTGGGTACCTCGGCAGAGGTTCTTTCCCAGCCATGTCCCTGCTGCTGGGCTGTCACCTCCAGAGACAGAACTGACCTCACTGCCCCTTCACAGCCACACACTTCTGACTGGATTATGACCAAGATTGAAGCATGCCCTACACAGTCCTGCACCTGCCCCTCTTTCCTCACAGGCTGTAGATACACATCCCGACTCTTTGCCTTGCTTGAAGTGAGCCCTTGTCTCACTGATGTTGTCTCACTCTCTTGCTCAAGGCCGGGTGAACCAGGGGAGGTTGTTCAAGGCCTCAACCCACCTTTTCCTCACCTTAAAAAGAGCTGAAATCCCACTCTACGGTAGGATGTGTCCAACCCCCTTCCCAGGGACAGAGGCAGGCTGACCAATGTGCAATTCTCCCAATACTTGCCTTCTTATGCACCCAGGGATATTCAGAGACAGAGTCAGTCCCTTTTACACACAGGGGCACTGGCCTCCTGTTGCCACTCCCAAAGGACAGGAGACACCTCAGGCCTCTGGTGTGTCACCCATGTCCCATGTCATGAGGAATGGACACAGGGACCTCAGTTCAAGGAAGTATAACTGTTGCATTCAGGTGATTTCCTATGGGATGTTCCTCCCAACAAGAAGTGAACTCAAGACCTTGTCTGTACCACAGGCAAGGAATAGCTGATGATGTTTGTGCTCACTTGTGTTCATGTCACCTCATGTACATGCTCACTTCTCATCTGTTGTCCTGGTTTTGTTTAAAACAAGTTTCTCTTTTAGTGAATTTGCCTGTCAGCTAAAGCTTCATATTAGCTGCATTTTCCTGGAAAATCAGTTACATGTTCTGGTAAACATAGCAACGGAATGTGAGGTCACTGATAAGAACGGATGTACATCTTGGGAGAGGAGCAACGAGAAACTGAGGGAATAGAGTGCATTATCAGCAAGTTTGCTGGTGACACCAAGCTGGGAGGAGTGGTGACACTGGAAGCTGTGCTGCCATCAGAGACCTGGACAGGCTGGAGAGTTGGGCAGGGAAAAATCTAGTGGAATATAACAAGGGCAAGTGTAGAGTCTTGAATCTGGGCAGGAACAACCCCAGGTTCCAGTGTAAGTTGGGGAATGACCTATTAGAGAACAGTGTAGGGAAAAGGGACCAGGAGGTCCTGGTGGACAGCAGGGTGACCATGAGCCAGCACTGGGCCCTTGTGACCAGGAAGGCCAATGGTACCTATGGTGGGTTAGAAGGGGGGGGGTCAGTGGGTCAGAGAGGTTCTCCTGCCCCTCTGCTCTGCCCTGGGGAGACCACACCTGGAATATTGTGTCCAGTTCTGGGCCCCTCAGTTCCAGAAGGACAGGGAACTGCTGGAGAGAGTCCAGCGCAGCCACCAAGATGCTGAAGGGAGTGGAGCATCTGCCGTGTGAGGAAAGGCTGAGGGAGCTGGGGCTCTGGAGCTGGAGAAGAGGAGACTGAGGGGTGATCTCATTAATGTTTACAAATATATAAAGGGTGAGTGTCACAAGGATGGAGCCAGGCTCTCCTTGGTGACAACCAATGACAGGACAAGTGGTAATGGTTACAAACTGGAACACAAGAGGTTCCACTTAAATTTGAGAAGAAACTTCTTCATGGTGAGGGTGTCAGAGCCTGGCCCAGGCTGCCCAGGGAGGCTGTGGAGTCTCCTTCTCTGCAGACATTCAAACCCGCCTGGACACCTTCCTGTGGAACCTCAGCTGGGTGTTCCTGCTCCATGGGGGGATTGCACTGGATGAGCTTACCAGGTCCCTTCAACCCCTGACATTCTGTGACTCTGTGAAACAAGTGACCAGAAACTGACCAACAGAATATAACATCCCATTCATTTGAATACTTCATATAGAAGTGGGAAACCACAAGGATCTCATCCCTTTTGCTTATGGCCGACATTAGGAGAGGACCTTGCTAGCAATCCTTGCGAACTGAGGCCTAGTGACAGACTGAATCCAGCTGCGGTCAGCTGCAGAGTCCAGTCCAGGGTGTCGGCTGCCAGCCCTTCATCTGCCTGAGCAGTTGCTGGGACTTTAAATATTGGTTTTGTATATTTTGTATTGTTTTCTCTATTTTTATTAGTAGCATTAGTAACACATTTTTATTTTTTTCCAACTGTCTTCTCTCTGTCCTCATTTCTCTCCTGATCACCTGTCCTTAGTGGGAAGTGGGGAGAGGAGGGGGCTGAAGAAGGAAGGGAGAGGAGAGGGGGCTAACGCTACATCTGCCACAGTTGTCACCCCACAATCAAAACCTCGACATCTGTACAAAGCAAACACGGACTGCTGAACTACTCATTCAGTGTCCCTCTGTGGAGGGAAGAACAACCTCTGTGGGTGAGAGGCCAGTGCTGGAAACGGTGGTTGTGGGGGCCCAGTCCATGATGATTGTCCTGAGGCTCCTTCCATGGGGTGTCCAGGGCACAGGGGCACAGCCCAGCCCCTGCTCTGCTGGTCCTGCAGGTCTCTGGCAGGAGGCCTGGCTGTGAAAGGACACTGCTGTACCAGCCCTGCACACACACACTGCTCAGCTGTACAATGGTGTTGCATCTGTGAGCCGCTTTCTTGGGCATGTTCTTGACAGAAATTTCAGGAAGATCTAAGTCTTCTGACATTGCCCTAGGAAGATAATTGTTCTTTATAGAAGTACTGTTACAGAGGCCAGCTCTGTCACAGCAGTGCCCATTGCCTGTCCCTGCCTGCGCTCACAGCACTGACACACAGCAGGACGGGGACCAAGCTGCCAGAGCACTCAGGCCTTGCACCAACACAAGGGATGAGAAGGAGAGTGTGGGAGGGGAACCAGAACAGCTCTGGAAGAACAAGCACTGGTGCTCCCTGGTGTGGCTGCCGTGCTGGGCTCTTTTCCCTTCCACCCATGCACAAGGGAACTATCACTGCAGCTCCAGAAAGGTCTTGGAGAAAGAATGTCAGTGAAAATTATTGCTGAAGGATCCTTTATTTTGCTTAAACACAGAGAACACGATTCCACATTGACACAGCCACTCACTGAGAAAAGAAAAGCTGTCGGTGAATTACAAAGGGAATAAAAATATTATCATTAAAAAAAAAAATCACAAGTAGAGACAAAAAAATACTGCACACAGGATGAACCTCCAATGAGAATGTCTTCTTATGTAGAAGAAGACAGAGACAGTTTATAGGTTC
This sequence comes from Patagioenas fasciata, assembly GCF_037038585.1. Classification (NCBI taxonomy): domain Eukaryota; kingdom Metazoa; phylum Chordata; class Aves; order Columbiformes; family Columbidae; genus Patagioenas; species Patagioenas fasciata. The sequence continues at coordinate 7,206,044 of NC_092540.1, forward strand.
AGAAGAAATCCAGTCATCAGTTTCCACAGGGCATCCTTGAGCTCCTGGTTCCTCATGCTGTAGATGAGGGGGTTCACTGCTGGAGGCACCACCGAGTACAGAACAGACACCACCAGGTCCAGGGATGGGGAGGAGATCGACGGGGGCTTCAGGTAGGCAAACATGCCAGTGCTGACAAACAGGGAGACCACGGCCAGGTGAGGGAGGCAGGTGGAAAAGGCTTTGTGCCGACCCTGCTCAGAGGGGATCCTCAGCACGGCCCTCAAGATCTGCACATAGGAAACCACAATGAACACAAAACACCCAAATCCTAACCAGACACTGACCACCATAAGCCCAAGTTCCCTGAGGTAGGTGCCCGAGCAGGAGAGCTTGAGGATCTGAGGGATTTCACAGAAGAACTGGTCCAGGGCATTGCCCTTGCACAGTGGCAGTGAAAATGTATTGGCCATGTGCAGCAGAGCATAGAGAAACCCAGTGGCCCAGGCAGCTGCTGCCATGTGGACACAAGCTCTGCTGCCCAGGAGGGTCCCGTAGTGCAGGGGTTTGCAGATGGCAACGTAGCGGTCGTAGGACATGATGGTGAGAAGAGAATATTCTGCAGCAAATAAGAAACAAAAAAAGAAGACCTGTGCAGCACATCCTGCATAGGAAATGACCTTGGTATCCCACAGAGAGTTGTTCATTGATTTGGGGACAGTGATGGAGATGCAGCCCAGGTCAAGGAGGGCGAGGTTGAGCAGGAAGAAGTACATAGGGGTGTGGAGGTGCTGGTCCCAGGCTATGGTGGTGATGATGAGGCCGTTGCCCAGGAGGGCAGCCAGGTAGATGCCCAGGAAGAGCCAGAAGTGCAAGAGCTGCAGCTCCCGTGTGTCTGCGAACGGCAGGAGGAGGAACTGGGTGGTGGAGCTGCTGTTGGACATTTGCAGCCTCTGGGCCTGAGGACCTGTGCAAGGAGCAAAAGACTGTGACAAGTTAGGGGAGACTTCTCAGAAGAAAATAAATGTGCTGTTTCTCATTGAAAACCCCCTCCACAATGGAGGGATGTTTCTGCTCATTCCTTTCTACCAAGTGAGAAAAACAGTTCATCACAGTTTAAAATGCAGTTGGGCATGCAGTTTCCATGAACACAGCTCTGGGACAAAACCGCCTGAGTTGGTGTCAGAACAAAAACTGACCCACACTCCCACCCCAACCCCAGAGAGCAAGAGCACCAGGGACACGTGGAGAAACAGGGAAGGACACTGCAGTGCTACCAGAAAACAGAGCAAGGACAGAAAGGCAGACGAGCAGGCTGTGGAACCTTCTCCTTACCCGGCTGTGCTGCTGCCACTCAATGACACTGTAGAGCAAGTACTTTTAGAACCTTTTTTGTGTACCACGTTCCAGGAACCCTTCACCTGGAGGTCCAGCTGCTGAGGTGGAGACTCGTGGCCTGGACCCCATGGCTTTGGGGCAGAGGCTCTGCTGGGGAGGAGAGGAGACCAGGGGGTTGAAGTGGGAATCATTTGCACTGCACGAGATGGCACAGAGGGTCCTGAATCCCTTCCCCAGCATTTCTGGTCCATCTCCCTCTCCCTGCCCATGTCTGTGCTGCCTGCAGCTGTGTCTCTGTCCCTGGGTCTGCTCCCTGTCAGTGTCACAGACCCCGTCCCATCCGCTGTGTGCTCAGCGCTGTCCTGCTCACACCTCCTGGCACTGCCCAGGGGCAGCTCTGTGTGTGCAGGGGCTCAGGAGCAGCTCAGACAAGTCCTAACGAGAACTGGGGTCTCAGTGTCTTCTCCAAAGAGAGAAATAAATCCTCATCTCCCACTGCACACCCAGACAACCAAGAGTGGAAAACTGAAAGCACAGACTCCTTCCCTTGCAGCTGTTGCTGTCTTGATGTCGCTGTTCAGAAGGACCCTCTGCCATGTCTGTGGGGTTGATCTGGAGCCCTGAGCAGCCCTGACCCACACAGCACCCTTCAACCCCACAAGCTCCCTGCCTGCCCTGCCAGGGGTCGCTCCTTCCACCCACAGCTGCTGCCATGGGATCTCCCCGGGCAGGCTGAGCGCTGACCCTGGCAGGCGGCAGAGTCACTGCCCCGGCACAGCCCTGGGGTGCAGGGACCCTGCTCTGCAGGACAGCCCTGGGCAGCCCTGGGTGCTCACCCGGCTTCACAGTTGTTCAACATTGCCTGACAAGATCCCCCTCCTTACAGATCTCACCAGCTGTGCCTGTGCCAGTTTTAGGAGATGCCTCCAGGAGCTACAGCTGCATTGCCCTGCACCCAGAGACTTACCATGGCAAGGGCTGCAAAGGTTTCTCCTCCAGTGAGCTCTCAGTCATCCTCCCAATCCTGACCACCTTCAATCTCTCTCTGCCTTGCTCGTCTCCCTGAGATCCCCAGGCAGAGCCCTCAGCCCTGCTGCGCTGTGCAGAGGAGCTGCTCCTGGGCAGAGCTGTCTCTCTGCAGCGCTGCCGCTTGCCAGGAGCTCCCTCTGTCCCAGGAGCCCAGCCCAGCTCAGCAGCACAGGAGCAGCCCAGGGCGCTTTAATGACCCCTCTGCTGGCTTTGGTGCTGAGTCCATGAACCTCAGGCCCTGGAGGAAGCTGATGAAACCTCTCAAGAAGTCAGATGCAAACTTCAAAGGTTCTTGCAAAGTTAATGAGTCCCATTGAGGGACACTACTGAGGAACAGACCCCAGGGTCTGATTGGAGAAGAAAACGGGATGCAGTGACAACAGGTCAGGAAAAGCAAGGTGAAGTTCTCTTAGATGCTGAGTAATCCTGTATGTGTTTCATTAATCAAAGGGCCATTATTTCTTTCTCATGCTGTTTCCCACTATGAAGAAAACCTCCACCACCTCTGAAACCACCCTTCAAGCACTCTCAGGCTACTCCTGCACTGCTGCAGCCTCCCCAGTGCTGTTGGGCTGAAACAGACCAGGTCCCTCAGCATCCCACACCATGTGCACAAGGTCCTGAACCTGCCTTGGCACAGCCCTGCACTCTCCAGTTCCTCCCTGCTTCTCCAGACTGGGAAGCCGCACACTGGCACACCCCCGTGTGTGTGGGGTCACACCAGTGCTGAACCGAATGGGATGAGAACTCCAGGTGTCTGGGTCCCCACGCTCCTCCTCATGCAGCCCCGTGTGCAGCTGCCTTGTTCATGGTGAGCGTGCACCACGGGCTGGTGTGGGGACCTTGGAGTGCCCAGGCCCTTCTCCTCAGGGTCACTGAGAACTCGTCGTTTCATCTCGTCAAAAATCAGAGATTTCTGATGGGTGAATACCAGGTATTCACAAGGTCTGGACTCTCCCTGGACTGTAGCTCAATTTGCTCAACTACTAAAGTTTGCATGCAGTTGGCTTATCCTGATGAAGGTGTCTCTGCCAACATGAGGCATTACAGGACACTACAAATATTGTCTCCTGGGGAAACAGTGGGGTCTTGTGGGTCTGATACTCATAATGCCAGAGGTCTGGAGTCAAAGGGATAGTTTCCCTTCATGTGGGAGAGCAGCAGGAATGTGTGGAGCTCTGTCTGGGGAGAAACAATGTCAGCTGAACACTGAGGAGTCAGCATGATAGCGCAGAACAACATGGGCAATGTTGTGGTCACTGAACATCAGCTACTGACTCAATGATCAGGAAGAGGAATTAGAGGAGGCCTCTTTCAGACAAGTGAAAGAAGCCTCATGTTGTCAGGGCGGTGTCCTCGTGGCAGACCTGAGATATCCCAATATCTGCAAGGTACCAGCCATACAGGAGGGGCTGGAGCTCATTGACAACATCTTCCTGACACGGGTGACTGAGGAGTCAGTGAGGTGAGGTGCCCTGTGGGACTTCACACTTACAAACCACAAAGAGTTGGTCAGGATGGAACAGTCAGGGATGGGAAAGGGGAGCTGAGGCTCCTGGGAGATGATCACAAGGCCAAGAGCAGGATTTCAGGAGAGCAAGCTTTGGCCTGCTGAGGGACCTGCTTGGGTCCTATGGGATATGACCTTGGTGTCTGCAGTGCTTTTCTCTCACATTTCCTCCCTCCTCTCTCCCACCTGCTGTTGTGCAGCGTTTTTTACCCTCTCCCAAATACAATATCCCAGACGTGCTGCCAACATCACTGAGTGGCTCAGATTTGACAAGGAGTGGGTCCATCTTGGAGCCAGCTGAAATGGGCTCTGTCTGATGTTGGTCAGACTCCTGTTGTCTTCTCAGAGAGGTGACAACTGTAGCACAGCCACACTCACCTCCAGTTCCAAGACTTGTCATATAAACCAGCACAGGGTGACTGTGCTTTGGGTGTTATAAAATGCTGGATTATGGAGAAGTAGTGGAAAATATCTTCTGTCAGCAACCTGAAGAAGTCACCAGTGGATGAGCAGTTTCCTATGGGGAACTGTAATTGACTGACATTCAGTGGCCTGGCAAAGTGGCAGGTGCCAGCAGTCCAGAGGATCTTGGGCCAACTGCTTAACATGTCCGCTTGGTGGGCAACAAGGGTGATTCTCACCTGGATCTGGAACTGGAAAACAAAAAGAGCTGGTGAGGGATGTGAACATCAGTGTCCACCTTGGCTGTTGTGACCTGGAAGCAGTGGGTTCGCAGGCAGCAGAGGGGAGGGAGGAAGGCCAGCAGCAGAGCACAGGCTGGTGGGCTCCAGAGGAGAAGACTTTAACATAGTGGGGGATGGCGGGCGACGTGGTGACATGGAAGTAGGTCTGGGTAGGATGAAGGAGCTCAGGAAATCTGATCAGCCTTACAAGACAGCCTGCTCCAAGCACAAAATGTTGTCTCTAAGTACCATGTAAAGAAGTGTTTGTCTTATGAGGCTGCTCGTCTGAACTGACATAGCTCCAGGGCAAAAAGGCAGCACACAGGAGGTGGAAGCAGGGGAAGCTGCTGAGGAGGAATTTAGAAACCTTGTCCACGGATGTGGGGATGATGCCAAAGCTGCCCTGACCTTGATACCTGCAGGGGAGTGTAAGGGCAGCAAGATGAACTGATTCATCTTCCTTACAGCAGAAGAATAGACAAGGGTAACATGGGCCTGCTGCTGAATTCATAAGAGTAGAATCAGACAGGACTGAGGTTCTTCATGGCTTCTTTGCCTCCATCTTCACCAGCAAGGTCTCCTGGGACTTGGTTCCTGAAGGCAGGAGTCTGGAGAACACCCAGCAGTGGATGGGCTCAAGTCAGGGGTGACCTGAGCAAACTCAGACACCATTATAGAACAGGAGATGGGTCATTTGACCCGCTCCCTGAACACAAGTGTCACTGTGCACAACACCTGAGATTCCCAGGAACACCCACCTCTTGGCCCAGAGGAGTGTGATTCCTCTTGAGGTGTCCTGGCCTGTCTCCTCACTCACATGGTGATTTAGGCACCCACTTTTCTGACATATTCTCTCTTTTTCAGGAGATGCACCACATCAATATGAACTGGAGGCTGCTGATACCACCTGTTCTGGAAAGGGAAGGAAGGGCGAGCAGGGAAGGAAATAGAAGAAATTTGGTTTCGTTGCTCTTTATTATGGAAATGCTTTTTGTTTGACTATTCCTGAAACCTCCCTAATCATCCACACCAGACTTGAAGCCTTTAGGAAAATGGTGCACAGAGCCTTGGCTTGTAAGAGCATTTTCGATGTTCATGAGCCCTCTGCTGCCATGATCCTGAACTGCAGCTACTGAAACAATGAACAAACCTCTGATGAAGTGAAAGGCAAAAGCAAACCCCAAGTTTCTGACGGTGTGTGGGACACCATGAAGGGCCATCACTGACACAGCTGTGAAGGAAACAACCAGTGCAGGTCCCTGTCCCTGGAGGCTGGTCAAGGAAAGACTTGGACACACTGGTTACAGGTGGTGAGGGCCGTGTGGAGGTGGCTCTGATGCCATGTCAGCCCTTGATGCTTGTTCATCACCAGAATGGTTGAGCCCTGACCCCTGGGACCTGGTAGACTTTTCTCCAATGTTTTCAAGGCTTTTCCTGTGGTCAGTGTGAGTATTTTGTTTTTTGGGGGTGGGTTTTATGTCAAGTGCTGTTGCTTTAACTGCAAGGGTCTGTTTTCTGTGGAGTTGGAAATGTCTGTGAGTTCCTCACAGCTCATCCAGCTTCTTTCATTCACCTGGCAATGGTCACCAATCACCTCAGTGTCCCAGTCCCAAATTTGCTTGTGAGGCGCAGAATGACCTTACAACCCTTGAGGTTATAAAGAGGGTATGCATTTATTTACGACGCTGGACTCACGGGGAATCATTTCACCTAATGCGTGTGTAAAATTACAGTAGCTGTGAACTTGGTTAAATGGAACACCTATACATATTCATAACCTGTCCCCAAGAGGGCGGTTCTTATTACAATGAGTTCAGGAGACCATTTCCAGAGTCTCCACCTCCGGCTCCTCCTGGTTGCAACTGTGCAGTGATCGTGAACCCGGGTCCTCTTTCTCTGTACACGGTCACCTTTGGTCCAGTGTGATGAGTTGGTTGGGTCTCAGACTGCTGAGTCAGTTAAAACTGGCGTATCTCCTGTCCTGTGCCCAAGACTCTGTAATCTGGGTCACCCAAGGATGCATCAAGGACTATTATCTTTGTGAGGCGTCAGTGAACTCCTGTTTTTTGTACAATAAGTTACACAGAGTTAAGCAAGGCTGGGCAAGAGTGATGTGGGTTAAAGTGTCAGCTCTCTAAGTGTCTTTAGTGATGTGGGGTAGGGTTAGTTCCTTAAGTGTCAAGTGTTAGTTTTTAAGTGTTAATTAGTTAATTGTCAATTTCCTGCATCACTACAAGGACGTCATGAAGCTGTTCATGAAGAAATCAGAAAGGCTAAAGCCCAACTGGAGCTGAATCTGAGCAGTGCCATCAAAAGGAAAAAAAAACAAACTATAAATACTTCAGAAAAAAAAAAAAAAAGGATGCACAAGGAAATATATTGACAAAAGAACAGGGAAAGGTTGAGGTACTAGAAGCCTCCTTTGACTCAGTCTTTAATAGTCAGAACAGTTGTGCTCCAGGTATCCAGCCCCCTGAGACAGAAGACAGGGATGAGGAGCAGAATGAAGTCCAAACAATCCAAGGGGAAATGGTTGGTGACCTGCTACACCACTTGGACACCCACAGGTCTATGTGGCCAGATACACCCACGGGTGCTGAGGGAGCAGGCAGAGGTGATCCCTGAGCCTCTTTCCATTATCTACCAGCAATCATGGCTGAGTGGGGTGGTCCCAGTTGGCTGAAAGTTGGTAAATGTGACACCCATCTACAAGACGGGACATAAGAATGATCTAGGGAACTACAGTCCTGTCAACCTGACCTCAGTCCCAGGGAATAGTATGGATCATATCATCCTGAGTGCCATTATGTGGCAGACACAGGACAACCAGGTGATCAGTCCTAGGCAGCATGGGTTTAAGAAAGGCAGGTCCTGCTTGACAAACCTGATTTCCTCCATGACAAGGCACCCTGTATAGGGGATGAGGGAAGCTTTATTAAGACTTTGACACTGTTTCCCACAGCATCTCCTGGAGAAGCTGCAGCTCATGGCCTGGATGGTGTATCTGGAATGGATAAAGAACTGGCTGGAGGGCTGGGCCCAAGGAGTTGTGGTGAACGGAGCCAAATCCAGTTGGTGGCCGGTCATGAGTGGTGTCCCCAGGGCTCAGTATTGGTGCCAGTTCTGTTTAATCTCTTTATCAAGGATTTAGACAAGGGGAACACGTGCACCCTCAATAAGTTTGCAGATGACACCAAGTTTGTTGGGAGTGTTGACCTGCTAGAGGGTAGGAAGTCTCTACAGAGAGATCTGGATCAGGTGGATCGATGGGCTGAGGCCAATTGTATGAGGTTCAACACGGCCAAATGCTGGGTCCTGCACTTTGGTCACAACAACCCCAGGCAGCGCTACAGGCTGAGGGAAGAACGGCTAGAAATTTGCCAGGACGGAAAGGACCTGGGGTTGTTGTAACAGTGGCTGAACATGAGCCAGCATGTGCCCAGGTGGCCAAATAGGGCCAGCGGCATCCTGGCTGGATCAGCAGTAGTGTGGCCAGCAGGACTAGGGCAGTGATTGTTCTCATGTAGTGAGGACTGCTGAGTCTGCACCTCGAGTCCTGGGGTCAGCTTTGAGCCCCTTATGACAAAAAAGACCTTGAGGTTCTGGAGCAAGTTCAGAGAAGGGAACGGAGTTGGTGAGGGGCTGAAGAGCAAGTGTGATGAGGAGCAGTTGACGGAACAGGAGATGTTTAACCTGGAGAACAGGAGGCTGAGGGGAGACCTTATGAGTGTCCACAACTACCTGAAAAGAGGTTGGAACATGGAGGGCGTTGATCTCTTCTCCCAAGTACCGAGGGAGAGGACAAGACGGAATGGCCTTAAGTTTTGCCAGGGGAGGTTTAGATTGGACATTAGGAAACACTTCTTCATGGAAAAGGTTGTGAAGCAGTGACCAGGGTTCCCAGGGAAGTGGCTGAGTCATCATTCCTGGCGGTGTCTAAAAGATGTGTAGAGAAGGTTCTCTGGGAAATGGTCTAGTGCTAGAGTTAGGTTGTGGTTGGACTCCATGGTCTCCTCTAAATCAAATTATTTTCTGTTTCTAGGATCCTGTTATTCTATTCTTGAAGGCTTATTTCCCAGATGGTGGAGCTTTCCTTGGAGATAGGAATCATACAAGCATAGAGAGTGTTGGAAGGAAGCCTCAAAGGTCATCTAGTCCAACTCCCCTGCCATGGGCAGGGACATCTTCAAGCAGATCAGGCTGCTCAGAGTCCCATCCAGCCTGGCCTGGGAATTCTTCAGGGATGGGGCATCCACCACCTCTCTGGGCAACCAGTGGTTGTGTTTCATCACCCACATTGTGAAAAATGTCTTCCACATGTCTGGCCTCAATCTCTCCTCTTCTAGTTCAAAACCATCACCCCTTGTCCTATCACAACAAGCCCTGCTAAAAAGTCTGTCCCCATCATTCTTATTCACCCCTTTTAAGTACAGAAACATGGCAATAAGGTCTCCCTGGAGCCTTCCCTTCTCCAGGCTGAACTGCACCAACTCTCCCAGCCTGTCTTCCCAGCAGAGCTGTTCCATCCCTCTGATCATTTTGGTGACCGTGCTCTGGACCCTCTCCAACACATCCATGTCTTTCCTGTACTGAGGGCTCCAGAGCTGGATGCAGGACTCCAGGTGGGGTCTCACCAGAGTGGGGCAGAATCCCCTCCCTTGACCTGCTGGTCATGCTCCTTTGGATGCAGCCCAAGATACGTTTGACCTTCTGGGCTGCAAGTGCACATTGTCGGCTACAGTCCAGTCTTTCACCCACCAGTCCCCGCAAGTCTTTCTCATCAGGGCTGCTCTCCATCCCTTCATTCCCAGCCTGTACTGATACCCAGGGTTGCCCCAACCCAGCTGCAGGACCTTGCATTTGGCCTTGTTCAACCTCAGGAGATTCACATGGATCCAGGTCTTAAGCTTATCCAGGTCCCTCTGAATGCCCTACTGTCCCTCAGATGTGTCAGCAACACCATTCAGTTTGGTGTCATCTGCAAACTTGCTGAGGGTACACTTGATCCCACTGTGTCATTGATGAAGATATTAAACAGTACCGATCCCAGTATGGACTCCTGAGGGACAACACTTGTCAGCAGTGTCCATCCAGACATTGTGCCATTGACCACCACTCTCTGGGTGCGACCACTGGGACGGTTCCTCACCCACAAAACAGTACAGTCATCAAATCCATATCTCTCCAATGTAGGGAGAAGGATGTTGTGAAGGACCATGTGAAAGGCTTTACAGAAGTCCAGATAGATGACATCCATAGCCCGCCCTTTGTCCACTGATGTAGTTACTCCATCGTAGAAGGCCACTGGGTTGCTCAAGGCAGGACTTGCCCTTGGTGGAGCCGTGCTGCCTGTCTCAAATCACCTCCCTGTCCTCCCTGTACCTTAGCACAGCTTCTAGGAGGATCTGTGCCATCATCCTCCCAGGCACAGGTAAGGGGCTGACACCTCATGGCCTCCTTGCACACCCCCAGGAAGGCTGGGAGCTGTCACAGCATTGTCCTTCACTCAGCATCACACAGCCCACATCCCCCTGGCGCAGGAAGAGCCCTGAGCAATGTGTGAGGGACAGGATCTGCCTTCCCAGGGGCTGGGGGTCAGGCCTTGGCCTCTCTGCTTCACCCAACAAAACCAGGCTTTTCTCTGCACCTCAGCTGCCTGCACATTTCCCTTTGTTTTTCTGCCATCATGGCCTCCAATTCTCTGCTCTAACGAGTCCCTGGGGAGGCTCTGCTGGTACTTGCCCTCAGTGGAACTCATTAATACTTCAAGGTACTTAGTACTTTTTTCTTCTGGCTTTGAGTTCTGGAAAGGTTTGTGCAATCTCCTCTCAGCACCTGAGTAATGTTCAAGGACTCAGCACCAAATGCACCATGGGGCTCATTACACTGAAGAAAGCTCTAACAAGCCATGTCTCTTCTTGTAATTGTCTTCCAATCTTGTCTAGTTAATTAGAGAGTTTTCTTGGTGTAATTATGGAGAAAGATTTCAAAAGCTTCTGACAAAAATGTCTTTCTATTGTAAAGGGTGCATTTCATTACTGTTCAGTTTGGAGAAGAGCTGATTGCAGCATTATCTGATGTGGATCCAGGGTCTCTCCTAAGCAGGTCTGGACTGGCTGGAGAAGCTGTCCCTTGAGCTCTCACACCGTGTGCACAACCTTGCTCCTCACCTCCCCAGCCCCATCGTTTCTCTCACTGGCCCCCTGGGCCTTGCATCCCTTTTCCTTACACCAGACTTCTCCACTGCAGTCTGCAGCTGGATGTGCCGGCTCCTTTGCACCAGCTCCCACCTGCTCTCCTTGGAGACCTGGCTGCACACAGCAAACAGGGACTTTGCTTTACCTTTGAACAAACAAAATAACACTGAAAGAGTCATGATTAAAAGAAAACACACACTCCTCAACTGTACGCCAAGGACAAACTGCCACCACTGAGGTTCACCTTCTCCAAGGCATAACCATGCAAGTAATGTTGTAGAGAGAAAGGAAATTGTGAAATAAACACAATAAAAGAGTTGTCTAAAGACAGAATTAGACAGACTACTGAAAGAAAAGGAAGCTTTTAACTCCTTGAAGCTGAAAGCAGCAACTGGGTTGTTGACAAGTGTCTGAGTGATCAAACAGTAAGAAGAAGGGAAGTCCAGAGAGCAATCACAAGTGCTTGTGTGCAGATCAGCTGCTGGAAATGGGACTTCAGACATGGTCAGTTTAGTTAGGGCAGGAGGAAATACCTGGAGGATGATGGAGATCAGATGCACATATAACAGAGAGAGTGCTGAGAAGGGAAATGGTGTCGAAGATCAGAACCTCTCCTCTTGTTCTTAATGCACATCCTGAAAAGTCTCTGTTTTCTCTCTTTTGAAAACAGTCGTATTTAAAGTATTCAAAACAAAGAAAGGAGAATTAGAACACCAACAACGTTTCATATTTCATGTTGCAAGAAGACATTCCCTTCTCTCTACATCTTCCAATCCACTCTACATCTAACACAATCCTTTCCAGTCTATGGGACAGCAGGGGCAGCATCCCAGGAGCTGAGACAGCAGGACGGTGTCACATTGAGGCCACTCTGCACCATCTTGGAAAGAATCAAAACCAACTTCTTGACTGGGGTAGTTCCATTTTACACGTGTCACACAGGGCAGATGAAGGGAGCTCAGAACTCCAGACTCTGCTGCACGGTTGGGTCTTCAGAGACAGGAAATGCAGGTGACAGTGTGTGTCAGTGCACACCACATAAAGATTCTGGCTTCCTTGGTGACTTTGCACTGACCTGGGATCTGTTCCTTGGCTTTCTTTGCCTAAAAAGGAAGGAACTCCCCTATGTCACCTGCTCCTCACACCAGAAAAAGGAAGGAGAAAATGTATGGAATAGGGATGATATGGGAGCAATTCTGTCCAAGAGTTGTATTCTTTCAATGCTAAAAAAGGTAGAAGTGAGAGAAAGCACTGTTTTAAGAACTTCATAGAAGAAGATAACTACTGAGATGTAGCATCTGTTCTGAGAATTGCGAATGACTGTTGGGAAGGACATTAAAGAGCTTTAGTTCATTAGCATAACGATGAATAAGGAATTCTCTGTTACTGTTATCAGTGATAGTAACACCATTCAAAAAATATCTTTGAGACCAACTCTGTTGCCCCTTGGCTCCAAAGCTCAGCCTGCTCAGAGTTTGACAGGATTGCTTCAAACCCCTGTGACCCAAATCTCTACAACTGTCTCTCCTCAACAGCCTTTTACCCCAGGAAGGGAAAAACTCCCAATGCAGGCACCAAACCTGTGCCCAATCTGCCTGGAGAGCCAGGACAGTTGTGCCACACAACAACCGCCCTTGAAGAAAGCTGCAGGTAGTGGGAATTGAAATGGTTTCAAATCAAATAATGGAATCATAACATCATAGAATCATTTAGTTTGGAAAAGGGTGGTCTAGGAAAAGTCACCCTTTTTGTCCCCAGGTGCACGGACACTGCTCATGTGCCTCTGCAGAGAGTGGCAGGAGCTGGATCCCCTTCTTTGGACAGACTCCTTCCAGGAGAGACACAGACACAGGGGTAACTCATCAGGTCTTGACGGCATTTCACTCGGCATCAGTTTTGACACATTAGGTGCTGTCCTGTAACTGCCCTTTCTGCACAAATGATCACACAAAGACAACCATTCAGTAAGACATGATCATAAAGGGGCTGTTATGGAGAAGAAAGCTCACCATGAACTCTGGAGAGAGCGAGGAAGTTTATAACAAGCACCAGGAAGAACCAAGAAGCTCAAGGCCTCTTCTGAAGAGTGGGAGGCCCTGAGCAGCTGTGATTGGCCATGTGTAGGTGTGGGAGAGGGTCAGGGCATGTCAGGGAGAAGCAATGAGATGGCCGATGGCTTCAGTGAACACTTCCATCCATGTCTGAGCCCAGAAATGGAAAGCAGTTGATGTCTGCAGGTGGAGGAGGAACAGGAGGAAGATTTTCCTGGGAATATGGAAGGAAGAAAGGCCTCTCTTGGGCTACTCATGTATGGCAGTGACATTTCCATCCTGTGGGCATGGCTGTGCCTGGGAGATGGGGAATGGCTGCTGCTGGGGTGGCTGTGCTCAGTCATGGCCCATGAGCTGGCCCTGCTCTGCTCCTCTCTTACACTGCCCACACTTGGATGGTCCTCAGGAATCATCCATGAGCCTGGTGGATGAATGAACCTCCTGGAGTGATGGGTATAGATCCAAACAGAGGATTCAAGCAATTGTGGGACTGGGACATTGAGGTGATTGGTGACCATTGCCAGGTGTATGAAAGAAGTTGAATGAGTTGTGAGGAACTCACAGGCATTTGCAGCTCCACAAAAAACCAGACCCTTGCAATTAAAGCAACAACACTTGACATAAAGCCCACCCCAAAACACAAAACACTCACACTGACCACAGGCAGAGCCTGAGAAACATTTGACTGAAAGGGTCTCCTTTGTCTGGCCCTGGGGTCAGGGTTTGGCCATTCTGATGATGAACAAACATCAACAGCTCACGGGGCACCAGAACCACCTCCACATTGCCTTTACCACCTCTGACCATTGTCTCCAGGGACATGGACTGCTTGTGTCAGCAATGGCCCTTTGTGGGATCCCAAACACCCTCAGAAACTTGGGGTTTGTTTCCGTCCTTCAGTTCATGACAGGTTTGTTCATTCTTTCAGTACCTGCAGTTCAGGATCATGGCAGCAGAGGGCTCAGTAACATCCAAAATGCCTTTACAAGACAAGGCTCTGTGCAGCACTTTCCTAAAGACTTGAAGTCTGGTGTGGATGATTTCAGAGATTTCAGAATTGTAGCCAAGCAATGAGCATTTCCATAATAAAGAGTAATAAAGTCAAATCTCTAATATTTCCGTCCCCCTCCCAAAACCCTCATTTCCAGAACAGCTGGTATCAACAATCTCCAATAAATATGGATCTAGAGAATCTCCTGATAACGACTGAATGTGTCAGAGAAGTGGGTGCCTAAAGCATCACTTGATGGACGAGACAGGCCAGGACACCTCAAGAGGAATCACACAACTCTGGGCCAAGAGGTGGGTGTTCCTGGGAATCTCAGGTGCCACAGCACAGTGATACTTGTGTTCAGGGAGCTGGTCAAATGACCCATCTCCTGTTCTATAATGGTGTCTGAGTTTGCTCAGGTCACCCCTGACTTGAGCCCCATCCACTGCTGGGTGTTCTCCAGACTCCTGCCTTCAGGAACAAAGTCCCAGGAGACCTTGCTGACGAAGATAGATGCAAAGAAGCCATGAAGAACCTGAGTCCTGTCTGATTCTACTCTTATGAAGTTCACCAGCAGTTCCACATTCACCCTGTCTGTTATTTTATTGGAAAAGAAGCAGTGTCAGCTGATTTCAGCTGGCTCCAAGATGGACCCACTCCTTGCCAAATCTGAGCCACTCAGTGATGCCGGCAGCACCTCTGGGATATTGTATTTGAGAAAGGGTAAAAAACACTGCACAACAGCAGGTGGGAGAGAGGAGGGAGGAAATGTGAGAGAAAAGCACTGCAGACACCAAGGTCATATCCCATAGGACCCAAGCAGGTCCCTCAGCAGGCCAAAGCTTGCTCTCCTGAAATCCTGCTCTTGGCCTTGTGATCATCTCCCAGGAGCCTCAGCTCCACTTTCCCATCCCTGACTGTTCCATCCTGACCAACTCTTTGTGGTTTGTAAGTGTGAAGTCCCACAGGGCACCTCACCTCACTGACTCCTCAGTCACCTGTGTCAGGAAGATATTGTCAATGAGCTCCAACCCCTCCTGGATGGCTGGTACCTTGCAAATATTGGATATCTCACGTCTGATACAAGGACACCGCCCTTAAAACATGATGCTTCTTTCATTTGTCGTGAAGGAGGCCTCATATATTTTCTCTTCCTCATCAGTGAGTCAGTAGCTGATGTCCAGTCATCACAACACTGCCCATGTTGTTATGCCTTTTCCTGATGACTCCTCAACCTTCAGCTGACATTTTCTGTTCCCAGGCTGAATTTCATGCATTCCTGCTGTTCTCTCACAAGAGGGGAATCTACCCCTGTGAGTCCAGACCTCTGACATTGTTAGTAACGGACCCCCAAGACCCCACGTTTTCTCCAGGAGATGGTATTTGTAGTGTCCTGTAGCTCCTTATCCTGTTATCTTAGGAGAGAAACCCTTATCAGGATAAACCATCTGCATGAAAACATTAACAGCTGAGCAAATGGAGCTTCAGTCCAGGGAGAGTCCAGACCTTGTGAATATCTGGTATTCGGCCAGCAGAAAGCTCTGAAGTTGTACAAAGACACGTGACCAGTGCTGTATCAGGGTGGGACAATAACCCCATCCATCAGGACAGAGCAGGACCTGACACGCTGAGCAGTGACCCTGAGGAGAAGGGCCTGGGCACTCCAGGGTCCCCACACCAGCCCGTGGTGCACGCTCACCATGAACAAGGCAGCTGCACACGGGGCTGCATGAGGAGGAGCGTGGGGACCCTGACACCTGGAGTTCTCATCCCATTCGGTTCAGCACTGGTGTGACCCCACACACACGGGGGTGTGCCAGTGTGCGGCTTCCCAGTTTGGAGAAGCAGGGGGGAACTGGAGAGTGCAGGGCTCTGCCAAGGCAGGTTCAGGACCTTGTGCACATGGTGTGGGATGCTGAGGGACCTGGGCTGCTTCAGCCCAACAGCACTGGGGAGGCTGCAGCAGTGCAGGAGAAGCCTGAGAGTGCTTGAAGGGTGGTTTCAGAGGTGGTGGAGGTTTTCTGCATACTGGGAAACAGCATGAGAAAGAAATAATGGCCCAAAGTGCATCTGGGGAGGTCCACGCTGGACATGAGCAGAAAGGAATGTGACTGGAAGGGCAGTGCTGTGGTGGAGCAGGTCAGCAGAGGGAGTCTGCATCAGCCCAAGGCTTTGTGCTTCAAGGAACAGCTGGGGAGGATGCAGAGATCTCAGCAAAGGGAGGAAGATGCTCAGACAAGAGCAAGGTGGGGCAGCAGGGGGGATGTCTGCAGCCTGCAGGGAAAGAGGTGCAGGGGATGCCAGAGCACAGGACAGGCTGTGGTGGAGATGATCAAGGGATGTAAAGAGGCTGAAAGCCCCAACAGACATGAGCTCCTTCTCCCCTTGGCTATGGCTGTCGTCTGCACCTCTGATGCCTGTGACGAGACACCTTGTCCTTCCAGCACAGGGGCCTCATGGCCTCCTTGTCCCCAGCCAGGAACCTGGGAGCTGTGGGACCATAGTCCTGCCCTTGGCCTTGCACAGCCCCACATCACACTGTCCAGGAAGGGCCCTGAGCAATGTGGGAGGAACAGGGTCTGCCTTCCCAGGGCTGGGGGTCAGGGCTTGGCCCTTTGGTTAATGAAACACATTCAGGTTTACTCAGCATCTAAGAGAACTTCACCTTGCTTTTCCTGACCTCTTGTCACTGCATCCCGTTTTCTTCTCTAACCGGACCCTGGGGTCAGTTCCTCAGTAGTGTCCCTCAGTGGGACTCATTAACATTGCAAGAAACTTTGGAGTTTGAATCTGACTTCTTGAGAGGTTTCATCAGCTTCCCCTCAGGGTTTGAGGTCCATGGACTCAGCACCAAACCCACCAGAGGGGTCATTAATGCACCTTGGGCTGCTCCTGTGCTACTGAGCTGGGCTGGGCTCCTGGGACACAGGGAGCTCCTGGCAAGCGGCAGCGCTGCAGAGAGACAGCTCTGCCCAGGAGCAGCTCCTCTGCACAGCGCAGCAGGGCTGACGGCTCAGCCTGGGGATCTCAGGGAGACGAGCAAGGCACTGCCCTGGCTCAGAGAGCTCCACTGAGCCCCTGCAGAGGACGCGGAGGCCAATTCCCACCTGAGGTTTACATACAGGAACACTAAACCAGCCCCCAGGAGCATCCCAAGCCTCTGGAGACACTGGTACAAGCGCAGTTTCCCCTGGCGAGTCCCTTCCCACCCGCAGCTCGTGGAAGCCTCACCCAGGGTGCTGGAGAGACCCTCGGTCGGGGCACCGAGGTCCTGGGCTGCGGTCAGCGGTGTCACAGGGTGGTTGGGCAGCTCCTGGCGGGGCTGTTCACGCCGTCTCCTCTGGTGAGCCATGCTCAGCCGCTGCTACGCGGTCTCTGGGAGAAAGGGAGAGAGAGAAGCTGTCAGAAAAGCTTCAGGGCTTGGGCACTGTGGCCCCAGGCCCAGTGGGGAGGGTGAGGAGACACCTCCCTGATGCAGACGCTGCTGCTGCTGCTCCAGCTGCTCCTGCTGCTGCTGCGGGACCTGCTCCTCCTCTGGCCGCTTTGGGTTTAAAAGCCCAAGTCTCTTTCGCCTTGTGTTCCCTCCCCCTGAGAGGCCCCCAGTCTGGACTTTTCTTTGCTGTACCTTTTAAGTTGTATTTTGTCTTATAATTCAAGTATCTCTTTAAAATGCAAACGCCTGAGACTCTGATACAGGGAACCTGGGGACAAGAACGTTCCTGTGGCAGTTTGTGCACACGAATCCGCGTGTGGCACTGCTTTGCTGATGGAGCTGGGAAGGAAATCCTCGTCCTTCTCTGGAGCCGAAAACCACACGCGGTGGTTGGAGAAACTGCCAGTTTGACCTGGAAGGACGAAGCCAGAATTTGAGGGCAGAAATCAGTTGCCCCAGGTCCTTAGGTCTGGAGGTTGCTCTGGGATGTTCTTCTGTTTTTTAAAGGCCATGTTCCAGAACACAACGATGCCAAGTGAAGGGTCCAGGCTGTGTTTTCCTCCCCGCGCATTTCCCTGTGTGATCTGCTCTGTGACCCCCCGTGAGCAGGGGTTGGACTGGGGGTCTGCAGAGGCCCCTTCAGCCCCACCAGGCTGGGATTCTGTGGTTCTGTGACTCTGCCCTGCGGTTCCCCAGCACCCCCAGGATGTTCCACAGCCCACAGGCAACTGCAGCTTTTCCTTTTCGGGCCGATTTCTGAAAAACCCCTGGCTCTTGTGCTGGGCTTCACCTCCCGTCCGGGTACCCCGGGGTGACAGCGGGGCCTCTCCGGTCCTTCCGCGGGCTCTGCCCGGTCGGAGCAGCAAGGCCGGCGATGGGGAGGGGTTCCCGGGGAGGGCAGAGCCCGTCCCGCGGGGCTGCGGGGACGTTTCTAGGCAGGCTCCGCGCTAAACAGCCCCGTTGCTAGGGCAGGGGGGCATTCCCAGCCCGGCGCTGCGGTAGACAGACCCGTTGCTACGGCTGCGGGGCCTTCCAGGCCGGACTCCGCGCGGCGCGGCCCCCGTCGCTATGGGAACGGGGCCCTTCCAGTGCGGGCGGCGCGCAGCATGGCGGTGCCCCTGCCGAGCGCGGCGCTGAGCGGCGTCCGGAGCGGGCGGGCGTTCGGCACGGCCGGTGAGTCCCGGGCCGGGGAGTCCCGGTTCCCCTGCGCGGGCAGCGGGAGCCGCTTGGGGCGTGGCGGGGAGAGCGCTCGGGCGGCTGAATTGCTGGCGTGGCCGGCTCGGGGAGGCGGGGGTGGCTCCGGCTCTTCCCGGGCTCTCTCGGCCTCGTCTCTTGCGCTCTGGAGAAAGCGGGAACTCTCTGGCAGCGAAGAGGTGGAGTGAACAGCAGAGGCAATGCCGCTGTTCGGCGGCATTCTTTATTTCATCAGCGCTGGGCAGCACTGGTAGACGCTTGCACCTGGGCAGGAACAAGCCCAGGTTCCAGTCTAAGCTGGGGAAGGACCTGTTGGAGAGCAGCGAAGGGGAAAGGGACCTGGGGGTCCTGGGGACAGCAGGGTGACCATGAGCCAGCACTGGGCCCTTGTGGCCAGGAAGCCAATGGTACCTGGGGTGGATTAGAAGGGGGTGGTCAGTAGGTCAGAGAGGTTCTCCTGCCCCCCTGCTCTGCTCTGGGGAGACCACACCTGGAATATTGTGTCCAGTTGTGGCCCCTCAGCTCCAGAAGGACAGGGAACTGCTGGAGAGAGTCCAGTGCAGCCACCAAGATGCTGAAGGGAGTGGAGCATCTCCCGTGTGAGGAAAGGCTGAGGGAGCTGGGGCTCTGGAGCTGGAGAAGAGGAGACTGTCCCGGAGGCACCCCAGGTTCGTTTAAGGGACAACAGGGTCCAAAACAACTTTTGTTAAACCGGTGAGAAACAGGGTTTTAGCATCCAAAAGTGACTCGAATACAGGTTCGGATACCAGTTGAGGAAAATGATGAAGGGGCAGCAACCAATACGACAGGCGGTGCACAGAGTGCGTGCACGTGGCTTCACCAAAACAATGCCGGAGCCGTCCCTGAGTCCGGGAGGAGTCCACACTTGCCTGAACACGGTGTGGGGTTATTTTGAAGAGATACACGTGCTGTAGTGAGTACGGAAAGTGCACACTCGCGATTCTGCGAGGCTAAATTTATAATACACTCGCAATCCTGCGATGGGCAGTTTCACTCACACCCGCGGCGGCAAGGCAGCGGAGTCTCCATCCCGGGGGGGCTCTCGGCGGCAGCATCTCGCTCGTGCTGCGAGAGACCCGCGACAAATGGGCGGAGTCTTGACGAGAGTCCCATTTTTTATTGGCTGATCACATCTGACTGTGGGCATTCCAGAAGCTTCTCTGCACCCCCACTCTGGCTGTGGGTGCCCCTGAAGCCTCCAAACATCCCCCACACTGGCTGCGGGCGCCCAGCGGCTCCCTGGCACCTCGGCGCTCCCTTCTCCTAACGGCCCTGGCCAGGGGCTCTGGGGCCAAACAAAAGAAGCTGTAGCAGAGAGAGAGGGAGATGTGTCTACTCCTTCCATGATGAAGGAGGGAGGGGGAGAGAGGGGGGTTTGCACCCTGCCACACCCACTGTCCTGTCCTGTACCCCACTATACTGCCCCTTCACCCTGCATACCCCCTCCCTACCCCCCTGCACCCCAATGTCCTCCACGTGGTGCTGGTGGATGGATCCAGCTCAGCACAGGGTGGGGTGCCCGACTGCTCTTCCTGGGCCCCCCCCAAATCCTGCTGTGAACCAGCAGATCCCAGTACAGCCCAGCACCGCTGTGCCTGCCCAGGGGGTTGCAGCCAGTGGGGGGTGCCCAGGAGTGGGTACTGACAGTTTGGGGGAGCACCCGCCTGGCCCCAGCCCAGGGCAGCGTGTTGGGGTGATCCTGGGTCCCCACACCATGACACCCAGCAGCAGCCACTACGTGTGTGTCACAGGGCTGTGCTTGTCCCCCTGTCCCCTGCAGGGCTGGGGACACACACACATACCCAAGCACCTCAGAGCCCCCACCACCCCCTCCCACAGGCATCCCCACTCTGATGCCTTTATCACCCTGAGCATCCTCACCTGCACCCCCATGCTCCTGGACACCAATTTAAGCCCAGCAGCCCCAGTGCTGGGATGTGTTGTGCTCAGCTCTGTTCCCTGTGCCCACTTTGGGGGTTTCCTGCTTTATCTGCCCCCACTTAGGTGTTTTATTTCCCCCTGATGGATGCTGGATGTGCAGTGGGACCTGCTGCTGTTGCCATGGTCCCCCTTTGCTGCCCAGGGTGGGGGTGCTGGGACCACCTGCAGCCCCAGCTCATTTGGGGGGTGATGACTGGCAAACCAGCCTTCCCCCCACCCTGGGGGCACCCATTCTGCCCCCCTCTCTGTGCACTCTAGGTTCTCCCCATCCCTCTTCCCCTCTGCATCCTCTCTCCAGTTCCTCTGATCCCAAATATCACAGCTCCTGTGCTTCCCCCTCACACCCCCCATGCCCCAGATTCTTTCCTGGGTCTCCCCGATTCCTCTTTACCCCTCCAAATCCCCTCCAGCTCCGTTGCCCTCCGCAGGACTTTGCTCCTGTCCCCTGCTCAATCACCTCTATCCCCACCGAGCACCTTCAGCTTGGCTCTGGTCCCTGCATGCTCACTCCCACCCTGTGTGACACCCCCTGCACCGTCCCATCCCTTTCCCCCTCCCCATATACACTTGGATCCTCTCTGGACCCGTCTCCAAGACCCTCCCTGGGTTTCTGTGCCCCCTGCTCTGCTCCAAGCTCCTCTGGGGCCACCCAGACCCCTCTGTCCCTTCCTCTGCTCCCCGTGCAGCAGAGCGGCCTGCGACCTCGGTCAGGATGTGCTCCCCGTGTTCCCCCTGGATGGGACCCTGCCCCACGGTGTCACAGCGAATAGAGCCTGGAAAGAGGCTTTGCTGTCATCCGCTCTGGGTCGCCCATGGCGTGGCTGGGCTGGGACAAGCACCAGCCGCCTCCTTCCCCAGGGGAGCTGGAGCTGGTCACATCGTTGTGCAGGTTTTGGCAGTCGTTCTCCTTGCTGGTGTTCTTCAGATGACCTGAATCCCAGAGCACAAAATCTTTCCCATTGAGATTTCTCCCAAACAGGCACGGGTGTCAGAGCCGGTGAGCTCCAGAGTGAGCGCTGTGCTGTCCCCGCGCTGTCCTTTGTCCCTGCGTGAGCAGTGAAAGCCTGGCAGCTGTGTGGGGGTGTTATTTTTCTCTGCTAAAGTGGCTGAAGCATTTCAAAGGGTTTCCCCAGGTGTTCTTGGCAGAGAGCTAAAGCCAGGCACATTTCCCTGGCCTCTGCATCACCCAAGACACTTCAGTTCTGCTTTTCCACCAAGCTGAGTGGTGTTGTCGATGCGCTGGAGGGAAGGGGTGGCATCCAGAGGGACCTGGACAGGCTGGGGGGTCCATGTGAACCTCATGAAATTCAACCAGGCCAAGTGCAAGGTCCTGCACCTGGGTCAGGGCAATACCCAGTACCAGCACAGACTGGGGGAGGATGGATGGATGGATGGATGGATGGATGGATGGATGGATGGATGGATGGATGGATAGCAACCCTGTGGAGAAGGGCTGGTGGGTGACAAAAGGGACATAAGCTGGCAATGTGCACTCGCACCCAGAAAGCCAAGTGTCTCCTGGGCCACATCACCAGCAGGTGGAGGGAGGGGATGCTCCCCCTCTGCTCTGCTCTCCTGGGGCTCCCCAGAGAACCGAGTCCAACTCTGGGTTGTCCGGCACAAGACAGACATGGACCCCAGGGGCTCTGTCCCTCTGTCACCAGTGCTGCCTCAGTCCCACCCTGCTCCCTCCAGCATTTTAGAACGATGCTAAAACCCAACCTGTGGCTGGTGATGCCAACCCAGGCGATGTGTGGGTCAAAAATCACCATCACATATATTAACCCTCCTAAAACCAACATGGAAATGGCAGATGTTTGTGCCTCCTTGTGTGGATGCAGCTCTGGCTGCCTCGTCCCGCATCCCACCCTTGCAGCTCCAGGACAGACCCCACACTGGTGGCCCTGCCTGCATCTCCCGTCCCAGAACAGCCAAAGGAGCCGCTTGTTTTGGCCTCCAACTGGCTGATTTAGCCTGGTTCCCTTTCTCCATGAAGGATAAAACCCGGTGCTGAGGCTCCGGTGTCAGTCCCAGCCTGTGCCTACCCTTCGTTGTGTGTCATTTCATGTGATTTTGATCACATCCTTGAAAACAAAAAGAACCTCCAACCCACTCAGTCTCAGCCCTCCCAAGGCAGAGATATTTCCGCGTGGTGAACGCTCCCATGCAAATTCTCCCATGTCCTATTTTAGGTTTCTCGCTGGCACTGGCTGCAGACAACTGCGCTGGAGCTCCTGTCAAGCCTTAGACAAGGGTCTCAGGGATATGGGTCAGTGCCAGGGGTGGGTTATGGTTGGGTTCCATGATCTTGAGGGTCTTTTCCAACCAAAATGATTAATGAGTTTTTAGGGTTTATCCCAAATGATGGGAACCCCCGGTTCCAGCTCTGCTCTTTACCAAATACCTTTTAGAGGCTGAAGAGGAAGGAGATGCAACACCTCAGCATACGGGGGGTCTTCCCCAAAGCTTCCCAGTGTCCCTTCTGTCTCCTCTGCACATCAGGGCAGGGCACAAGGGACAAAGTACCACCAGCACGCTCTGAAAGGTCATCATTTCTACCAACTGCAACCTGATCTGGGTGAAGATGTCCCTGCTCATGGCAGAGGTTGGACTGCATGAACTGTGAAGGTCCCTTCCAACCCAAACTGTTCTGTGAGTCTGATGGCTGCACTCCAGTGGCGGGGATTCAGTTCAGGAGGGACCCAGGTTTTCAGGAATGCGGACCCAGGAGTTTGGGAGAGAGGACCCAGGAGTCCTGGAGAGAGGACCCAAGCGTCCGGGAAAGGGACCCAGGAGTTCAGGCGGGGATTCAGGTCAGGAGGGACCCAGGAGTTCGGGAAAGGGACCCAGGAGTTCGGGAAAGGGACCCAGGCGTTCAGGAAAGGGGACCCAGGAGTTCGGGAAAGGGACCCAGGAGTTCGGGAGAGAGGACCCAGGAGTTCAGGTGGGGATTTAGTTCAGGAGGGACCCAGGAGTACCCCTAAGGACCCAGTAGTTGGGGAGGGACCCAGGAATTTGGGAAAGGGACCCAGGAGTCCTGGAGAGGGGACCCAGGAGTTCGGGAAAGGGGACCCAGGGGTACCCCTAAGGACCCAGTAGTTGGGGGGGGACCCAGGAGTGCCCCAAGGGACCCAGGAGTTCGGGAGAGAGGACCCAGGCGTTCGGGCGATCCCGCTGCGTGGCCACGCCCCCTCCCCATCACCCCGCCCCCCTCTCCTTGGCCCCGCCCCCTCCGCCCCTGCACCGCGCGGCCTCCCCGGAGCCGAGCGGGCTCCGTCCCTCTCCTCCCCCCCCGCCCCCCCTGTGCTCCGGGTGCCGAGTTCGAATCCCCCCGCAGCCGCCTCCTCCCCCCGCTCCCTCGGTGTGCGGGGCCTTGCGGGAGCGCTGCGTGCGGGGCAACGCGGGGCGGGAGCCCCCGGCGCCCCCGGGATGCGTGAGGGCGGCCGGCAGGGCCTGCGGCTGAGAGGAATCAACCTGACAAGAGGTTTTGTTCCATGGAACAGGACAGGATGGGTCTTCCCTGAATATCGCTGGATCTGTTACAGTTGGATTAATATTAGGATGGCAACCAGCCCTGTAGCCATAGAACTCTTGTGATCAGTAACCAAACTCTGTTCTTAAAGCTGACATAGATTTATGGTATATTCTTACAAGGCAGGTAACTGTAACCGAGCCTTATTCTTAAGGTGGACATAGATTTACGATATATTCTTTTAAAGTTGGTACCGTAGAAAATAACTGATAATTGTAGCATCTTTTAGATAGAAAGTTTGTGTTATTATAGGTGTGGAATATTCTAATGGTTGTCAGGGGTGTAATGAATATGTATGTGACTGACTTGTATAATAAGGTATGGTCTGAATCAGCTGTTGGAAGCTTTGGGTGCGAACCCCTGGTTTCCCAGCGCTGGAATAAAGCACCGCATGGAACTGTGCCCGTGGTTATGTGTTCTGATTGCTGACATTAGCACAAATCACAACTGCATTTTTCACATCCTCCTCCTCCTCCTCCTCCTCCTCCTCCTCCCGCTCCTGTCCGGGATGTGCAGCTGCAGCAGGCTCAGTGCCAGGACCACAAGGTGCAGGGGCACCAAGAGCGGGGCCGCAGCCGAGCGGGTCCAGCAGAGCCTTGGGGAGGGCTGCCCTTGGAGCAGGGCCGGAGCTCTAGCCCTCTCCCTGCAGGCCTTTCCCTGCCCCCGCAGCGCTCACCCACTGCCCAGCGCAGCCTCACAGCCACCAAGGAAACACCCACAGCGTGAGACCCAGCGGTTTGCAGGGGGGGCTTTACTGATGGGGGCAAGAGCTGGTGCCAGCAGCCTGGCCGGCACTGGCGCTCGTCACGCCGGAGAAGGCTCTTGCTGGACGTCTCTCTCGCGAGCCTCAGCGCCTGAGACGGTCTCCTGGCACTGGCCGACGTGGAGCAGATCCGCTCTCCAGAGCTGCGGAGTTGAGTACAAAGCTCTGTAGTCTTGTATGCACAGAGGTGCAGAGCAACAAGTCTGGTCAGGACACCTGTGGTGGGATCTGCTGCTGTCTGGAGAGAGCAGGTCCAGGTCCCTGGGGTGCAGTCCCACCCTGCTGCTCTCCGTGCCCCCAGGGCTGTCAGGAAAACACCCTCTTTGCCCAGCTCTGGCCTGAAGCTGGCCCACAGCCCCTTTTGCAGAGGCGAGCACTCCAAAAGGCAAACACTCAACTGGGAATGCTCTTTCCCCAGTTGTTTTTCACGGCCTGCGGTACCTGGGCCTCCCATTGCTCTGGCTCTTTTTTCCAGGCCTTTGGCGGTGCCACTGCTGCGCTTCTGCTCTATCTTGCTGCACAAGGACTCCCAGAGCTTGCGTGTTTCCTCCTCCGTGCACACGCGGGGCTGCGCCTGCAGGACCACGGCAATGCAGCAGCAGGCAGTGTTGGTGTCCCTGGCAGGGGCTGGGGGGATTTCAGCGCCCCCCCTCCCTCCTGCCCCTTCTTTTCAGCCTCTCCATCAGCCCTGCTTTGCTCACGGTCCCGACTGCAGAGCCTTTCTGCAACGACCCCTGAGCCAAGGGAGCGCGGGGCTGAAAGCAACCCGGCTGCTTGCTGTCCCAGACCAGCCTGGCCGCACCGTTGCGCCGTCGCCATTACAAACGCCACCACATCGAGCCTTGGGGACGTACCGGTCCTGCCCTCCTCTCCCCCGCCTTGGCAGGGGGTGCAGCCTGGGGTGCAGCTTCCCGCAGGTGTTGGCTGCTGCCTGCCTCTTTCCCCGACCGTTCCCAGCGCAGCACGGCCAGCTCGCTGCAGACACACAGCGGGAGGAGGTGGTGTGAGCACAGGAGCGCGCTCCAGCCGGGCTCCCAGCTGGGCGCCAGCCGCGGCCGCAGGAGCGGCTCTGCCGAGAGGCCGGTGCCAGGAGAAGCGGCTCTCTCCCGCGGGGCTGCGGGGAGCAGGAGGAAGGGACTGCGGGAGAGGAAGCACTGCCCGTGTCCGGAGAGATTTACCACTGGAGCTTGTCCTGCAGATCCAGCTGCTCATCCCTCTCCCCTCTCCTCTTGCGGGCCACCTGCCCCAGGATGCAGGTCACCACCTCCCGCAGGGCCCGGTCTGTCCGTGGGGAAAGGCTCCTGCAACAGCAAGGACAAAGTCTCCCTGACTCTGCAGCTGGGACCGTCCTGCCTCTTCCCACACTCAGCCCCACAGCTATGCGGCCCCGTTCTGCCCCACAGCCCCCTGGAGGCAGGAGGGGTTTCAAGCCCCTGCTCTGGCCCCTGCCGTGGGGTCTAACCCAGCCCGTTCCCGTGGCTGCAGAAATCCCCGGGCGCCCTGTGCAGCCCCGTGGCTCGGGGGTTGGCTCCCTGTACCCACCACCTCTGGCTCACCCCCACGGCCCCAGGGCTCGGCTGGAGCGGGCACACTCGTACCGCTTCGGGGGGATGCTGTTGTCCTCAGGGACTGTGGGGGGCTCTTCTCCGGCCTCTTCCCAGTCCTCCATAATGGTCCTGATCTCCAGCAGGTCACAGCTGGACTCGTCTGACTCCACGCTGCTCGGGGAGCTGTCTGAGGAGCACTCGGGGGAGCTGGATTCCTGCACAGGAGGAGACTCTCACACAACAGCCCCGCACCCGGAGGGTGCTGCTTCCCAGCACGCAGACCCCAGAACACTTCTGGATGGACCACAGGGGACGGGGAGAACCGGGAGAAGGAGCTCAGCAGGCCCTGGGGTGACCTCTGAGTGTCACCAGGGTTTCACTGCAACTCTGTGTCCCCCTTCTTGCTCAGGAAGGGCAGCATCACCCGCCCGGCTCTGCTGCAGCAACGCTGCTGTGATGGCTTGGGTGCCAGAGGTGCTTTGCGGTCTCAGCCGCCTCGCGGGAGAAAGTGCTCTTCTTCTGCAGGAATCCCAAGTACCTGGCTCCTCTGCATCTCCTCTGGGTTTTCTGCCTCTCCTTCCACACCGGGTGTCTCCTTTTCTGCCTCGGCCTTTGCTTTCATTGCTCCGGCTGACGGCCGTTTACTTTTTTCCCCTACCGCCGCCTCTTTTTTCTTCTTTTCCTCTCCTTCCAGGAATTTCTGGATATACTGTGGAAGCTTCTCCTCTTTCTTCTTCTGCCGTTTATTCTGGAGGCCGAATGAAATGCAATAGCAGGCAGCATTAGTCTGTCCTGCCACGGCTGAGCTGTTTCCCTCCCTTCCCTCCCTTCTCTTCTGCCTCGCTGTCCACGCTGGTTTGCTCCCAGGTTCCCGCAGGCTCCACCGAGGAGCCCGTCTGGGATGACCAGGGAGATCAGCCACCACCGGGCTACAAACCAGCCGGCAGCTGGCGAGCCCAGACAAGCCCTGCAGCCACCGGGCCGACAGAAACAGCCCCACGTGAGGGCTCTGGGGGTGTTTCCAGGCTACTGGAAGTGACAAGTATATTCTCAACTGACAGTGACCCGCCTCTCTCCAAGCAAACACCAAAGCAACCGGTCAGTGGTCCCGTGAACACCCAGTGAAGAATCTTGTGAGCACCGGCATGTGTGGAGCAACGCTGCTCTACAGTCCAGTAGGATGTGCTCCTGCAGCATCCGGTGTCGGGTACCTTTTCTCTTCTCTCAATGGCTCTGGCTATGAAGTCCACTTCTCTGGGTGCAACCAGAGGCGGTAGCTTTCCTTTCTCCTCCTTTTCCTTCAAGCAGCTCCTCTGGATGACCGGTAGCTGCCTGCAAAGACACAACAGGGCGTGTTGGCAGGAGCGCAGGAGGAGCTGGTTCTGCATCCTGTGCTTCCAGGTGGCGCACCTGCTTCTGCAGCAGAACGGGCTCTGCTCACAGCCTTGTGATCAAGTCCCCAGGCACAGAGAAGACCCCAAGCTGTCAGCCTCGGATGTGCCCAACAGCCCCCCTGCAACCCAGGATGCCCAGGTCTCGGCCCTCTCTTGCTGGAGCACCCAGAGGAACAGGGTCCTGTGCCCGGAGATAGCGCTACGCCCTGTACGGGCAGGTTGGGCGCTGGGGACACAGTGTCAAAGGGAGGAGGACGTGACCCCACGGAAAAGCCATCCTGCCACTGAGCTCTCCGTAAGACAGGCGTCAGCGCAGAAGAGGCTCCTGGTTGCTCAGGGCAATCCTCTGCAGTAACTAACTGCAGAACGCTGTTCTCAGCAAACAGAAAGGCCAGGCTCATTTCAACCTGAAGGGAAAGCCAAAATGACCTTCTGCTCCTGGAACGAGCCTTTGCACTTGGCTACTCAAGACATCTGCACATCGGAAGGGAAGAAAGAAATGGTGGTGCCAGCAGAGTCTGCCAAGAAGCTGCAGACACTGCCATGAGCAAGAAACCGTGAGTCAGTGGGACGTGGGCAAAGCGCACGTGGGGTGTTTCCGGGAGAAACGTCTCGCTCCCACAGAGACCGGAGCAGGGGGCCACGCTCACCCGTTTATGCGAGTGTCTCACCTGGCGTGAGGCTCACTCCCCTCGGCTTTCTGACCCTGCTCCGGCGTCACAGTCAGGGCAGGTAACCGATGTGGAGGAAGCCTGGCTCGACGGAGGAGGCGCTTCCCGGCAGCATCCTCTAGAAACGGGAAAGGAGACGGTTCTTCAGAACAGCATCTCGGTGTTGTTCTGGGAACCGGGTGCCACTCGTGTGCCAGTTCCAAGGAGAGTGACGTGCGGGTCTGCTCAGGGCTGTGGTAACACTGGGGAAGGTGGTCCTTTTCATCCCTTTGGGGGAAAGCCATGTTTCCTGGGAGGTCTTAGGCCTTTTCTGACACTGGTTTTTCATCCAACGCCCCATGCCCACAGTGCACCGTTATTCCCTGGGGAAGACTGTTTGCATGGCTTTCTCTCATCCATGCGCTGAAACGGGGGCTTCCATGGCAGATACTGGTGCTGTCCAGGAGTCATTCTGGGGAGGGGAATCATTTATCTCACGGGAACCCGGCTCTGGGGTTTCTGCATTGGTCCCGTGCACACAGATTTGCTGCTGGGGCAGGTTCACACCACAGGCCGTCACCTTTTCCCTTCACACATCCGTTCAGGTCTATCAGCGCTGGCACTTTGGGCATGGTCTCAAGTTGGTACCTGGCAGAGGAAGAAGGCAGCAGGCTGAAGAAAGGACACCACGTTGTTTCCCACCGCAGCCCAACCCGGAGGGACGCAGCAGAAGCTCCAGTGCCGGGAGAGGCCCCGTCAGCCTGTGCCCGCGTTTCTCCATCCTTCCCTGAGAATGGCCGTCCTCCCACAAAACCCCCTTGCTGCTGCTGGGGAAATGACTCTGCTCATCGCGCACATGGAGAGCAGAGTATTATCTAGTGCTCTGGTTTTCTAAGACGCCTTTGAATTCTGATCTTGCCCTCCGAGTTCCTCGTAGAGCCTTGCAGATTAACGTTTCCGGACCTAAGAGCAGTCTCTCCCAGAGAGGAAAGAAAAGGAGCAGGAGAAACGTAGCGGGAAATGTTGCCTAAATGCGTCTCTAGGTCCACAGCAGGACAGATGCAGAAGCCGTGCCACTGTCCCCCGTTCCTCCAAGTGAAGTCAAACGTACCATGGCAGGACGACAACACGTCCAGAAGAGGTCTGGGAAGCAGCGGTGTCATGGCGTGAGATGACCGAGTCCCTCATCTCCGGCATCTGCAACGAGGACAGAGGCGGATGACGGGAGGAGCGGACGCTGGGAAGGGCCGGCTGCTCGCTCCGCCTCAGCCCAGCGCCAGCAAAGAGCCAGAGCCGCCCAAGGGCTCTGGGCTCAGCAAGCCTTGCCCTGCCTGTGCCTCTGCTCCCGGCCCCCAGAGTGGGGCACGCAGCGCTCCCCGCCATCAACGCCGGCCTTTTCTCGCAAAGGGCAGCTCCTCTGGGGGTGGCTCTTGCAAAGCCCGGCCATTGCACGCCAGGGAGGTGCTCTGCAGAGAGCCTGCTGTGCTCTAGAGCTCCAGGAGCCCAGGGGCTGAACGAGGCATGGCCGGCCAGGGGAAAGCAGCCCCCAGAAAGCATTTCAGAAGCAGCCGGAGTGGCGCTGGGAAAGTGAAAATCCTACCTCGAGAAGAGCTTGCAGCATCTTGCCAGCGCCATTCAGCCTTTCCAGAAAGTCTAAGTAAAATCTCATTTTCACGTCTTTTCCCTGGACAATCAGCATGCCCACGTCCCTCCAGATGATGGCAACGTTCTGCCCGTTCTCTACGCAGGCATGGAAAAGGTGCGTGGTCCTTTCCATGTAGAGCTGCACGGTGCCCTCAGAGACAGCGTTCTCTGAGGCTATCTGAGCATACGGCAGTTGCTCGAAATCTTGGTGGCCTGAAAGACGAGAGAAGAGGAACACATGAGCTTGCAGACCTGCTGGGCAGGCTACAATCAAAGGTCTGCAGCCTCCAGGCCCTCGGGCAACACTTTGGTACTGGGCTGTCTGGCTGGGCCAGCGCCTCTGAGGAGACGCTCGGCTTGTCCCTTCCTCTTAAAGTGGGCAGTGAGGTGCGGAGCAGACAGCGGTGGCTTCTCTGATACAGAAAGGGAAACAAAGAGTCTTAGGCACTTGGTGGGAAGAAGAGTGACTGCGGGACAAAGTGGGGAGATAGGCGCCAGGTCCCAGGGCAGCTGGAGGGTGCCAGCCCACACTCGGTGCTGTCTTTGTCTTTAGAGAGAAACGCACCCCAAACACAGCCCCAAGCTCCTGGTGCTCCCCGGGGTCCCACAACAGCTGCCCCAAAGGCAGCAGTGACCAGAAGGCGCAGGTGTCCCGCCAGTGGCTTTTGGAAGGAACCGTCTTTCCCCCCTGGGTTTCCCCTGCTTTTCCCCCGTGCAAGGAGGCTGAGGGAGCTGGAAGAGCCCCGGCATTTGCCTGGACGAGGTCTAGAGCAGCAGAAAGGGGGAGCAAGAGTTGAAGCATCATGGAACCAGAAGACACCACACCAAGGAAGCTGTGAGGGACCCTGTTGTTGAAGCAGGACAAAGAGAGTGCGCTCTTAGCTGCATTGTCCTCTGGGGATTCTTTAAAACAAACAGCTGGGCAGGGTCCTTCCACAGCCGGCTGGTTTTGTCGAGTGGAGCTCTTGGCAGGGCCGCGGTGGGTGGTTGGTGCTCCCCTCAGTCACCTCTGGAGAGCACAGCACCCCTCCCACCCTGCTCAAGGCCAGCGCCGCTTTCACGCTGCTCACCAGGGAAGTCTGTGCAAGCACAGCGGAGCTCACGGTCCTGCGCAACAGCCTTTTCAGGTTGGAACACGGGTCTCTCCACGATCACCAGATCCTGGTCACTGAGGGCTACTCGCTTCGTGACAACCGCAAAAGTCCCGATTCCGGGAACGCGGACAGCCTGGAACAGAGGAGATGGCGGATGGGAAGAAGCCTTGGAGGGGCAGACGGGTGACTTGTCAGAGGAGGCTGATGGTGCTTAGTGCCCTGCCCTGGCCTGAGGTACAAAGGAGCAAGATGGACTCCTTGGGAGAACACAAACAGGGGCTGCGCTTTTCCCTCGCACCCCCCTTCAGCTACGAAGAACCAAATAGGTGAGGGAAAGCTGACAAACACCCTCTGGCTCAATCAGATAGAAGGCAGGGGGTTCCCACGCTTGGAATAAATCCAGATGTGTCCCGGGCTTCCAGGTTTTCACATGCAACTCTGACGGGGGGACCTTCTTGTACATCTGAATGGACAGAGAAGGTGTCCATGTCACGGTGTGCATTGCAGTGTTGTGCTGGGGCGTTGCTCCTGCTTTCAACGCACGGGAAGAACAGCTGCACCCGATGGCAAAGGGCTGTCAGGACTTGATCAGCGTCCATCAGGGTGTGAGGGGAGAAGGAGGTGAGGCCCACCTGGTGGAGAGCCAGCTGCAGGCTGAGGTGATACGATGTGCTGGCCCAAATCTTAGCGAACTCTGGAAGAACAAGGGAAAGACCCGTCATGCTCTGAGGCAGCAAGCTCAAGACCGTTCGGCCCACTCCTGTCCAAGGAGCGATGCATCTTCCACTCAGGCATTTCAGGTGGTCTCTCTCCAGCCCGGCAAGAACCAAGGGACACCTCATGCTGCCTCCAAGGGGCTCCTTTCCTTGCGGGTGCAGCTCTCCAGGGTGTGACCCACTCCCACGGGAAGCCGGCAGTGCTCTGCCCTGCCCGCGGGGGCACGGGGCTGCGCTCCACGCGGCTCTCGGAGGCTCAGGGCAGGCCCTGGTGTCTCCCCAGCAGGGGCCGGTTTTGCCGGGTCACATCTCTGAACACACAGAGCCCACGTGGCCCACGAGCACCTTCAGCTCTTCCATTCAGACGTGAGCTCAGCGTGGGCAATGCCCAGCGCCAGGCAAGGGCAGCCCCTTGGGGTCAGGGGCTTCTGCCTGGGCTGCCCCAGGAAGGCAGAGGCCACGTCAGGGAGGGAACCAGGAGCCCTGGCTGCCACATCAGCCCCTCAGCCCTTTGGGATGGTCAAGCAGGTCCCTCCTTGCACTCACCACTCCTCAGCAACCACCCCCCACAGTCCTCGGGTTTCCATGCCTGATTTCAGAGATGTCCTTGACCCAGACACACATGTGAAATTGGGCCTGGAGGCCTTACCATAACGCTCCAGCTTCTCAATAGTTGGGCTCAGGTGAGGCTGCAAGAAGAGCTGTCTTGCCATCTTAGTTCCACTCCTGCTTCAAGTCAACAACTGCAGAGAGTGGCTGGACAATGGCTTTACTGCTTCTCCTTGTCCTCGTCCTTCTCCTCCTCCTTCTTCTCCTGATCCTTCTTCTCCTTCTCCTCCTCCTCCTTCTTTTTCTCTCCTCCTCCTCCTCCTTCTCCTTCTCCACCCTTCACCCTCCTTGGTGCTGTCCTGCTCCCTCTCTCCGCCTTCTCCTCCTCACTGCAGAGCAGCTACTCCAGAGCAGAGCGGTGCGAGAGCAGCTCTCAGCACTTGGAGTCCACTCGGCCTCACCGGGGTGAGTGGGGCAGACGCTGGTCACGACAGGGACAGGGGGGCTGTCACCACTGTGACGTGTGGCTGTCCCACTGTGACCCCGGACCGTGTCACAGAGGGGCTGCACACACCCTCCCCCCAGGCCCTGCCAGGGGCTCTGCAGTGGGCAGGGGCTTCCGGGAGCTGCCCCCACCCCACTGTCTCCTGAGCGGGAGGGGTTTCCCCAGGCCACCCCTGCCATGTCCCCACATGGGGACACCGGGCTGCAAGCGCCGATGGGCTTCCTTCCACCCTTCCCCGCTTCTTCCTGCCCCTCTCACCCAACGTGTCTGCAGCGGGGAGCGCGGCTGCCCTGCCTGGCGCAGCTTGGGCAGGCGATGGCTGCTCACACCGGCTTTGGAGCCGGCTGCACCCCTCTCCCACCGGCCCCGGCAGCACCGGACCTGCTCCCACACGGGTCCCGCTGCAGCTCCCGCTGCTCACGGTTCCCAGTGCCATGGAGAGGACTGCTCTGATTTGCTGAAGGTGCTGAGGGGGGTGCCGTTGCCAAACTCGGGGAGGGGGTTCAGGCTGCCGAACCAAACAGGGTGGTGATGGATGGCCGCTGCTCCCTTGGTGTTCCCAGGAGAGAGGCCTGGTCCATGCAGCAGCACTCGCGGTGCCCTAGGGCTCATTAACGCTCCGTGCCACAGGTCGCCCGGCTCCAGGCCGCCCGCCTGGTCCCACGGGCCGTCGAAGGGCTCAGGGTCGATAACTCTTGCGGGAATGGCAGGGTGTGCGGTTCCAGCTAAAGGGCCTTGGACAGATTACACGGAAGTGTTTTCTATGGGTGTAAGACGTGATGGCCCAGACCGGTGAGAACGATATCTCGGGTCAGAAAACCACCCCGGTGTGTGCGATGTGTGAATGTTGGGCCTGGGCGTGTGAACGAGTGGGTCGGAATGCCGCCCACAAGATACGCATGGGAACGTGACTAAAACCAGTCACAATAGGAGTGTGGTGTGTTTAGAATAACAATTATTGAACAAAGTCATTTGTCTAACCTCTTAGCCCAAGCTCATCCCTGTAAATCTATAAATGGAGAACCGTTAATAAAAGAGAGCTCAGCTCTGCCCGGCTCTGCTCTTGCTGCCAACAAGAACTCTGTGCCTGTGCGCCCCGTCTGCGTCTGTGTGAATCGTTCCTCATCGCCACAACGCTGACAATCCTTTCCTCAGAACCCTCCGGGTCCCCAGCACCCTCCTGTCTCGTCCTCCCTAACAATGATTCAGTCCCCATTCCTCCCCGTCTGCACAAAAACGTGGTTTGCAGGTCACCAAGCTGGGGACCCATCCCTGGGGCCGCACAGGCAGTGCCCCGGCCTTTCTGCCTTGTGGACCTGTGGATTTTCTTGAAGAATTCCTTGCCAGATTCAGGCAAGCGTATATCCGTAAGATAATTTCTCTCTAAACACGTGGGTGTATTTTTCCTGGGGTTAGGGACTGTAATAGACTTAACGATATATTTGTTAATCAAACCGGTCTAAATGGATATGTTATCAGTGGCTGTGAAACCTGAGCGTGTGATATTAGTATATGCTGCCATTAAACAATGCAACCTGTACGTAGTCTTTGTAAAAAACTTGTTCCACAGATATGTGTAAAAGCCTAATTTAGCGTACCCTGCAGAACATTCAGGAAGAGACTGACAGAGAGAAGGGCCCAGTTGCATCCTTGTGTGAACGGGATAACGGGGTCTTCAGCACAAAGCGGGAGGAAAACCAGCTCAAGGCCTTGGAGCCCTGGCCAAACCCAGCGTGCTAGGCCAAGGATAAGAAATGCACAAAAGAACGGACCGCAGCCTTCATCCAAAAGACCCCCGCCCGTGACCACCCGCAGACACTGCGCAGGCGCAACAGGAAGGAGCCAGAGCTGAAGACTATAGATATAATTCCTTGGAACTCATTTTAATAAGAACGGCCTTGTTGAGGAAAAGTTATGAATGTGTATAGGCGTTCCTGGAATAACCATGAATACGTAATCCTTTACCACATGTAACCAAGCTGGCCGCTCCTGGAAAGGCGCCGTGGTGCAGCGCAGGCTCCCCGGCCGCCCAGCGCTCTTTTGCCCGCTTGCTGCAATAAATTCTAAGCAATTTATTCCGACGAGTGCGTGCTGTTTATCGTGATCGTCTGTAACACCGTGCACGTTTCCACGCGTACTTTCCGTGCTTAATACAAGCACGTGTATCAATTATTTCCTCGCACAATCGCGGGTGTATTTTCCTCCCCTGCTTCCGCACAAGCACGTGTAACTTTCCGTGCACATCTGCACGTGTATTAACCCTCGCAGGATTGCGAGTGTATTGTAAATTTACCCTCGCAGAATCGCGAGTGTGCACTTTCCGTACTCACTACAGCACGTGTATCTCTTCAAAATAACCCCACACCGTGTTCAGGCAAGTGTGGACTCCTCCCGGACTCAGGGACGGCTCCGGCACTGTTTTGGTGAAGCCACGTGCACGCACTCTGTGCACCGCCTGTCGTATTGGTTGCTGCCCCTTCATCATTTTCCTCAACTGGTATCCGAACCTGTATTCGAGTCACTTTTGGATGCTAAAACCCTGTTTCTCACTGGTTTAACAGAAGTTGTTTTGGATCCTGTTGTCCCTTAAACGAACCTGGGGTGCCTCCGGGACACCCCCCTTTCCATATTGATCCCCAGGAATGAGTCCCCCCTCAGTCTCCTCTTCTCCAGCTCCAGAGCCCCAGCTCCCTCAGCCTTTCCTCACACGGCAGATGCTCCACTCCCTCCAGCATCTTGGTGGCTGCGCTGGGCTCTCTGCAGCAGTTCCCTGTCCTTCTGGAGCTGAGGGAGAACTGGACACAACATTCCAGGGGTGGTCTCCCCAGGGCAGAGCAGGGGGGCAGGAGAACCTCTCTCATCATCTTGCACAATAACGCCCCCAAACTGAGTAGTTTTGCCAAAAAGAAATTGCAAATCTTCCAAACTCTCGCAAATAAATTTGTAATTTAACCAAAAAATGCGCAAATCTTGCCTCAAAATACTAATTTCCCCCCCAATTGCAAATCTTGCCCCAAAACCTTGCAATTTTGAGCCAAAATCTACAAATCTTGACAAGAAAATCCGTAATTTTGCCCAAACTTGGCAAATTTGCAAAAAAATTTATAACCTTTTTAGGGAAACACTCATTTTTTGATCCATTTTTTCAGAGGAAACACATTTTTTTATTAGAAACAAGTGCATATTTTGGAGAAAACCCCAATTTTAGGGCCATATTTGGGGAGAAACACCCATCTTTGGACCCATTTTTGGAGGGTGCACACAGTTTTGGGTGCACTCATTTTTTTTTGGGGGGAAAAACAACTTTTGGGCCCACATTTTGTGGGCAAACACCATTTTTTGGACACATTTTTGGAATGAAACACCCATTTTCAGTCCCATTTTTCGTGGGGTAGTACCCATTCTGGAGGGAACAAGACCCATTGTTTTGGGAAAAAAACCAACACTTCCAATACTTGAGGTCCATTTTTGGGGGAAAACACTCAGTTTTGCGGGGAACCCATTTTTATGGGGAAAAAGCATTTTTGGGGCCCATTTTTTGGGCAAAGTACACAATTTGGGGGTGTCCTGGTTATGTCACAAACCAGACCGGGTCTCTTTCAGTGATTTTCTCTCAGCTAAGCTCTTCTCGGTCGCTGTACCTTTCTGGGTCAGCCTGCCTATTTTTCCCAGGATGCCCGTGGCGCCGAACTGGAACTCGCCTCCAACCCTCGTCATCTTTTCGGTCCCCTAGCGGTGCCCGACAGCGACAGGGCAGGGGCTGTCTCAGGTCCTCCCCCTCTGCCCAACAGGGCAGGGCTCCATCGCCTTTGGGGGTGTCCCCTGGAGCCTCTCCGAGTGGCGCCAGCAGCTCCGCGCTCAGCACCAGCGGGTGCGGCCCCTCCTGAGGGGATGGGGAAGAGGGGGCGGGGCCACTGGCCGGCGGCGCGCGAGGCTGAGGCGGCGAGCTGCGATTGGCCGGCCGGGCCGCAGCGGCCGTTCCCGCCTGAGCCTTGGGGCGGAGCCAGAGCGGGAGTGCGGGGGGCGGCCGGGCCAGGAGCCGCCCGCAGAGCGCCCGGAGAGCGGGCTTCGGGGACTCTGCCCGGGAACGAGCGGCAGGAGGAGAGGAGACGGCCCCAGCGGTACCGGGTGAGCTTCTGGCTGGAGCCTGGGAGCTGTTCCTCCCAGCGAGGGCTGTCGGGCACTGAACGGGCTGCCCAGGGCAGGGCTGGAGCCGCCATCCCTGGAGGGGTTTCCACAGGAGCTCCTGAGGGCCGTGGGCAGTGCCGGGGGGTTGTGCTTGGACTCCAGCACCTTCAAGGTGTTTGACACCCAAAGGGATTCTGTGGCACACTCAATTTTCACATTGCCATGGAGCCCGGAGGTCCCAGCGGGGTTTGGATCAGCGTGTTCTGGAACATTCTCAGTGGTCGGGTCTGTGTGCAGAGTGTGGTGGGAACGAGAAGAGAGGAGATGGAGAGAACAGTGGGGAGGTGGAGGAGCAGGAGTGGAGGTGAATACCAGAGAGAGCGAGTGTGTGCGGATCAGCAGTGATCACCCCAAACCTGCCCCGCAAACACGGCACCCAAAATCCTGCACCCCAAAATACTCTTCCCAAACCTGCACCCCAGATCCTGACCCCAAGCCCTGCACCAAAACCCTGCCCCTCAATCCTGCACCCCCAAATCCCCCACCCCGATCCTGTCTTCCCAAACCCTGCACCCCAAATCCTGCACCCCCAAATTCGGCCCCACCAAACTCTGCACCCCTAAACCCTACAACTGAAACCTTGCACCCCCTAATCCTGCCCTCCCTACCTTCCTGAACCCCGAAACCTGCACCCCAAACCCTGCATTCCCAAATCCTTCCGTCCTATACCCTACACCCCTAAACCTGCCCCCAAACCCTGCACCCCAAAGAATTCCCTCCCAAACCTTGCACCTCCAAACCTTGCACCTCAAAGGCCTGGAAACCCAAGCCCTTCAACCCCATCCCTGCAACACCAAATCCTGTACCCCAAAACCCAGCACCCCAGAATCCGGCACCCCAAATCCTGCCTACGAAACCTTTCACTGCAAACCCCTGCACCCCAAGATTGTGCTGCCCTAAACACTGAACCCCCAAATCCTGCAGCCCCAGGTCCTTGCCTTCCAAAACTCTGCACCCCCAAATCCTGCACCCAAATCTCTCACCCCCACCACCCTGCACTCCCAACCCCTGCACCCCAAAACTCCACACCTCCAAATCCTGAACCCTGAAACCCCGCACCCCCAAATCCTGTGTCCCAGTCCTGTGCACCCCACACTCTGCAACATTAAATTTCCCCCCAAGCCCCTGCACCCCAAACCCTGCACTCTTAGACCTGACTTCTAAACCCTGCACCCCCAAACGGTGCACCCCCAAATCCTGAAGCCCCAGATCCTTCCCTCCCATACCCTGCAGCCCCAAATCCTGAACCCCCAGATCCTGAATTCCAGGATCTTGCACCCCCAGACCCTGCACCCCCAAATCAGACACACGAACACCCTGCACCCCCAAATCTTGCACCTCTAAGCCTCCACCCCTTAACACTGCACCCCCAAATCTTTCACCCCAAAACCCTACACCTCCAGATCCTGAACCCTTAAACCCTGCACCCCCAGATCCTCCCCCCAAATGAATGCACCCCCAAAACCTGCACCCCAGATCCTGCTGCCCCATACCCAGCACCCCTAACTCTGCACCCAGAAATCCTGCACTCTCATAACCCTGCACCTCAAACAATTCCCTTAACCCTGCACCCCCAAAACCTGTAACCCCAAACGCTGCACCCCCAGGTCCTGTCCCCAAACTCTGCACTTCCAGATCCTGCCCCCCGTAACCCTTAAAACCCAAATATTGCACCCCCAGATCCTTCCTCAACACCCTGCACCCCCAAATTCCCCACCGAAACCTGCACCCCCAGATCCTGCACCACCAAGTTCTGTGCCCTGAAGCCCTGCACTGAAAATCCTGCCCCCTAACTCTGCACCCCCAAATCCTGCACCCCCAAATCCTGCATCCCTAAACCCTGCAGCCCCAAATCCTTCAAACCCCAAAGCCAATGCACTGCCAAACCCTGGACCCCCAGATACTGCACCCCAGAACCCTGCACGTTGAAATCCTGCACCCCCAAACCCTGCAGCCCAGAACCCTATACCCGATATCCTGCCGCCCCACAACTTGCACCCCCAAACCTGCAACCCCAAATACTGCACCCCAAATCCTGCATCTTGAAACCCTGCACCCCTAAATCCTTCCTCCCAAGCCATGAATCCCCAAAACCTGTAATACCAAATCCTGCACCCCAAAATCCTGCACCCCCAAATCGTTCCCCCAAACCATTCGCCCCCGAATCTTTTATGTCCAAACCTGTCCCCCAAAACCTTGCACCCCTGAACTCTGCTCCCCCAAAGCCGGCCTGCGAAACCTTCTCAACCAATTCCATCACCCCCAGATCCTGCTCCCCAAACCCTGCACCCAAAATCCTGCCCCACAAACCCTGCACCCTCAAATTCTGACCCCCAATCAATGCACTGACAAACCCTGCACCCGCAGATCCTTCCCCCCCAAACCTGGCACCCTGAAATCGCTCACCCCAAATCCCTGCACTCTCAAATCTTGCACCCCCACAAAATGTGCAGCCCCAAATCGTTCACCCCATATCCTGCCCCTTTAAACCCTGCACCCCCAAACCCTGCACCCCTAAGCCTGAACCCTAAATCCCTCACCCAAAAGCCCTGCACCCCCAAACCCTGCACCCCAAGATCCTGCTCCCCTAAACCCTGCACCCCCAAACCCTGCACCCCCAAATCCTGCAGCACCAAACCCTGCCCCCCAAATCCTGCACCCCTAAATTCATCCCTACCAAACTTTGCACCCCTAAACCCTGAAATCTTACACCCCTAATCCTGCCCTCCCAAATCCTGAGCCCTGCACCCCCAAAGCCTGCATTCCCAAACGCAGCACCCCCGGTCCTGAACAGCCAAACACTGCACCCCCAAATTAGGCAGTCCCAAAACCAGCAC
Organism: Patagioenas fasciata; assembly: GCF_037038585.1. Taxonomy (NCBI): domain Eukaryota; kingdom Metazoa; phylum Chordata; class Aves; order Columbiformes; family Columbidae; genus Patagioenas; species Patagioenas fasciata. Next base: position 7,245,830 of record NC_092540.1, read on the forward strand.
CCCAAAATCCTCCATTCACAAACTCTGCACCCCCAAACCTGGACCCCCACATGTGCACCCCCAAAATCATGCCCCCCTGAAACGCTGCACTTCAAAACCCTGCACCCCCAAATCCTTCCCCCAAAACCCTGCCCCCCAAACCCTACACCCCAAGGTCCTTCCCCCACCTCCTGGAACCCCAAACCCTGCACCCCAAAGAATTCCCTCCCAAACCTTGCACCTCCAAATCCTGCACCTCAAAGGCCTGGAAACCCAAGCCCTTCAACCCCATCCCTGCAACACCAAATCCTGTGCCCCAAAACCCAGCACCCCAGAATCCTGCACCCCAAATCCTGCCTACCAAACCTTTCACTGCAAACCCCTGCACCCCAAGATTGTGCTGCCCTAAACACTGAACCCCCAAATCCTGCAGCCCCAGATCCTTCCCCCAACACCCTGCAATCCCAAACCCTGCACCCCCAATTCTGGCGCTAAACCCTGCACCCCCAGAACCCTGCACCACTGAACCTTGCACCCCAAAACCCTGCTCCCCCAATCCTCCCCCCCAAAACTCTGCACCCCAAAACCCTATACCCAAAACCCTGCACCCCACAAGTTGCACCCCATATCCCTGCACCCCCAAATCCCTGCACCCCCAAATCCTCCAACCCCCAAGTCCTGCACCCCCAGGTGCTGAACACCTGAACCCCTCACCCCAGACCCCTCACCCCAAAGCCCTGCACCCCCAAATCCTGCCTCTAAACGCTGAACTGCAAGGTTCTGTACCCCAACAGCCTGCTCACCCAGATCCTGCACCCCAGAACCCTGCACCCCCATATTCTGATCCCTACAGCCTGCACCCCCAGCTCCTGCACCCCCAAAACCTGTACCCCTAAATCCTGCACCCTTCAACCCTGCAGCCCACAGCGCTGCACCCCCAACCTCTGCAGCCCCAGTTCCTTGACGCGTGAAACCTGCGCCCCCAAGTCCTGCACTCCAAAACCTCACACCCCGAATCCTGCCCCCCCCCAAACCATGCACCTCAAAATCAAGGCCCCTCAAACTTGCACTCAAAAGTCCGCACCACAAAATCCTGTAACCCCAGTTCCTAAAAACATGGAACCTGCACCCCCAAAGCCTCACCCTAAAGCCCTGCAGCCCCAAATCCGGCCCTACCAAACCCTTCAGCCCTGCACCCCACGATCCTCCTACCCTAAACCCCAAGAGCCTGCACCCATAAATCCTGGAGCCCCAGATCCTGCACCCAACACCCTGCACCCCAGAACTCTGCACCTCCAGATCTAAACCCTTCAACCCTGCACCCCAAATCCTCCCCAAAACACTCCACCCCCAAAGCCTACAGCCCTGAATGCTGCCCCACAAACCCTGCACCCCCAGATCTGTCCCCCGAAACTCTGTGCCCCAACAGCACGCACGCTCAAATCCTCCACCCCACATCCTGACCCCCAAATCCCTCACCCCAAAACCCTGCACCCCAGTACCCCAGACCACCAAATATTGCACCTGCAAATCCTGACCCCTTTAGCCCTGCACTTCAAACCCTGCACCCCAAATCCTGCAACCAAACATTGTACCCCCAAATCCTTGACCTCCACATCCCAAATCTCCAAACGCAGCAACCACAAACCCTGCACCCCCAATCTCTGCACCTCCAAATAATTTTCTTTCAAATCCCACACCCAAAGGTCATACACCCTAAGATTTTGCACCCCCACACACTGCACCCCAGATCCTGCACCCCCGAATCCTCCAGCCCCATGTCCCAAACCCCGAAACCCTGCAACCTCAAATCTTGCATCCCCAAAACCCCAGCACCCCAAACTGTTCTCCCCCAAATCCTGCAAACCGCAAATCCTGCACCTCCTGCACCCCAAAATTCGACACCTCCAAATCTTAAACCCTTAAACCCTGCATCCCCCAAATCCTTCCCCCCAACACAGTGCCCCCCAAACCCTGCACCCCCAGTTCCTGCAGCCGCTAACTCTGCACCCCAAACGCTGCACCCTCAAATCCTGTGTCCCCCTAAATCTTCCACCTCCAAACCCTGCACCCCAACATCCGGCTGCCTTAAACCCTGAACCCCCATGTCCTGCACACCCAAGCCCTACACCCCAAGATCCTTTCCTCCCGAACTCTGTACCCCTAGGTCTTGAACCCCAAAATCCTTCCCCCCCCACCCCGCACCCTCAAACCCTGCACCAACATCCCTGCACCTGCAAATCCTTCCCCCCAACACCCTGCACCCCAAAATTCTACACCTCCAAATCCTAAACCCTTAAACCTGACCCTCCAAATCCTTCCCCACGAAAACAATGCACCCCAAACCCTGCACCCCAGATCCTGCAGCCCCTAACTCTGCACCCCAAACGCTGCACCCTCAGATCCTGCGTCCCCCAACCCTGCACCCCAAGTCCTTTACCCCAAAATTCCCAAACCTGCAAACCCAAATCCTGCACCCCCGGGTCCTGAACATGCGAACCCTGCACCCCCAAAGCCTCAGCCTGTAGCCCTGCGCCCCCAAATCCTGCAGTACACAACCCTTCACCCCAAAACTCTTCAACACAAGATACTGAAACCCTAAGCCCTGCACCCCCAAACCTACATCCCCAAATCCTGCACCCCCAGGGCCTGAACACCCAAAATCTGCACCCCCAAATCCCTGAACTCCAAAAACCTGAACCCCCAACTCTGCCTCCACAAGACCTGCACCCCCAAACCCTGCACCACTAAATCCTGCACCCCCAAACCCTGTACCCCAAATCCTGCTCCCCACAAGTTGCACCCTAAAAACCTGCACCCCAAATCCTGTCCTACCCAACCCTTCACCCCAAACCCCTTCACCCCAAGATCCTGCTGCCCTAAACCCTGCACCCCAAAATCATCCCTCCCAACCCTGCCCCCCAAACCCTGTCCCCGTAAAGCCTGACCCCTAAACCCTGCTCCCCAAAACCCTGCTACCCCCAACTCTGCACCCCCAGATCCTGCTGCCCCAAACCCTGCACCCCCAAATCCTCCAGCCCCACATCCCGATCTCCCATACCCTGCACCCCAGAACCCTGCACCCCACAACCCCTTCACCCCCAAATCCTGCACCCCCAGCCCTACCCCCTAAACTTTCCACCCCCAAATCCTGCCCTACCAAGCCCTCCACCCCAAACCCCTGCACCCCAAGATCCTGCACCCTAAACCCTGCACCCCCATATCCTCCTTCCCCAAACCCTGCACCCAAAACACTGCACTCCAAACCACTGCACCCCTAAACCCTGAACCCCCAAATCCTGCACCCCTGGAACCTGCAACCCCAGACCCTGTAGCCCCAAATCAGGCCCCGCAAAATCCTGCTCCCCCGGCCTTGCACCCCCAAATCCTGCACCACCTAATCCTCCAACCCCCTAACACAACCCCCTAACCCCTTGTCCCCAGGGCCCATTGTGACATCCCAGGACCCCCCATTGCCCCAGGGCTCATTGTGACACCATGGGGCCCCCCCTTGTCACTCGGGACCCATTTTAACACCATGGGGACCCCCCCTTTTCCTCAAGGCCCATTGTGACATCCTGGGCACCCCCCATTGTCCTGAGGGCCCATTGTGATATCCTGGGGACCCCCTTGTCCCCATGACCCATCATGGCACCGTGGGGACCCCACCCTGTCCCCAGGGCCCATTGTGACACCGTGGTGACCCCCCTTGTCCCCAGGGCCCATTGTGACATCTTGGGACCCCCCTTTGTCACTGGGGCCCATTGTGACACTGTGGTGACCCCCTTTGTACCCATGGCCCATTGTGACATCCTGGGGACCCCCCCTTGTCCCCAGCATCCACTGTGACGTTCCAGGACCCCTCTTGTCCCCAGTGCCCATTATGATATCCCAGGACCCCACTTTGTCCCCAGAGCCCATTGTGACACCATGGGGATCCCCCATTTGTCCCCAGAGCACCTTGTGACATCCCAGGACCCCCCATTGTCTCCAGAGCCCATTGTTAACATCCTGGGTACCCCTCTTTGTCCCCAGGGCCCATTGTTATGTCCTAGGACCCCCCTTTGTCCCCAGGGCCCATTGTGACCCCATGGGGACCCAATTTGTCACTGGGGCCCATTTTGACATCCCAGGACCCCTCTTTGTCCCCAAGGCCCATTGTGACATCCTGGGCATGCCCTTTATCCCCAGGGCCCATTGTGACATCCTGGGGACCCCTATTGGCCGAAGGACCCATTGTGGCACCATGGGGACCCCCTTTGTCACTGGGGCCCATTGTGACATACCAGGACCCCGCTTTGTCCCCAGGGCCCATTATGACATCCTAGGGACCATTCTTTTTCCTCAGGGCCCATTGTGACATCCCAGGACCCCCCATTGTCCCCAGTGCCCGTTGTGACACCGCGGGGACCCCTCTTGTCCCCAGGGGCCATTGTGACATCCTGGGGACCCCCCATTGTCCCCAGTGTGTTGTGACACCATGGGGACCCCCTTTATCCCCAGGGCCCATTGTGACATCCCAGGATCCCCCGTTGTCCCCAGGGCCCATTGTGACATCCCAGGAGCCCCTGTTGTCCCCAGGGCCCATTGTGACATTCTGGGGACCCCTTTTTTTCCCCAGGGCCCATTGTGATATCCTGGGGAGCTCTCTTTGTCCCCAGGGCCTATTGTGACATCCTGGGGACCCCCCTTGTCTCCAGGGCCCATTGTGACGTCCCAGGACTCCCTATTGTTACCAGGGCCCATTGCAAAATCCTGGGGACCCCCTCTTTGTCCCCAGGGCCCATTGTGACGTCCCAGGACTCCCCCTTGTCCCCAGGACTCATTTTGATGTCCCAGGATCCCCATTGTCCCCAGAGCCCATTGTGATGTCCTGGGAATCCCCTTTGACCCCAGGGCCCTTTGTGACACCATGGGGACCCCCCCTTGTCCCCAGGGCCCATCGTGGCACCGTGGGGACCCCACTTGTCACTGGGGACCCATTGTGACACTATGGGGACCCCCCCTTGTGCCCAGGGCCCATTGTAACATCCTGGGGACCCCCTTTTCCCCAGGTCCCATTGTGACACCGTGGGTACCTCCCTTGTCTGCAGGGCTCATTGTGACATCCCAGGACCCCCCTTTTCTCCCAAGGCCCATTGTGACATCCTGGGGACCCCCCCTTGTCTCCAGGGCCCATTGTGACATCAAAGGATCCCCCATTGTCTCCAGGGCCCATTGTGACACCGTGGGGACCCCCTTTGTCCCCAGGTCCCATTGCGACATCCCAGGACCCCACTTAGTCCCCAGGGCCAATTGTGACACCATGGGGACCCCCCTTCTCACTGGGGACCCATTGTGACACCATGGGGACGTCCCCTTGTCCTCAGAGCCCATCCTGACATCCCAAAACCCCCCATTGTCTCCAGGGTCCATTGTGACATCCTGGGGACCTCCCTTTCTCCCCAGGGCCCATTGTGACATTCCAGGAATGCCCATTCTCCCCAGAGCCCATTGTGAGGTCCTGGGAATCCCCTTTGTCCCCAGGCCCCATTGTGACATCGTGGGGACCCCCTTTGTCCACAGGGTCCATTGTTACAGGGTGGGACACCCCTTGTCCCCAGGGCCAATTGTGACATCCTGGGGACCCCTTTGTCCCCAGGGCCCATTGTGACATCCCAGTACCCCCGATTGTCCCCAGGACCCATTGTGACATCCTGGGGACCCCCTTTGTCCCCAGGGCCCATATTGACACCATGGGGACCCCCTTTGTTCCCAGGGGCCATTGTGACATCCTTGGGACCCCGTTTGTCCCCATGGCCCATTGTGACGTCCCAGGACGCCCCGTTGTCCCCAGGGCCCATTGTGACCTCCTGGGGACCCCCCTTTGTCCCCAGGGGCCATTGTGACATCCCAGGACCCCCCATTGTCCCCAACGCCCATTGTGACAGGGTGGGACACCCCTTGTCCCCAAGTCCTGTTGTGACATCCTGGGGACCCCTTTGTCACCAGAGTCCATTGTGATATCCTGGGGAGCCCCCTTTGTTCCCAGGGCCCATTGTGACAACCCAGGACCCCCCATTGTCCCCAGGGCCCATTGTGAACATCCTGGGGACCCCTCTTTTTATCCCCAGCGCCCATTGTGATTTCCTGGGGAGCTCTCTTTGTCCCCAGGGCCCATTGTGACACCGTGGAGACCCTGCTTGTCCCCAGAGCCCATTGTGACATTCAGGGGACCCCTTTTTGTCTCCAGGGCCTATTGTGACATCCAGGGGACCCCCCCTTGTCTCCAGGGCCCATTGTGACGTCCCAGGACTCCCTATTGTTCCCAGGGCCCATTGTGAAATTTTGGGGACCCCCTCTTTGTCTCCAGGGCCCATTGTGACATCCCAGGACCCCCCTTTGTCCCCACGGTCCATTGCAAGATCCCAGGACCCCCCCTTGTCCCCAGGGCTCATTGTGGTGTCCCAGGATCCCCATTGTCCCCAGAGTACATTGTAATGTCCTGGGAACCCCCTTTGACCCCAGGGCCCTTTGTGACACCATGGGGACCCCCCCTTGTCCCCAGGGCCCATCGTGGCACCGTGGGGACCCCACTTGTCACTGGGGACCCATTGTGACACTATGGGGACCCCCCGTTGTGCCCAGGGCCCATTGTAACATCCTGAGGACCCCCTTTTCCCCAGGTCCCATTGTGACACCGTGGGTACCACCCTTGTCTGCATGGCTCATTGTGAACATCCCAGGACCCCCCATTGTCCTAAGGGCCCATTGTGACATTCAGGGGACCCCTCTTTGTCCCCAGTGCACATTGTGACATCCCAGGACCCCACATTGTCCCAAGGGTCCATTTTGACATCATGAGGACGCCCTTTGTCCCCAGGGCCCATTGTGACATCTTGGGGACCTCCTTTGTCCCCAGGACCCATTGTGACATCCTGGGGACCCGCTTTGTCATTGGGGACCATTGTGACATCCCAGGACCCCACTTTGTCCCCAAGACCCATTGGGACATTGAGGGGACCCCTCTTTGTCCCCAGGGCCGATTGCGACATCCCAGGATCCCCTCTTGTCCCCAGGGCCCATTGTGACATCCTGGGGACCCCCTTTGTCCGCAGAGCCCATTGTGACATCCCAGGACACCCCATTGTCCCCAGGGCCCACTGAGACATCCCGGCGACCACCCTTTGTCCCCAGGGCCCATTATGCACATTCAGGGGACACCCCTTTGTCCCCAAGGCCCATTGTGACATCCTGGGGAGACCCCATTGTCCCCAAGGCCCATTGTGGCACCATGGGGACCCCCTTTGTCCCCAGTGCCCATTGTGACATCTTAGGACCCCACTTTGTCCCCAGGGCCCATTGTGACATCCTGGGGACCACCTGTGTCCCCAGGGCCCATTGTGACATCCCAGGAGCCACCGTTGTCCCCAGGGCCCATTGTGACATCCTGGGGACCCCCTTGTCCCCAGTGTCCATTGTGGCATCCTGGGACCCCCGTTGTCCCCAGGGCCCATTGTGGCACCATGTGGACCCCCTTTTTCCCGAGGGCCCATTATAACGTCCCAGGACCCCCCATTGTCCCCTGGGCCCATTGTGACATCCTGGGGTCCCCCTTTTGTCCCCTGGGCCCATTGTGACACTGTGGGGATCTCCTTTGTCCCCAGGGACCATTGTGACACTGTGGGGACCCCCTTTGTCCCCAGGGCCCATTGTGACATCCTGGGGAATCCCTTTGTCTCCAGGGCCCATTGTGACGTCCCAGGACCCTGCTTTGTCCCCGGGGCCCATTGTGACATCCTGGGGAACCGCTTTGTCCCCAGGACCCATTGTGACGTCCCAGGACCCCCCCTTGTCCCCAGGGCTCATTGTGATGTCCCAGGATCCCCATTGTCCCCAGAGCCCATTGTGATGTCCTGGGAACCCCCTTTGACCCCAGGGTCCATTGTGACACCATGGGGACCCCCTCTTGTCCCCAGGGCCCATCGTGGCACCGTGGGGACCCCCTTGTCACTGGGGACCCATTGTGACACTATGGGGACCCCCCGTTGTGCCCAGGGCCCATTGTAACATCCTGAGGACCCCCTTTTCCCCAGGTCCCATTGTGACACCGTGGGTACCACCCTTGTCTGCAGGGCTCATTGTGAACATCCCAGGACCCCCCATTGTCCTAAGGGCCCATTGTGACATTCAGGGGACCCCTCTTTGTCCCCAGTGCACATTGTGACATCCCAGGACCCCACATTGTCCCAAGGGTCCATTTTGACATCATGAGGACGCCCTTTGTCCCCAGGGCCCATTGTGACATCTTGGGGACCTCCTTTGTCCCCAGGACCCATTGTGACATCCTGGGGACCCGCTTTGTCATTGGGGACCATTGTGACATCCCAGGACCCCACTTTGTCCCCAAGACCCATTGGGACATTGAGGGGACCCCTCTTTGTCCCCAGGGCCGATTGCGACATCCCAGGATCCCCTCTTGTCCCCAGGGCCCATTGTGACATCCTGGGGACCCCCTTTGTCCGCAGAGCCCATTGTGAAATTCTGGGGAGCCCCCTTGGTCCCCAGGGCCCATTGCGACATCCTGAGGACGCCCTTTGTCCCCAGGGTCCATTGTGATGTCCAAGGACTCCCCGTTGTCCCCAGGGCCCATTGTGACATCTTGGGGATCCCCCTTGTCCCCAGAGCCAATTGTGACATTCAGGAGACCCCCCTTTGTCCCCAGGGCCCCTTGTGACATCCTGGGGACCCCGTTTGTCCCCAGGGCCCATTGTGGCACTATGTGGATCCCCGTTGTCTCCAAGGCCCATTGTGACATCCCAGGACCCCCCATTGTCCCCAGGGTCCATTGTGAACATCCTGGGGACCCCCCTTGTCCACAGAGCCCATTGTGACACCATGGGGACCCCCTTTGTCCCCAGGGTCCATTGTGATATCCTGGGGACCCCGTTTGTCCCCAGAGCCCATTGTGGCACTATGGGGACCCCCTTTGTCCCCAGGGTCCATTGTGACACCGTGGGGACCCCGCTTGTCCCCAGGGCCCGTTGTGAATTTCAGGGGACCTCTCTTTGTCTCCAGGGCCTATTGTGACATCTTGGGGACCCCCCCTTGTCTCCAGGGCCCAGTGTGACATCCCAGGACCCCCCTTTGTCCCCAGGGGCCATTGTGACATCCTTGGGACCCCGTTTGTCCCCATGGCCCACTGTGACATCCCAGGACCCCCCGTTGTCCCCAGGGCCTATTTTGACATCCTGGGGACTCCCTTTGTCACTGGGGCCCTTTGTGACAACCCAGGACCCCACTTTGTCCCCAGAGCCCATTGTGACATTCAGGGGACCCCCCTTTGTCCCCAGGGCCCATTGTGACATCCTGGGGACCCCTTTGTCACCGGAGCCCATTGTGATATCCTGGAGAGCCCCCTTTGTCCCCAGGGTCCCTTGTGACATCCCAGGACCCCCCATTGTCCCCAGGGCCACTATTGACACCGGGTGTACCCCCTTTGTCCCCAGGGTCTGTTGTGACGTCCGAGGACCCCCCCTTGTCCCCAGGGCCCATTGTGACATCCTGGGGACCCCTTTTGTCCCTGTCGAGGGTTAAGATTGCGGGGTGACAAACCCTGGCAGATGTGTTGTCAACCTCCTCTCCCCCCCACTTCCCCCTTTTGCCCCTCCCTCTCCCCCCTTCCCACTCCGGGCAGGCGATCGGGAGGGAAAGAAGGACAGAGAGAAGAGAGTTGGAAAAGTTAAAGATGTTTTACTGATGCTACTGATAAAATAGAGAAAATAATACAAAATATACAAAACCAATCTTGTAAGTCTCAGCAACTGCAGAGCCAGCACCCAAAGTCCTGGATTAGGCTCTGTAGCCAACCGGAGCTGGATTCAGTCTCTCACTGGCCTCAGTTCGCAGGGACGACCAGCAAGGTCCTCTCCTAATGTCGGCCATGAGGGAAAAAAGGGAAAAGGGGCGAGATCCTCGTGATCTCCCACTTTTATATGAAGTATTCACGTGAACGGAATGTTATTCACCGTTGGTCAGTCTCTCAGTCATCAGTTTTCTCGTTGCCCCCCTCGCGAGATGTCCATCCGTGCTTATCAATAAGTTTGCATTCCCTTGCTGGGTTTAACCAAAACATGTGTTGGGTTCTCCAGGAAAATGCAGCTGACATGAAGGCTTGAGCTGACAGGCAAATTCACTAAAAGAGAAACTTGTTTTTAACAAAACCAGGACACTGTCTCAACCCCATAACCTGGCTGTGTTCAGCTAAGCCTGTTCTCTGCAGGGTGGGGTAATGCTGAGATAAATAATAGTGAAATAAATATGCCACTATTTGTTGCCTACTTTGAAGGAAAATAAGTCTGTCCATCCATACCAGAACTGTCACAAAACAGATGTTGGTCTGCAGTAATACTGACAAGCTTTGGACCTTTAATCTTGGAAAGGAGGTGAGGGTCAAGGGAAGGTAAAGGAAGATGTAGAGAGGTATTAGGTTTTCTTTCCTGATCGCAAAACCTACTTTTTCCATTCTGAAAATCTCAGTATTGTGTATGTAGAACTGTAAGATCTACCTGAGGATGAAATCTTGGGCTGGGAGGTAAGCGCTGTGTGCTTACCAGTACTTACAGGGCATGGTTCTCACTTTTTTGGGGAGAAAAAACATTAAAAAACAGAACAAAACACACCACTAAATTAAAAAAGTAAGCCACTGGGTGCAATAAACTGGGTCTGCCTTTCACTCCAATACCGGGTGTCTGGTGGGAGCCTTGTGCTCGTTCTTCTGCCAGCTTGGTACGGAGATGGAGAGCTTTGCAGATGTTCCTATTTTGGGGGACCCTTGGTAACGTGGTATGGGTCCATCTTCAATGTGCCCATTGAAAAATCAGTGGTGCTGGGCACCTAAATTTGAGCTGATTCTGCTCTTTGAAAAACCTGTCCATTTTGCATGAGCAGAGCCAAGAATATTTCTAAACACCAGTGTTCCTTCCCAGTGGCTTACTCACTTTCATTAATCTTGAACAGCTGCATTAGCTGGTGTCTCAATTAGCATTGGTGGGAACAAACTATCCCCTCAGAAATTACAGCGCTGCTGTAGTTAATTCTTTGTTTGAGCAAATTGATTTCAGAGGCTCCTCACAGCCCTGATCCTGTGCGTATGAGATTTCCTGGGCTTTCCTTATGGGAATTGTTTCCTGGAAGCCAAGTCTGCTTGGAAATATTGACAAGGCCAGATGCAGATGGTTTTTTGTTGTTTTGGGTTTTTTTTAATTGCTTCTAAAGCTTTGTCTGCAACAGGGTGACCGTGGGGAGAACTAAAGTAAGATTAAGAGAGAACTTGGGGTTGGAGCAGTCAGAACCTCTGCTGCACTGTAAGACAATTCCCCTCACACAGATGCCAAAGAAGCTGTTACATGGGGATTTTTAACTATGGGCATGAGAGAACCATAAGCAGCCTCAGCCTGATTGATTGTCTGGGGAGATGTTGTTTCCCTTGTTGTGTCATAAAATCACAGAACAGTTTGGGTTGAAGGGACCTCCCCAGCTCCCCCAGTGCCACCCCTGCCATGACAGGGACATCTTCAGCAGCTCAGGGTGCTCAGAGCCCCGTCCAGCCTGGCCTGGGATGTCTCCAGGGATGGTTCAGCCACCACCTCTCTGGCCAGGCTCTCACTACCCTTGATGTAAAAAAAAATTTCTTCCCCATGTCTGGTTTGAGGTTGTGTGGAAAGAGCCAAGATCCTGGTGTGTTTCAACGTATGTATGCAATAATGTACATCTGTGAATCATTCCCTTGGCCTTGGAAGATCATTGAAGGCTTTAAAATCGCTGCTGCTGCCAGCAAAATGCATTATCCACAAGCTGCTGAAGGGCATAGGGAAAAAGTCAGAGAAGAGACCTATTTGTTGCATTCCTGGGCTGTGAGGTCCTGTTTTTGTCCAGCTGCCCAGCCGGGAGTGTTGCTGTTCTTGTTACTGGTTCCACACTCCCACACAACTCCTGCCACTGCTCGGGGCTCAGACCATCTCTGCACAGGAGCTGACATCTGGGGGACCAAGGTAAAGTGGTTAAAAAATAAGGTACTTCCAAAAGTCTGTCCTGAATTATGGAAACCCTAGAACAAATGCCAAGTCCCCATGAAGCCAAAAAGTCTTACGCGTACATTCAGATTTTTAGCAAGTTGATTAAATGCTTAAACAATATTTGAACTCGGGCCTGAAGGATCAGGCTTTATTAATTATGTGAGTATAATTGTGGTAAAATAAGTGGTGGCAAGGAAGGTTTAAATCTGCTCACAGGCGCTGAACTGCGTTGTTGTGAGATAGCTCGGTGACATCTCGTGATGCGTTATAGAATCATATAGGTTGGAAACGAGCTTTAATATAATTGAATCCAACTGTTAACCCAACACTGCTGAGTCCACCACTGAACCACGTCCCTAAGCACCACACCTACGTGTGTTCTAAACCCCTCCAGGGATGGTGACTCCACCACTGCCCTGGGCAGCCGTTCCAATGCTCAACAGCCCTTTTAGTGAAGAAACTTTTCCTTTCAGGCAGTTCAGAGATCAGAAGGTCTCCCCTCAGCTCCTGTTCTCCAGCTGAACCCCCAGGTCCTCAGCTGCTCCCATCACACTTGTGCTCCAGCCCCTCACCAGCTTTGTTATCCCCTGATCTGTTGGTATCTGCAGGATTTGAGGTGTCAAGTCCCAGATTAATGCATGCAAGGTAGGACAGGCACACACACAAATATCTACAAAGCAACAGAGTGTTTCTAATTAAAAGAAAATTGTTAATTAGTTGAGCCTCCTCGGTCAGTGCTGGGTGAACAAGAGCCTCATACCTGCCTGTTGCTGCAGGAGTGCTTGAAAAAATATAATGAACCCTGCTTGGTTTGCAGAATTTTGGGAAAGGTGCTGAGCTGGAGAACATAAGTCATGAATAGTAGCAATGCCAGTTGTTATTGTGTGGTAAAGAAGGACATTTTCACAGCTGGAATAAAACACCAGAATTTGGGAAATCTGGGTATACTGCCCAGCCGGGTGCTGAACAGCTCTTCACTTGTGCATCAAGCCACGGGGTGAGTAGTGTGTTCTGTTTCTTGGCAGGAAGGTGATGGAGCCAGACCTACAAAAGCTTTGTCTTAAGCCATTGTAATAGTACAGCTGCTTTTTTGGTAGCTCTCCGCTGCCTTGGCAGACTCCCTCTCGCTGGATTTTAAAAGTGTTTTGCCTCTGTCGTGTTTTGAATTTTTTTTTCCCTTTAGGATCCATACCTTCTCTTCTAGGCTCTCCCAGCCGCAGTGTTTCCTAGTCAAGCTAATTCATCACTGATTCACAGTGGAAACTGCCAGTTTGGTGGGGTTTATGTTTTGAGTTAGTTTTCTAAGTCTGGCAGCATCCAAACACAAAGACAGGGAGAAATGACTCGTCTGTTACTTAATTTAATGCTTGTTTTGGGAAATCTAAATCCAAATGTGTATGGGACTCATATTAGGACTCCAGTGCTGGATTTTATTTTTCTTTTTGTCATTGTTGGCAGGGCCGAATTCACCTCCAGAATAAGCACAGTCATCGGTCTGTGTGACACTAAGCTCGGTTCTCTGCTTGGACCAGACGGCTTTTGGAGCTGCCCAAAGTGACTGAAAGCTGAAGTGGGCTTTTGCTGCAGCATCTAAATGATTCTGAGGGCTCTAGCGACCCTTACAAAGCCAAAAGTACCTTGCTATCTTCTTTAGTCTCTCACAAACATGCTGAGTCCTGCTTTAGAGGGCTGAGCTCTCCGGAAACATCGGGTGGGACCAGCTTTGGCTGTAGCCCTCATAGCAAGAGTGGGGGACACAGCTCTGACTCAAAGACCAAGCCATTTGGTGACAGTGACAGAACCTTTTTGTCTCCTAGACTTCTCTGGAGATCCCAGACTAGCCAGATTCCCCATGAGGGTTTATGCTTGTGTGAGGAAACTTCTTAGAAATAACTGTAGAATTCAGCCTTTTTTAGTAGGCTGGAAGGTGGCAGGTCAATTGACCTTGCCAAACTTTAACCAACAGTAAGAGAGCAGTGCCCGAGCTGCCATAGCCTGTGAGTCTGTATTATTTCTAATAAAAGAGGAAAGATGGGGCTCTGCAGGTGATCTCCTTCCTATTCTGTCTTGCTCCTTCAAACATGTGAGGGCACGGAGGGGTTCAAGGTCCAACCTGAGTATTTGGGTATCTCTGGCATGCAGAGATATGCTTCCTCCATCGCTGTTTCTTTTGAGACATAGAGTCTCTCTGAATGCTTTATTGCTGCTCTGCTTTGTGGAGGATGGCCAAGGGGAGCTACTGGTGCTTTTGTCACCAGTTTCTGTGCTATGGTTGTTAGGAGTGATCTGCTAACAGGCTTTCCATTGACTTTGGGCTTCGCTTTGGACGAGGCTCCGCAGATTTAGGGCACATGGCCAACTTATGGCTCTTGTTTCAGTGGAACTCAATCTTGGACTACATCCCATAGCAAGCCTGGTGGGTAAACTGGATCTCTGGCTGCAAGCGGAGAAAAAGCGAGAGGGATGGCTAAACTGGATATCTGTGGCTTTTCCTGGGACTTGGTTACGTGCCCAGCTAAGTCCTGCAGCAACCCTGGAAAGCCAAGGATGTCCTCCTCCTGGGAGCCGTTCTCAATGCAGCCCCAGCCATCAGCAGCACCCTGACCATCGTCATCCATGTACGTGCTTGGCAGGGCGATGGGAAGGGGCCGCTTGGACCGGAGGGGCTGAATTTGGCTCTCGTAGCAATCAAGGATTTGGGAGCAGATGACTCAGACAGTGCTGATCCATTCTCTGTGTACATTTTTTTGCTGTGTTATGTTACACTGGGATGGGGGCAGAACCCATTGCCCTCCTCAAGCCTTTACAGTCTTTGAAACATCATCAGGATGGGAAAGGATCCTCTAAGGAACTTCAATTTTCCATAGAATCATAGAAACTGCCTCCAGTTCTGGCTCTGCTTTGCAGGATGCACTTCTTGAATGTGAAGTGCTTACATCTCTTCAAAGCCCTTTCTCCCTGCCTGTTTGCCAAAGGGAAGAATTGATAAATGTTAAATTCAGTAGCAAAATCACCGCAGGCCCCTGGCCATAGAGTTTCCCACAATTTGTGTTACGAGGTGACCCAGATTCTGACGAACCAGAGGCAGACAGGGCTGGTTTTGTCCTGTAGTACTTTTCCTATACAGATGGTGAAGGTGATTTTTTTTCCTCTGCCCTAGTGCCTGAGGTAAATAAACTGTAAATAGCTTGGGAGAGCAGGCTGGGATGTGGAGGAGTAAAAAAGGGTGATTTTTATTCTCAAGGGTGTGGAGGAAAACAGGAGGAGAACCATCGAAGCCTAAATTAACTCCCTCTTGCAAACACAGTTTGATCAGACATTATCAGGCTAAATATATGAGCAGTCTGTAAAAGGAGCAGTTTTCCTCTGGTGCTACTGCTCACATGTTACTTAATTAAAACAGCAGGAGCTTAATGTTGCGCTTACTTTTCCGCTATTAGCGGTACTTGTGTTTTTTTGGGAGGGGGCTGCTTTACTGAACATGGACAATGAGGGTTTGTGTCCATGGTAAGACTTCTGCTTAAAGCCAAAGTAAATATTGAGGTGGTTATAGTTATACCGACATAAGCCCCTATATGAACATTCTTGCTCAAGCTTTTCTAAAATTTAACTTCTATTTATTGGAAATAGGTTTAAATCTGAATGGAAAAAGTTGCCGTGTTACTGGAATAGGTGTGTCCATCTGTAGAGCTGTTCCAGTTGAATTTATTAAGCTTTATCTTCAGAAAAGAGTGGCAGGAATTTAATATATGTTTCGTTGTTGTTTTTTCCTTGTCACTCCACCAACCTTAACTGGTTGTGTCGCACAGGCTGTAGGTTGTAAATCTTGCAGGAGACCTTTTTTCTTTAAATTTTAGCCTTTGTTAATCAGCTCTTGAACATGAAGTTGCCTCCCTTTTAGTGCAAAGGTTGTGGATCTAACTGGTCTCTTTTGAGGGAATCCTGCTGTTGAAGCCGTCTCCCCCAATAACTGGTTGCAGGCGGAGTGTGTTGGCTTTGGCTTGAGAGGTGCCTGCAGGGAATCTCCTGAACTTCATCAGGTCCTGCACCTGGGGTGGAAGAACCCTTCACAGGGATGTAGGCTGGGGACTAACTAATCCACTCCAAAAATGTGATTTACCTCACCTATCAGGAGCATTTCCCAAGGGGAGTCAGAACGGGATGCTGCCAACAGTGTCCTCCATGTGGTGCTTTCTTACCCCTGGTTTATCACACCTACGGTCTCATCCCATGGCCTCGTCTCACTGTACCAGCCCTGTCACAAGCGTTGACTACTCCATCCCTGCATCTCAACCCTTCCTGACTGTCCTCACCCAGGGAAAGGACGCTCAGTTTTCCAGAAACAAGGAGATGTGCACCATGGACAACAGACCACCAGTGATGGTGGTGACATCTGCAGCAGAAATGCCCTTTTGAGTCTCCAAAATGGATTTAGAATCCAAGTGGTCCATCTGAGTTAGAACAATGAAGTTTTAACTGTCTACTCAGCTTCTTGACATCCTACAAACTATTACAGAATGTGTACGATGGGGCCTGTCCTGATGTTCCTCTTATGGCTTGAGGAGCTCTCACTGCCAGTGGGAAGTCCTGCTCATATTTTTATTTGCCTGTTTTTTTCTTGTGCGGGGGTTGTTATTTCAAAAAAGGGAGGAAAAAAAGAAGTGTCTGTTTTTCCATACAGTGGTAACGCAAATACCATAGCTGCTATTTTTTTTCCGGGGGGATAGGTGGACTGGTTCAGATATTAAAATAGTAGTAAGCGCAAATTTTGTTTGATCTTAAATGTTAATTGTTCAGAGACTAATAGTGATAATTACTTTTCAGAATAGCTTGAGTCATTTGTTGGGTTTTTTTTAAAATTGTGTTGTTTTTGAGGCTCCAAGCTGGAAAAACAAAGGTTTGCCAATTTGCTGGTCGTAGGGCAAGTTTCGTCCAGGGTTTGACAAATTTTACTGCCTTTGAGAACTCTTGGGCTTAGAAATGCTGCTGGGTGGGTGGTCCCGGAGACTTGAGTTAGGTATTTGCGCCAGTTTTGTCTCATCAATGTCCTTGTTAAAGGTCTACTGGGCTGTGAATTTACCTTTTAAATAACACCACCATTACAGCTTAGGCAGTAAAATGCCATTTTTCTTCTGGCAGTTTCCTTGTGGGTAGATGTAGAGATTCCTGTGTCTCACGTCTGTCTGGGGGTTGTCAGGTGTTGGGGTCTTCTGGGGTGGATTGTGTGAAGAGCATGCTGCCCTACCAGGAGCAGGATGGAGAACCCCAGGTGTATGGGATCTGGTTGTCCCCACTGATCTTACACAAGGATAGAAGGTCTGGGATGGGGCCTGATGAGAGAAACGGGCATGTACACCAGACTCTAGGATTTGTAGGCTTACTTTAAGGGTTTGCAAGATCTTTAAGACTGGCCTGGGCCTGGCAAAGAGGTGGTAAAACACCAGCCAGAGAGGTGGTGGATGAACCATCCCTGGAGACATCCCAGGCCAGGCTGGACGGGGCTCTGAGCAACCTGAGCTGGTGAAGATGTCCCTGCTCATGGCAGGGGTGGCACTGGGGGAGCTTTGAAGGTCCCTTCAACCCAAACTGTGATTCTGTGGTGTAAGATGGACTCTGACGTTCTTCAGGAAGGCCACCATCATCTTTGCTTGGTTTGCATGACACGTACTTGCAGTGTGGTCCTGCTGTGTGGCAGGAGCTTCCTGGTGCCACTGCAGCTCCAGCAATGACAATGAACAACAAAACCGTTTTCACGGTTCTTTGGTACTTTAGGAATTTTGGAGCTGTTGACTGTGCAGCTGACGTGTGGGAGGAAAGCTGAACAAGAGCAGTGAAATGCGCAAGGGCAGCAGGAAGCCCAAGCAAGTGTATTAGAACAGGGACTGGGGTGGAATCTGCGATCTGTGAAATACATGGAGCAAGTTAGACACCAGTCTGTTCTACCAAGTCAACACTGACGGTTTAGTTCAGTTAAACATCCTCGCGAAGCTGGATTTGCAGTGCAGTCCAACCCAGGGTCTTGGTCAAAAGCAAACCCCGAAGCTATGACTAAACCCAGCCTTGCTGTGGCATAGGAGAGCAGCTAATAGCAAAGAAACCAACCCTCATTCACTTGCTGAACTTTCCTTATTTATTGCTTTGCTAGACAGGAATAAATACTCAACAAATAAGCTTCCTGTC
Source organism: Patagioenas fasciata (assembly GCF_037038585.1). Classification (NCBI taxonomy): domain Eukaryota; kingdom Metazoa; phylum Chordata; class Aves; order Columbiformes; family Columbidae; genus Patagioenas; species Patagioenas fasciata. Next base: position 7,264,045 of record NC_092540.1, read on the forward strand.
CTTAAATTATTGCATTCTTCTGCGTTCTTGATTCCTTTTATTTTTAAATTAAACCAGGCTAAACCCCACGGGATTGATGTCCTCTCATTGCATGAGCTAGAAAGGGTTCATGGTCTGATTCTCGTCTGGAGGATCACACGATGACTTGGGGTGGAGGTATTTTCCTGAAATAGTTTGGAGTAGCTCTAGGGTTTGGGATGTGCTCCCTTTCTCCCTTCAGTGTCTCCCCTCCCTCTTTTCTTCCCTCCCAGCTACAGGTATCTCTGACTTCAAGTAGGATGGAGGATGCTGTGGGAGATGCCTTTGGGTCTCTGGAGCTGGAGGACAAGAGAGGCGATTAAGAGCAGCTGACAGGGGCTTAGCACAGCCTTCCAGCCCCCTCCCCTTGGGGATGTGTTCCATACCCTCTTTGCTGTCTCTCCACGAGACCTTTTGGGAGTATTTCTACTCCCAGATGAATTTAAAGGGATTGTAAATTCTCAGTGGAGCTGTGGCTGCACAGGTTGTGTCCTGCCATGGGGCTGTGCTGCCATTTGCCTAGGGAAAAATGAGCAGCCCTTTGGCTGGAAGGAATTTTCGGTGGGATCTACCATGGCCAGGTGTCGGATCCGCAAAGTCGTGGTCCCAGGGAAGCGCAGGCTGGGAATGAGGAGCCGGGCTGTGCCAATGAGCTCCTGGCTTCTTTGGGAGCGTTTCCATGTGATTCCCATCAGGAACATGGATCTGTGCATCCTGTTCCAGTTTGTGCAGCTACACAGCTCAACCCCAAGGAGGAAAAAAAACCAACATTCTTCAGATGCTGCTTTTGGGGAGGGTGGGGGAAGGAGCAGGCGGGTTCCTTCCACCCCGTTGTTTGAGACTGAGCGCTATTGCAGCGTTTTAAGAGAGCACAGCATCTGCACAAAGCTCCTCTGTGGGTTTTTACAAACTTAGAACCTCCATGTGAGGAAACAGCAGCCGTCTCTGAGCCCCAGCCTTTTCAGCTTAAACACAGAGTATGGGGACAATACAGCAAGCAGAACAAAATCCCCGTGCCTCTAGAGGTAGGATCTTCACAGCTATAATAACTTACCTGCGGCCATTCATGTTGTGGTGGCCTGTCGTGTCTTTCCCAGTGGGTGAACTGGACATTTAAATGGACGTGGCTAGAATCATAGAACCGTTTTGGTTGGAGAAGATGTTTAAGATCATCAAGTCCAACCGCTGACCTCACACTGCCAAGTCCACCTCTAATCCACGTCCTTGAGAGCCTCATCTATGCGTCTTTTAAACCTTCCCAGGGATGGTGACAGTTGGCAAGGAGAATTCACCGTGTGGTCATTAAGAACAGAATTCAGTCCTGTACCTGCTTGATGCTAAAGCTGCTGTGGTCTCGATGAGGCAGGAGGAGATGAGCAGAGGGGAGAGATGTGCAAGGATGCCCGCGTTCTGGCTTTGTGGGGAATCTGGGCTTTGCTCTGTGCTTAAACAAGGACTTGCACCTCTGTGGAGCTGCCCCGAGTTCTTCCAGGAACCGGATGTGCCTGTAATAAATAGCTCGTGCCTCTGTTTGACTCAATTGCTGGCTGGGAAAAAGCGAAGGACCTAAACTGTGTGTTAATGGGGCTCTTTGTGCTCTCGTTTTTCCAGGGTGGCCACTGCCCACAATGTTGACACCACCACAGCAATGCTTAGAGAGTGGCTGAAGAACGTGCAGAACCTCTACCACGGTGTGGAGTGGAGGCCGATGGAAGAGCCCCAGTGAGTACTGCAGTGAGGGGCTGACTGGTTGGTCTGTATCTCCGGTTTTCTAGATTTTCTGTTCTCAAATAAGGAGGTGTACTTCAAATGTAGATTTTGCGGGGGGAGGCGGGTCTGTCCCATTTAAACTGTGTCCTTATGGAGCCCATAAAAAGGTCTCTGACTTCGGTGAAGCAACTCATGCAGAACTTTAGCAAATATTTCCCGTTCAGTTATTTAACGTCTGCAGCTGCTCTCTGTGCCTGGAAAACAAATCACATCAAAAACTACAGGGAATAAAAACTGTCATTCTTTATTTTCAAGGAAGCAGAGAAATCGTAGCCCATTCCCATAGTGTCTATGAAAGTTCTGTTCGAGACTTTGAATTCTCAGTAAGTTCTGAGCCAGAGAACTAGATTTAATTCAGCATATTATGCCTTTGCATGACTTGCAGGATCATTGCTTTGAAATACGATAGTAGGTTTAAAGAGCATCCTCCTATAAGGAATGAAAAGCAACACCTATTTGTATGCAGAATTTCAAAGAGGAAGAACTGTGTGTGTTTGGTTTGTATTGCTCTTTTTTTTTTTTAAGATAAGCTGTTCCTTTTTTTGTTCTGTTTTCTAGTTCTTCCATCAGGGAAAAGTACATTGTTTTCCCTTTTCTTTAGGCTTGTTTTTACTTTCGCGGTCCTCAGTGCAGTGGTGAGGCTCTTGTACAAACCCACAGGGAATGCTGGTAATATTGACTTTTAAAATCCTTTCGTTGATATTGAGTTTTCTTAATCCTATCAAGCTTGACTTTTTAAAGTTCTGTCAGAAGTTTTTTAAATTCTTAGCTCCTTCACTGGCTTACGCTGGCACTGTTCCAACATCCTGACTTGTTATTCCACATAGGGCTCTGTCCCGGTGTTTCCTTCCATCTTTGTAACAAAGCGTTTGCTTTTGGACCTGATCCTGAGAACAGAGACACGTGGGTAACTTCACTCACGTGCTCGGGCCCCTGGCGCTGGGTGTCTGTAGATTTCAGAGCTGTTAGCAGGATGTGTTAACAGTTGCTAGTGATGCCCAGACCCAAGGGAATCCAGATTGCCTTCATCTTCTCATCCTCCGTTCTGTTGATTCTACTGGGCTCAAGGAAGCTGTGTTTATAGTTTAAACTTGAATTGTAGCAGAGGAGAGATGACTTTCTACCAGAGGGTCAGGTGAGGTAAATCAGCTTCAGCCCATTTTGGTGGTGTAACCTCTGCTTCCATCAGGGCCTGTTGCTGCTGCAGAAACTCCTGGGTGTGTTTGATGGTGCTGTTTTGCTTTCAGTCACTTGCTCAGCCCAAAATGCTGCAGCGCTGCTTGTTTTCCAGTGCCCTGTGTACACACGCCAGCACGAAACTTGGAATCTTTCTCTCTCAAAACCGCTCCTGGGTTGCCTGAGGTGACTCTAACACTGTTTTTATTTTGGAAAGAAGATAGTAAGGGAACTTTTTATTTTTCTAACTAGCGCAATAGGTTTCTAGACATGGGTTGCAGTCACTTTCTTTTGGTTTTTTTTGCTACGTCTTACCCAGAAGAATTTGGGCCAAAACATTGGCCAAGCTCCCGATTCACTCACGTGACGAAACTCCGACAGGCAGCCCTGCGTGCTGCACGAGAGAAGGGGTCAGACTACATCCTGCTAAGTACAAGGTTTGATTTATTAACTGTCCTCAGGCAAAAGCTTTTCAGATGGTCACTCTGATAACTCCGGGGCTGCCAAAAAGTTTCCTGTCCATCTAAAGACAAAGCTCTCTGCAGTGAGATGCCGTCTATCGGTTCTTGGTCTGATGAGCAAGAGAGTTTGCAGCTGGAGAGAGAAGTCCATGGGTAAACCCAAGGTTTGTTGCCCAGCGGTCAGGACTGAATGTAGTCCTGGTGGTGGGTAGGTACCTGCAAGGGGCCCTCAGATGGAAACCCCACCTGTTAGTGATGAAATGTAAGGGAAATAGTTCTACGGAACAGTTGTGAACAGATGTGTGGCTTTGGTGACTGCAGCAGCCACTTTTTAAGAGTGATCCTCTTCGCAGAATAAATGCACCCTGAATTTTCAGCAGTGATGTTTTCCCTCGCAGCTCCGTTGCCCCAGTGTTGGAGGAACATTCCGTGGAGTGCGAGGGAAACTCCGCATCTCTTCCCATCTCATAATGTACCTTTAACAGAGATGTGTCCTACGGTATCAAAACCAGCAGCTCAGTGCTTTTTGGGTTTTTTTTGACAACCTCATGCCTCTGGCTGCCTTGTTCCCAAGAAAGCATCAGGGCAAGCATATCATTTAATCTAATAACAAATTTATTTTTCTCTTCCCCTCTTCTCTAATTTATTGATACAGATAACTCACTGACCAACCCAGAAACCCTGAACCTGTTGATAGCAGAAAACAAGACCTTGGTGGCACCAATGCTCGAGTCTCGCTCTCTCTACTCAAATTTCTGGTGTGGCATCACCCCCCAGGCAAGTGACCTCCTGAACGCTACCGGGCGACTGTGCAAGCTGTGTTTGCAAAGGCCTCTTGTGTCTGTGAAGTGCTGGGTTGTGGTTTCTGTCCTGTGGGCTTTCCTGTCTGTTTTTGTAGCGTCCTTTTCTGAAAAGAAGCTGCTGTAGCTCGGTGCCGTGCACTCAGCTCAGCTTGCGCCTCTCTGAGTGGCAGCATCCCAAATCTTGGTGGGTACCTTTGGGAAAGGTCCATACGTTTATAGGAAATCTGGGAATGAGGGCAGAGAGGACACTGCGGTCTATCAGTGTTTTTCAGGCTTTGTTTTCTAACCGAGCTGTAGGTACGAGCAGAGCAATGCGTGTTCTGCATTGGGTGTGCAGGCACGTAGCTGGAACTTGCTGCCTGGTCTGAGATTTCTCGCTTGAAAAAGCTGAATCTGGAGGAAGCTGAGCTTGTTTAGCCAAAAGTCCTGGGAAATGATACAATCCCACTAACTACATCAAAAATACTGATATACACACCAGAATTTATTTGAGGTCGCTCCATATGTTTGTTTAATGGCCTTAAATCTCTTGGTACATAATTTTAGACAAGCTTTCCTGTATAGTGATGCTAATCAGAGAGGAATTTGCTTTTCTTTCTACAGCTTTCTGTTGTATATAGGTTGTTTTTCTCACACATGAACAAGATTTATGTGTTGGGGCAACATTGTTTGCCTTGTAGAAATTAGTTTAGTGCTTCTTTCTCAAATCATATATGCTGCAGTAAATATTGGTACAAAGATGCTGCCTAGTAGGAGTAACATCATTTTTAGAGCCAGAATGAGATTGAGCTATCACTTGACAAGTAGATCCACATCGCTGTGGTCAGTGTGGGTCAGCGGTGATTTTTTGCCTTTTTTCACTCTTTTTCTTTGGAATGTTCTTGACTAAGCTCTAGATGGGCTTCCTCAGACATTCAGCCTTGTGGGATCGTTTCTGGAAACAAATGGACATCCGTGCAGTGAGCAAGACTGCATCGAGCTGATCTAGGCCACAAGTGAAGGGTCATTGAAAGGTCCTTGACCACACAGAATGGGGTAGAAAGTTGATGAGGCAAGAGGAGAATGAGGAGTTGAAGTAGTTTGTGGTGAGACATGAGAGGTGATGATTGTCTAAGGTAGCAATCAATCATGTATTAGCTAGAGAAATGTAAGCAGCGCGTAATCTAACTATAATTATCCAAGTATAAATAATGTAACTACAAAATCAGCAGTTTAAGACTATATAACCTGATCAAACTTTACATTAAACAGCTTCAGTTTATAACTCTCATAGAGTTGTCGGAGTCCATTCTTCTCCCGCACAGTCTGAGGTGAGGACTGTAATTAATACTCGTTTCTCCAAGCCCACAGGTAAATCTCAATAATGAGATCGGGTTTTTGACCTGTTTGCTACTCTGCTGCTGGCAGGTGTTTCGTCATCCCTTGGGGATGTTAGAGAGGCTCCATGCTCCAGCCATTTCCTGCCCTCTTGCTTTGCTCCAGAGAGCTACCCGGTTACTAATTATTGTCATTATTGCTGGAGTGAAATGAAGAACAAACTCCATTTCCCACTTCTGGTGTAAAACATCCTCTGGCAGTCTCCTTCTGTAGGATTCCTTGAGGAAGGTCTTTGTTTTTAAAGCTCTCGGTGATTATATTTTTTCTTTTACAGAAATCACCGAATCTTTTCTCTTTTGGCCCCCACACCATCTTATGACAAGGAGTTCCACAAGTCAGACTAACTAATTGAGTAAAAATAGCAGGAAAAGGTCCTGAACTCGCCAAATTCTTGGGAAGTAAATACACAGATAAGAAAAGGGGTGTGTGTGGGGGGGGTGTTTACTTGTTTCAGTTTTTGTTTTAAAATGGAGAAATAAACTTTATAGGAAAGGCATTGTCCTTTAAGTGTTTAAGGTTAAGTCCTGATGTAAATCAGCAGTTCTCCACAGCCTGGCATGGGGCTCTGCCAGTGTGCGCCAGCCTCAGCCCTGGCCCCTGCTGTTACCTCTCCAGCAGAAAATCTCCATCATTACCAGGATTACTGAGAAAAGGAGGGGAAAAAAACCTAGCAGCAAATGCATCTTGCAGGATTTGCTGAAAAAAGCTGCTCAGATGAAGAGGAAAGTTCCCACTTCTTTTCCTTTTCTCTTAGTTACTGCTGCTTGTTTCTGTGCTCGCAGTCCTGCAGCTTCGTGCTCTCAGCCTTGCTCTCCCTGGAGACTTGGGGAGGGAGCAGGAACTGGAGAACGCCCTAAAACACAAAGCCAAACCCAGCTGCAGACAGCCTGACATTCAGCTGTCGTGAAGCTGTCCTTAGGAGAGCACAACAGTGCTGACAAGTTGGAGTCTTTCTTGGCTACAGGTGATTTATGAGCCATGAAAAGCCCCACAAGCCCGTAGTGAGCAAGTGGAGGAGGACAAAAATGAAGTTTCCAGCATCTTTCACCTGTGGGCATTCTCGGCTGTCTGTTAACGGTTGGATGTTTTAACCCTTCCCGCAGCGGGAATGCCGGTGAGGGCTCTGCCCGCTCTCTGCCCTTCGTGGACATCTGAGACATCCAGTCCTCACAGCGTGGTCAGAAGGTTTCCGAAGGGCCAACCAACAGATGCATAAACAGACAAACGCACCACACGGTGCTTCTGCGCAAGGGCAGGGTAAAGTGGTTCTGCAGTGATTTGCTCGGCTGTTGCTAGGATGCTCTTGGAAAATATAAATCAAAAGTAACTTCAACTGATTTTAGTGACTCATCGTTTCTGTAAAGACCAGAATCCACTACGGACCCAACCGTCAGCCATGTTCAGATGTCTAATTGGTGCATTAGGACTTTCTTTCAGGGGGAATTCAGTGTATTGATTTCCAAATCTGATAGCTTTAGACATATGGCACCTGCAGATCCAGCTGTGAGCTGCACAAGGCGGGTGTCGCACCCAGAGTGCCGAAAGGTTGGCAAAGCTCTTTAGGTCATGGCCAGAAACAATTTGCAGGTCCTATTCGGTGAGACGCTGAATGTCCTTTGTGCTTGTTGAACACAGAGGATGCCACAGATGCTCAGCAGCTTCCAGGGTCAGAGCTGAGAGTCTATGTGCAAAAAAAAGGTTTCCAGAGAGCCAGGGGAAAAAAATCCGAGATTTGAAGCTCTGTTGCAAGGGAATTTTGTAGCAGAAAGGCTTGAATTTCCATTAGCTGCTGAAAAGCAGAGAGAAGGTCATATTTTAACCTTTTTGGTTGAAGATTGTTTCTGAATACTTGACTGAGCCCTTTTCAAAATGGGGACACTTCAAAATCTGAGAACTGAGCACTGATCCGTCTCTGCTGAGCGGGACTAAGGGCAGGAGCTTTTGCTGGGGAGCAGCTGTGAAACTGAAGTCTTCTGTCACATCCAGCCCTCTGCTTCTGTTTGCAGGGCTATTACAAAAGGACCCTGGACTACCCCCCGATCCGGGAATGGAAGAGGACAGGCTGTTCTGCTGTCCCGATGGTTCATTCCACCTTCCTCATCGACTTGAGGAAAGAAGCCTCCACCAAGCTGATGTTCTAACCCCCGCATCAGGACTACACCTGGAGCTTTGACGATATCATGGTCTTTGCCTTCTCCAGTCGCCAGGCAGGTATGTCTGGAGACTTTGCTGGGCAGGATTCACTCGTAGACATGCAGATCTTTACTTTGGAGTTCACAGACCAAAAGCCAATTTTTTGGCTTCAGTGGTGAGTTAAGACCCTGTTCCCTTTTCTCTTTTGGATCTGGTCAGGGACAACCAGCAGCAAGTGAGTGGCAGTGCAGCTTTGAATCACAGATAGCTTCAAAAGACATGGGAACTATTCTAGGGCCGAAGGCAATGTTTCAGAGACAAAATTAGTGGCATCTACCTTTGTTTTTTGTCACAGTGAGATGATAGCGAGCACAAGTGAATGCTGTGAGAGTGGAAGGCACTCTGTAGTTGTCTAAATTCACCACTTCCAGGAGACTCCCTGAGGAAGGGGTGAGGACAAGAGACACTTTTTAGACGTTGCAGTGTTTGTGCAAAATAAAACCCAAGTTGCTTGCCTGCAGTGCTTGATGAAGCTTTGCTTTGTGGCAGCTCAGCAGGAATTGTCTGAGTTAAGAGGTTTTTCTTTTGTTGGTTCTGTTTGCTTTAAGCAGAATCAGTGCAACTTTCAGGGAGTGATGTGGGGGCTGTGGGCTGTGCTCAGAGGAAATTTCTTGCTGGCGTGAGAGCGGTAAAATCTCCACAGAACTGACGCCTCGCTGGGACTTTGGGAGAATGAGTCAAGAACCAGTCCTTGAGATGTTTGGGGCTCCAGCTGGTACTGGGACCAGTTTCTACCAGACATTGGGAGGATTTCAGTTAGATCTGAAACTCAGGAGTCCTTTCGGGCCAAGGCACCACCTCAGTGTCTTCTTCTACCTGGAACGGCTGTTGGTGTGTGCAGAGCTCCATGTGTCTTGGGGGATTCGCTGTCTCTTGGTGCACGATACCACTGCTACAGCTGCTTGTTCTTCTGCTGAGGATGGTTAGTCCTGTTTATTTTTGGATCTGGTGGGTATTCTGTCTCTAGCGAAGTCCTGGCTGGCAGAACTGTGTCCCATCTATGAAAGGGGCCTGGGAAGGGTATGTTTTTAATGACCATCTGTATTGTTCTTTGCCCTCCTGTGTTGAAAAGGGCAAAGTTTGGGGCCTTATAAAGGAAAAAATGACTGATGAAACCTCAGCGGCACTGATGAAACGCGCTTCTGTTCAGAGCTTCACAACTGGTTTGCTGGCTTACTGGGGTGAATTACTTGGGGAAAGTCGGGTTTTGGGTCTACTGAGTGATGTGCAGCTGGTGTTATCTGTCCTCTCCTTGTAAAAAGTTAAGGTGAGAAGGAGGGGCTGTTCTTGGGGTGCAGACAAGTAGAGGGAAAGTGAAGAAGTGTGGCTTCTCAACAGTGGCTTCTAGAGAAGAGCCAGGCTGAGAAATCTGCCTTTCCCACCACTTACAGAGCAGTGCAGCGACTGTTCGCAGCTTTCTTTTGAGTGATCCTTCTTGTTGCAAACAGCACTGCGAAAGACAGTGTTCTTGGCATGATAAGCAGGGCTTTTTAAAACTCAGCTTCCAGGGGATGTGGAGCATGGATGAGTGGGAGAGGAGACGCAACAAGAGCTGAAATTGAGCCCTTGGGAGGCAGAGGAAGATGGGAGTTTGCAGGGCACTTTTGGGGCCCTGACCTTTTGAGTCAGGACATGGGTGTGTTGGCTCCAAAAGAGAACAGAGGTTTAGGTCCAGTGAGCAAAGCAGGTTCCCTCAAATCTACCTGCCCCTTGTTCCCTCTGACAGCATCCGATTAGTCTGGGAACTGCATTGCATCAGCTCCAACTGCTTCAGAAATATTTCAGGGATTCAAACCCATCATTTTTTCCTTCCATCCTAGAACACTTCAGCTTTTTCCAGAGCTGACCTCGGCAGTCTGGCCCGCTGATCTTCTCAGATTGTTGGCTTGTGTCCTGGGCTGAGTTTTGTCACCCAGGACAAAAGGATGACATCCAAGTTCAGAAATGTGAAAAATGTATGGACTTTGAGGCATACTTCTCTTCAGAGTAATTCCACTTATTTCCCTGAAACCATAAACGATGTTGGCTTTTGTCTGGGCCAAGTACTGCGCTTAACGCCTCAGGTCAACCCATTGATTTTTCCAGCAGTGAATCTTCTGCTCGAAGCAGGCGGTTTGTGATGCTCCACAGAGACCATCCCACCCGTCCCACTTCTTCCGAGAGGGCGTGGGCTGCGGAGCACAGAACAAAACCCAGCGCAGGTGTTTTATTGAGGAGGGCGGTCTCCGTAGAGCCCTTTGCACTGGCAAGATGATGTTGAGCTGGCCAGACCTTCTGAGCTTCCTTCAGCCTGAGGCTCTGAAGACCTCAGGCCAACCAGGAATGTCCAGTCTCAGGGGTGTGGGGGAAATTTAGGTTGCCTAAATATGACTGTGGATTTATTTAAGGCATATGACTGTGAACCCTGCTCACTGCCTTACAAAGGCTGATAGTAACACCAGTATCTCTAGCCTTCTGTCCTTTGTAGCAAACTTTTATTTTATTATAAAAACAGAGCCGGAGAGTGAGTCCCCCTCCCCGTTTTAAGGTAGATTTACCATTTTGAAGTAACTTTTATCCCAGAAGAAGCAGAAATACTGGTGTGAATCTATGCAGATTAACTGTGTTTAAGCCAGCGGAAGATAAAAACGGAGATCAGTGAGCCAGATAAGATTAGTTGATTAGATCAGTGCCAAATCCATTAATATTAGCAGGTAGTGTTTTTTATTTTGCCATTTACCTAAATTGCAGCTGACAGCTGAATGTGTTTTGGCAGTAGTGTAGCCAGCAGTTTCCTCGCAGAACTTAAAACAGTAGAAACACCGGGGTCATTAGTGCAGATAATTCTGCCTTGCTAAAAGTACCAGGGATTTAGGAGGATTAATACATGAAAGCACCAACTCTCACCAGGTGGTGTCTGCTTTTCATTCATTTCCTAGAGGGACAAGGGTGATTCTGCTTGTTTAATTAAAAAACAAAAGAAAAGTTATAGCCGATAATGAGCAAACTCTTGGTGAGTCTGGGGGGAACAGCATCTTACTGATCACACATTGCGACATTCCCAGCAGCGTGTGGGTCTCTCCCTTGCAAATGGATCTGCTCAGAAGGGAAGCTTTGCATCTTCTTCTTGTTCCATGCCTTCAGATTCAGCTCCTTGAACAAGCAGTTACAAAAGCTTTTGAGCAGAAGGAAGTTACGGTATCACCTATTTTTGGAAGCATCTCTTTCTCCCTGCTCCTCTCTCTCTCTAGGATTTGGTTGATTTGGATGGTGCAAACCTGCTCCTGCTTTTGACTCTGTGAAGGGATTGCATCAGGTCTGAGCGGTGCAGGTGGGGTTTGGGGAATACAGGGGTTTCTGGGATGCTCCCCAGTTCTCCCAGCAGATCCGCTGTGTGCATCAAACATCGCTTTGCCAAAGGCCGGTTCTGCCCTCTGCTGAGAGATTGTTTTCATAGCATGAAGGCAAAGGCCAAAAGAGACCCTTTCTCTGGGCTAAGAGGGAGTTTCCAGTCTCTCCTAAGAGAAAACTGATGGCAATTAAAAATACCTTCGGTTATGGAGCAACTGGAAATTGTTTTCAGAGGAGAGACCACGTGCTGCCAGCCAAATGATACAGAAAATGTCACTATGAATTTCATAGACTCATTTTGCTTGGAAAAGACCAAGATCATCGAGTCCAACCGTTAACCCACCCCTGGCACTAACTCATGTCCCTGAGAACCTCATCTCCACATTTGTTCAAGCCTTCCAGGGATTTAAGTTAAACCCCTTCATTTGCTTTTGAAGCAGAACTTTTTGGGACTGGGCTCCTGGCAACGAATTTGATTGTGGGTACATAGCAACGGAGCAGCGAACTCCTCTTTTAAGAGACTTGACTCTATTTTCTGTTTTTTTCTGTGATCCCCAGGTATACAGATGTTCATCTGCAACCGTGAACACTATGGTTTCCTTCCCATGCCCCTGAAATCGCACCAGACGCTGCAAGAAGAAACCGAGAACTTTGTGCACACCCTCATTGAGGCAATGAGTAAGTTGCTGTGCCTTGCTGTGATGGACACCCCCAAGTTAAGGTTTGGAGAGCTCTCTTACCCCTGGGAATCTGCCTCCTGATCCGACTGTTCTCATCCTGGTTTGACATGCAGTTTCCCATTTTTCCACTGTTTTTCTACCTAGAGATGCAATCGCTTCACGGTCAGGTCAGCTCCGTTGACAAAACTCCTTAACTTCCCCATATCGAATGCAAAAATGCATCTTTAACGTGGCAAGGATGCTGCAGAACCTCGTGTCTCTCCTGAGCTATGTCTGGCAGATGGCTGCTGGCTTCTGTTCTGTGACATGGACGCTTTGTGCTACACCCACTCCTGCCTGACTTCATCAGCCAGGTCCCTGGGGCTTTAGGTCCAGAGATGCAAACACACACACACACACGTTATTGTTAGTGCATGAAGGTGATGCTTGGGATCTCTCCTCTCTTCCAGTTGATCGTCCTCCCATTGAACCCTCACAGTTTGTCTCTGTTCCACCGAAGAACCCTGACAAGATGGGATTTGATGAAGTAAGGAACTTATTTTGCTGCCATTGTCTTGTCTTCCTGTTTCTCACCTAATGGAGCTGGGATCTCCCTGTAACTGACCTTCCAGCCGTTTCCCATTCCCATCTCTTCATACGTTTAAGCTCTTTCCCAGTCACTCGTCTGTTGGATTTCAGCTTTTTGCCAGGAGCAAATAGCCATCCTTACGTGGGGAGAACTTCTGAGGTCAGGGAAGCAGAAGGGAAAGGGCTCAGGGAGCATTCTTGCCCTCTGGCATTTGCTGGGGAGAAATGAGGCCACTCAGGTCTGTGGGCATTTCATACCTGCTACAAAACCCCCGATTAAGGTTGGTGTGCCAGGGCAGTGCTCAGCAAATCTGTGGGCTTCCTGCATTGATGGTACGGATGTTTTAATCCAGCCAGGAAGAGATGGCAGAAGTGAGAGTGAAAAACACATCATTTAACTCCCCCGATTCTTGTGCCGTTTCCTCTCCATCTGACTCTGTGGGGCAGCTTAGCCATCCTTCCATTCTGCAGCAAGAACTGGTCGTTCGGGAAACCTCTCCTGTGTTCCAGTGAGAGACAGGAATGATTTTCTCCCCTGAGAGAGGCACTGGGGAGCCTGGAGAAGATGGGGGAGGCTCTCAGCCGAGTTCTGTCCAAGATGGGGCCGTCTAGGAGGGCTGGAAACCATGTGTGCTCCCCCCTTACTGGGGCAGCTCTCCTCCTGCCCTGCTCGGTCACCACATTTTTCTGCTATGGCCTTTAAAAGTGCATTAGAAAGGTGGTTCCTGACAGCGGTCCTGCCCCAAAACCCCGCAGAAATCCCTCTCCTCCCTGTTCTTCATGTTATGGAGGGTGCAGGCATTGAGGGGAAAGGCTGGAGAGGGATCTGCTGTGCTTTAATTAACCAGGAGTTGTGTTTTTATGCAGCTGCCAGGGTGGCAGTTGTGGAGACCAGAGAAGCCTTTGTTTTCTTGGCTTATTCTGTTACATCTGTTTATACGACACGTGAATTCCAAACACGATTTGTTGGAGCGTCTGTGTTAGGGTGCAGCTGTTGTAGGTTTTTTGCCGTGTTGTCCTTTGTGGCTGCGCTCTATTTATCCAATTTATTATTTTTGCATTTGTGCTGACCTAGAATTGGATCCGCTTCTTACTGGCTCGAGGTTTTTGCTCCACAGGCTACAAAGCTGCACTTGTCTGCCTGGGACTGAAAAACATCCCAGCCCCTCTGCAGTTTACCTGCAAATGAGGGTTTTGGTCCTCTGCCCCCCACCAAAAAGTCTGTCTGCTTAGGCTTGGGCAGAGCCTGGCGCAGACATCTCTGGGTGTGATCTGGGCTCTGTGCTGGGCTTTCTGCTCTGGCAGGGGAAGCAGCAGATTTTTTTTTGGTGAAAATTCTGTGATTTTTTTGGTGAAAATTCTGTGAATTTTCAGTGCCTGAAGTGATTTACAAAAATTCTCTTTGCTGTGTTCTTGTGCTTGGGTGGTGACCCCGCAGATAATCCTAAATACAGGTAGTGGTGGCATTGTGGAGAAACATGTGGGTCGATGTTCCTCTGGGACTGGAGCTGGACATTTGACTCTGTGTTTAATATAAATCAAAACATCTTATATCTTTGGAAATTATAGACTTGGCTGTAACTGGTCTGCTCTCACCTTTATTCATCCTTGATGAGCAGCTTTTCCTTGTGACATAAAAAGTCCTTAAAAAGTAGTTGTTAGACAAAGAATGAACCTCTAACCTTCCAACTCAAAACCAACCCCAACTTTCTGACAAATTCTACGCAACCTGGGATAAAATCACAGCTGGTATTTTAAGATCTGCTACTGAAGAAGGGTAGATGAGAAGTCACTTCTCCTCCTCGCTCCCAGGCTGTGAGCTTGATGTCTCTCTCTTCAACCCAGATTTTCATGATCAACCTGAAGCGCCGGAAGGACAGGCGGGATCGGATGCTGCGGACTCTACGAGCAGGAGATTGCAGTCAAGATAGCAGAGGCCGTGGATGGGAAGTGAGTTTCGGCTGGGGTTGCTGATGTTTGCAAAGAGGGGGTTGTGCTGGACACCATCTCCTTGGGTGCCCTGACCTCCCTCCTGCTGGGGATGGATGGGCTGAGGGAGAGGTGGACATTTTATTAACCTAACTGCCCCTGCTTTGGGGCAGTTTTACTCTGTTTGTGTCTTCTTTTGTAATTGGTCTTCATGAGAGAACCAGGGCGGTGTGGGTCAGGCTAATAGAATCACAGAATCATTTGGGTTGGAAAAGCCCCTCAAGATCATCGAGTCCAACTGTTCCCCCACCCCTGTCCCTGCCCCATGTCCTGAGAACCGCATGTCCGTCTGTCCAACCCTCCAGGGATGGTGACTCCAGCACTGCCCTGGGCAGCCTGTTCCAATGCCCCACAGCCCTTTGGGGAAGAAATTGTTCCCCAGATCCAACCTAAGATGAAAATCAGGTTAAAATCATACTCCTTTCTGTGAACTGTAACACTTGCACACAATTAGAAAGCAGCAAAAGTGTGTGAGAGCAATCATCTCCTGAGAGATTTGTCTGTCCTCGTGCTACAAAGCTGTTGGGCTACAGTATTAACCCTGACACAGCCCTTACTTTAAGGCATGGTAAGATGTTTTTATCTTGAGAAATCAAGGCAGAAATTTTTGGTCTGGGACTCGCAAAAAGGGAAGTGGGAACCCCCATGCCATCTGGTGCTCTCGGAGACTTGCGCACCCATCAGGACCTCTTAGGAAAATATTTGAAGCCAAGCTCCTGACATATTGATGGTCCCACAAGAAGTCGTTGGCAGAGTTAAGGATATCATTTCTAAGCTTGATTTAGAATGTAAATCAGTTAGTTAATTTTTCTCCCGGTTTTTGAGCAAAACAAGTGCAGGAATTTCCTGAGTTACAGCTTATCTCTGAACATCAGTAGCACTTCCCCCGTTGCGTCTGTGTCCGACTTGAATTTACTTTCTATTTAAATGCTGATAGGTGTTCTCTCTTTCTCAGAGCGCTGAACACGAGTCAGCTCAAAGCTCTCAGCATCGACACCGGGACCCGTGCTCCTCGCGGCCCCTCACCCGGGGAGAGATCGGCTGCTTCCTCAGCCACTGCTGCATCTGGGAGGAGGTGAGGGGGGTGCGGGTGCCCTGGGGAGGGTGCTGAGGGCAGGAGCAGTGGGAAGGCACACGGACGGTCCCAGGACAAATATAATACCGGTTTCTGGAAGTGTAGGATGGTTTTACTTGGTTTGTAGGGGATCGCGTACAGGGGTTCTCTTGAACACATTGCTCAGCTTTCTCAGCTCTACTCTCCGTTTGCCAAGTGATTTTTATCAGAATGTTTTCACGGTTGGTTTTGCAGACCATCTGATAGCCTGTTTGGAGTGAGTTTGTTTAGGAGAAAGGCAGGAAGGTTTTGAAGAACAAATGGTATTAAAGAAACTCCTGTTTTATTTCCCTGGTTCTTCATGTGTGCTGAAGCAAGTTCCAGTGGCTCTGCTAACTGCTTTTTTTTGAGCTGGTATATCATAAATAAATTTAGCAGCAGGGATCTCTGTTACTTGAGCTAACAGGTATTGTTTGGGTTGTAGTAGCTGTAGCTTCCATCTGTCCTGGTCACCTGGGGAGTCACACTTGAGAGGATCTGGGCTGTGCTGGTTGGAGGTGCTGGAGTTACACAGCCTGACATCAACGGGAGGGATCATTTCGAGCGAGGTGGGATGTGGAGGCAGGGAGAACAACTTGGTGCTTAGAGAAGACTGGTCTAAGGCAGCAGCTGCCCAAATGTGACTGTGATGGTTGGATGATCCAAATACCTTTCAGCCAGCAGCAGGGACTTCAGCACTGAGAAATCAGGCAATGATTTGGGGCTTGAGACTTCTGCATCACCAATGGTCAGATGGTAAGATGGGAACCCACTTGCAGGATGCCTTTGCATGTGTGTTCTTGAAGTTGCCAGGGCCAGACTTTGGCTGTGCTGGATCATTCTCCAGATTCCAGAAACACTTTTTTTCCGAACAGAAACAGGTTTTTCTGAACAGTGGTTTTGTTGTCAAAGGAGGAGGTGGTCGTGCAAGATGGTAGCTCACGGGGTTGAGGTGCTGCAGCATCACATGGAGGGTTTTTCTAGGTTGCAGATGCTCAGCCACAGGATATTTTTGGACAGCTCGTCCCAGCTGAGCTGTGAATCTGGGGCTGGTTCTCCAGCCTCCCTACCTGTATGGTCCAGAGGGCCAGGACCAGGTCAGGATGACCCCCAGAGATTTCGGGGCCACTGTGATCACTTCTGAACCATCTTGTTTCAGGTGGTGAACAGAGAACTGGAGAAGACGCTTGTTATTGAGGACGAGTTCAAGAGGAAGCTCACGAAGCTGATGGATGACATTGGACAAGCCCAGCTAGACTGGGAGCTGATGTGAGTCACTGGCCCTCGTGAAGCTCTGGGCACACAGGGGACATGAGCAGCAGCGATGGAGGGTGATGCTGGAGTGCAGGGAAAGGTGGCAGAGGCTTCTTGATGGCTCTTCCCATCAGGATAACTCAGCTTCTGGGCCAGGCTGGTGCTGGGGTGCCCCGGCTGTGTTGGGTACCACTGGTGCGCTTTGTGGGCAGTGCTGGTCGTCTGGAGACACTGCTGTGACAGAGGAACTGCCACAGCTCAGCGCTGAGGCTTGGACCGTGTCATCTCAGCTGCCTTATCAAGTCTTTCACATCTGTACCACCCGCTGGGGTAAGATTTGAATGTCTGAGAGTGGTACAGGATAGAAATGTGTCAGGGATTGCTTCTTAGATCCACCCTTTGTCCTTCCCCGCTTGACATGGACGGTTGTGTGGTCCTAACTGCTGCAGATTCACATTTAGGTTCCGATTTCTGTGGTCTTTTCCCCCTTTAAGCTACATTGGCCGGAAAAGGATGCAGGTGCAGGAGCCTGAGAAAGCAGTTCCCAACGTCATGAACCTGGTGGAAGCCGATTACTCGTACTGGACCCTGGGCTACGCAATCTCCTTCCAGGGGGCTCAGAAGCTCATCGGAGCGGAGCCTTTCGGCAGGATGTTGCCGGTGGATGAATTTCTGCCAGTCATGTACAACAAGCACTCGGTGTAAGTAGGTCGGATGTCTTCGTTACTTGGGTTCACGTGAGCTTGGTCTTGCTGAATGATTAAGATCTGGTTCGTAGATTTGTGTAGTGTATATCATATGTCTTAATATCTATATATGCTTATGTATACCCTTGTTTATGTGTGCACACTTAGTGTGGTACATATAAATGATTAATTTTGGAGCTTGGAGTCCAAATTATTCACGTTACAGTTTTCAGCAGGTTGATGACTTGAGTGCTCTGTGGGGCACTTCAGAAAATGGAGCTCACTTCGTGCTCTTCAGCTTCATCTGCAAAAATGTTGATTTATCAATCAGTACTGAGACCTAAACCAACAAAAGATCAGGTTAATAATCATTCGGTTCTTTAGTGTTTTAATGCTGTTTGACTCAAGCTACGCAAAACCTCACGGCGCTTAGTATGCAGCGTGTGATGTTGTGATGCTCACGTTTTATTTTTCTAAAGCTGAATGCAGTGGGTAGAAGGTCAGACCCCACCACAGCAACTACCTGTGCTGCTTGGGACACATTCACTCAGTGGATGGGCTTGTATCTCGCAGTTATAAGCATTTCACTCTGTCCCTGATGATTTTTCTCTCCTCTTTAGAGCAAAGTACATGGAGTACTACAAGTCCAGAGACTTGAAAGCCTTTTCAGCAGAACCCCTGCTCGTCTACCCCACGCACTACACAGGGCAGCCCGGCTACCTTAGCGACACAGAGACCTCCACCATCTGGGACAACGAGACCGTGTCGACGGACTGGGGCAGAACGCACTCCTGGAAATCCCGGCAGCAGGGCACGATCCACAGCGACGCCCAGAACAAGGACGCTCTGCCCTCGCAGTCATCTCCGGACGCGCCGTCCTCCAGGGACGAGCTATGACCGCCCGCGGCCCCGCGGCTCTGTCGGTGGCTGAACCTGCCTCGCGCTTCGGCTTTTCACCCTTGGCAGTGGCGGAGCCGCTCTTCGTGTGGTCTCCATCCCGCTGCTTCGAGTGGCAGAGCACAGAGCTTGGACCTGATGTGACAACTGACCGAGACGCGCAGGGCGAGGCGGGAGATGGAGGAGGAAAAAGAACGAGTGATGCAGACTGGCAGGAAAAAAAGCAGAGATCTGAACAAAAGCCCTCGCAAGCTTTTGTAAAAGAAAAACCAAACCTTGAATGACGTCTTTCTACAGTTCCTTGTGTAGAATACTGTATTTATAAAGATTAATATATAGAGGTGTACAAGTGTTCATACCTTTCTGGATCGCTGTAACTAGGCTACTGTGTAACTGTTAGTCCTCGTAGGTTCACAGGCTTTTTATAACCCTGTTCGCTGAGAGAAACTGCGGGTGAGTGTTTGGGTATTTGGGTTTGTTTTTTCAAAGGGAATCAAAATGGTTTCCAAAACCATCCAGCTCCCTGGAGCAGCGCTCCATGTAGGGTCATCTCCTTCATCGCACGGTGATAGAAAAGGATCGCTGGCTTCCCCTCTGCAAATCACAAAACTTGCCAGATCTGAACGGGCCTCCCAGTCCGGAGCTGCCATCTTGGCGTGGCTAAAATCCTGGGAGCTGGCAGCAGGAGTGGAGGTTGCAAAAGGGAAGAGTTGGTCCACGTCATGTCCTGCTTCACCCCCTGTGCCTCCACTTATTCCTTCAGGAAAACAAAGCTTCACAGCCTGTTTGCAGGCCTGTTTAATTAGGCCGTAAAACCAAGTGTTAGGACTTTCAGGAACTTTAAAATGTTTGGTTACGAACTGCTTGACATTATCCTTATCAAACCAAAGCAACTTACCAAGATGTTGGTGGTGTCATCCGTACTGTTCTCGACAGCCCCGACAGAATTATTGTGCATTACAGGACAGAAAGGCAGCTTGTCTGGATATTTTTTCACGTGAGGAGCAAACTTGTCTCTTTTTTTGGATGGGTTCTGATGTACTTGCTGCAGAGTATGGTGATTATTTTAAAAACAAACGATTCTCAGAGGGCAGGTGATGCCGGCCTGCACTGCTTGGGTTGGCTGGGATGTTCTCTGCGCTTCCCACCGAGAAACTCACCTGCTGGAGATCTGTACGGTTGGGTATGTGTGCCTGGGCTTTCACTTGTGTTTGTTTTTTAATAACTCCTGGCGGATGTTGTGCTTTCTGCTCAAGAAGATGTGTTCTTACCTGTCAGCCGGTTTGATAATACATAAAACCCGGTGCAAAATGGCAGCTGTGTGTGCTGTTCCATGGGGTGGGAGCAGGCCTGGCAGGGAAGGCCAGCGCAGGTCGTTCAGCTCTGTCGCTCTACCACGGAGTCCCTGTCCGTGGAAATGCGCCTGTTGTGCCGGGAAGCCGAGTTCCTTCTGCTCCGCAGGCTGGAGCAGCGTCCATGTTGCGTGGTGAGCGTGCGGAGCGGCTGCGCCGCGGGGGCGTCGCTCTCTGACAGCTCCTCTCCTTTCCTCCTCAGCTCTGGCTTTCCGAGCGGCAACCCGGATCTGTGTGAAGCGCGGTGCAGCACGGCGATGCTCCAGACGGCGGCAGACGCTTGGCGCGGCCCTCAGCAGCAGGACGCCTGCGAAGCGGAGCATCCAGCGCGGTGCCGCTGTCGGTGCGGGCAGGAGCAGCACGTGTGTCAGCACAGCTCTGGGTTCCCAGCCGTTCCTCTCCTGACCCGTTGTGATCCCACGGGAGCAGTTTCTCCATGAAACGGCCCTGGTGTTCCTCACAGTTCTCCCCGCTGGGGGCTGGAGACGGAAGGGACAGACACTGCAGAGTTCTGTTTAACTTTGATTTCCCTAAGCAGAGCAGTAGCAATTTATTAAAAACTACTTGACACTGCAGCTGGGGTTTTTGCTTTTTTTATTTGTTTGTTTGTTTTGAGGTGCGTGGGTTTTTTTTTTTAGTTGATTTAGGAAGCGAGTTATTAATAGTACAAGAGGTTTGAAGGTTTCACGGACGGGAGAGACATAATTAAGGATCTAAATGTAATGAATTAGATGAATGTGTCCATTTCATGGCCTCAGTGGAGCCGACTGTTCTTTCACCTGTACGTGTGCGTGTAGGTGCACTTTTCTATTTATTTCCATCTGCAAGACCCGGTGGCTGCCCAGCGGTTCCACAGCTCCGACAGGCGCTGGTTCTCTGCCTGTGCTTTCAGCTCCTGGGCTGGTGCTGTCCGGGCTTTCCCTGCTCAGCACTGACTGTGTTTTGGGAAGGCAGGAGCCAGTGCAAACCCTTCTCCGCTGTTCTGCTCTTTTTCTGCTATTTTTCCCCTTTCCTGTGAAGCTCAGCTGCTCCATGAGTTATTGTGTTCTCCTGTGAGCGTGGGGTTTGTCCTCTGCTGTGGAGCACGAGAGCAAAGCCCCCGGAGCCCCGGCTGGTGCAGACCCCGCAGCGAGGGTGACAGACCCGGAGCCAGGAGCAGTTTCCCCAGGGTGAGGAGCAAGTGGAGCTGCTCACACCAAGGTCACAGGCAGGGTTGGTGCACGTCACCGGTTCTAAGGCTGTCACCAGAACCTGACAACCTGACAACAGTGTGCTGGCTCCCCGGGCAGTTTAAGTACAACCAGAACGCAAGAGGCAGCTTAAATTCGGGGTCGTCTTTTTGCCAGGAGCAACAAATGCCGTGATGGAGACAACGGGGAAAAGGTGGAAACTCTCAGACCGCGGTGCAGTCTCAGAGAGGAAAAGAGATGAACGAGACACTGATGAGCGGGAAGAGTTGACGTATTTATCATAGAAACATTAAAGGTTATATAGAGATGGAATGTTACACGAGATCAAATATTTAAATACATTCGCTCCAGACACAAAATAGTGTTAAAAAGTTCATCTATTTATTATAGATACATTAAATATTATACAAAGCTCAAACATGATCTAAAGATCAAACATTAAAATCTACTAACTCCAGACAACGTTTGCATATTTATTATATAAGTATTATATAAGTATTATATAAGTATAAAGTATATAAGTATATAAGTATATAAGTATTATATAAGTATTAAATATTAACTAAAGATTAAATAGAATACAAAATCAAACATTAAAATATATTAACTCCAGACACAAATTAGTGGTCAAAAGTTAATCTATTTATTATAGAAACATTCAATATTATATGAAGATTAAATATCATATAAAGATCAAATATTATCTAGAGATCAAACACTAAAATCTACTAACTCCAGATGAGAATTGGTGGAATAAAGTTCAAGTATTTATTATATAAATATTAAATAAAGATTATGTGTTATATAAAGCTTAAATATTAATCCTAGTAACTCCAGATCAAAAAATACTGGAAAAATGTTTACGTATTTTTATAGAAACATTAAATAATATATAGAGATTAAATATGATATAAAGATCAAATATTAAACTATATTAACTCCAACAAAAATTAGTTGAAAAAAGTTACGTATTTATTATAGAAATGTTACATATCTATAAAAACTAAATACTACATAAGGATCAAATATTAAAATATTTTAACGCCAGACAAGAATTGGTGGGGGAAAAAAGTTCACAGATTTCTTATGTAAATAAAGATTATGTATTAAATAAAGATTATGTATGATATAAAAGCTCAAATCTTAATATATATTAACTCAAGAGAAGAATTAGTGGAAAAAAAGTGACGTATTTATGATAGAGATGTTACATCCATGTAAAGATTGAATATGACATAGGGATCAAATATTGGAATATTTTAATGCCAGACAAGAATTGGTGGAAAAAAGTTCAAGTATTTATTCTATAAATATTAAATAAAGATTATGTGTTCTATAAAGCTCAGTTATTAGTATCTATTAACTCCAGAAAAAAAGGGTGGAAAAAAGTTTCTCTATTTATTTTATATGCATCTCTAGATATGTGATATAAAGCTCAAACACTATCTACAGAAGAAACATTAAAATACATTAACTCCAGACAAAAATGGGTTGAAAAAAGTTGATATACTTATCATATAAATATTAAATATTATACAAGGATCAAATATTATATAAAGATTTAATAATAAAATATATCAACTCCAGAAAATAATTATTGGGGAAGGTCTATGTACATAGTAAATAAATATTAAATATTAGTACATTAAATAAACATATTAAATAAATATTAAACATTAGTACATTAAATAAAAATATCACATAAATATTAAATATCAGTATGTTAAATAAAAAATATTAAATAAAGCTCAAATACGAGATACAGCTAAACCATTTCAATATATTAACTCCAAGGAGAAATTAGTGGAAAAAAGTGTACGTACTTATTCTATGAATACTGAATATTATACAAAGCTAAAATATTCTATAAAGCTAAGCTATTTAAATATAGTAACTCCAAGCAGACATCAGTAGAAAAAAGATGATATAATATTGAAGGTTTCCGTAGAAGTATGGAAAGATTAAATATGATAAACACATCAAGTATTAAAATACATTAACTGCAGACAAAAACTGGAAAAAAGTTAATATACTCGTTATAGAAATATTCAATATGATACAAAGCTCAAACATTATATACAGGTCACATATTAAAATATATGAACTCCAGACTAAAACTGGGGGGAAAAAAGTTTACATACTTATAATATAAACAGTAAATCCTATACAGAGCTCAGCCATTACAACCCATGAAGTGCGGGCTCCTCCCGTGCTGCAGCTTTTCTTCTCAGGATGCAGTCGAAGTTGCCCTGGGTGCTCATGGCGTAGAACACGTTCGCCTTGGGTGGGATCGCCAGCTCCGCAAGAGAGGGAGCAGAGCGAGCGTTCATGGGCGCCCCACTCAGCGTTGGGGGTTTATTCTCACCGGCAGCTGGGACAACGTGGCGATGGCGTTTCTGACGTCGCTCCGCATGTTACTCTTGCCGGCAAAATGCAGCAGAGCTCTTCCAGCAGCAGCAGCAGCAGAGTTCTGCTTCCCCACCTTTGTCCTCGGAGATGATCTGGACCAGCTCGTAATCCTCAGCCGAGCCAGACTGCAGGTTGTGCTTCTCCATGGCTCGCTGGGTGACAGCAGGAGCCTTCTCTTGGTTACTCAGCTGCAAAGAGGGAGTTGCAAGGAGTCGCTTGGTAACCAAGTCGCAGATTCTGCCAGACGCTAAAACACGCTCTTTGCGACACATGGGGGTGGAGTTAGTTCAAGACAACAGACACTGCTCTAGAAATGCAGCAGGAAATCACAGCCTCTGCTCTCCTGAGCAACCACTCGGAGAGGTGAGACCTTGTTCTCAGCAGCCATCGAATCCGCAGCAAGAGCTGCCCCAGCTGCTGTTTGCAGACATCCATTAATCCACAGTCTCCCCTGCTAAACACTTTCTGCGATGTCCTGCAAAGATTCTGGGCCTTGGAGCTGGGTTTGCTGGGGAAGGGGCACCTTGTGTCACAGCTCACACACCCCAGTGCTGAGCTGGACACACAACAGCCGGCGCTGGCAGAAGAGCAGGGGCAGCAAAGCCGGCACTTGCTCAGAGTGCTTCCCTTGGCATTGTTGATCAAATACAAGCTTCAATTTCAAGGCCAGAAACCTTGAGAGATGCTCTTTGCAAACCTCTCATTCATCCCCTGCTCCACATGTTTTGATTTGTAACATCGGTCACGTTCCCTGTCAAGGAGGTCTGATCGGGGAATAGGTGTTTCCGAAACTAAAAGCACCATTCAAGTCACCTGGGGTGAAAACACCACCCACAGTAACAGCGCTTTGCTGTTCCCACCGCTCACCAGGATGCTCCTGTAGATGTTGCCGCTTCTGTCCTCTTCTACGCTGGTGCGGATGACGCAGCTCTCTCCGCTCTGCTGGTTGTAGACTGGCAGGACTGGCGGCACTTCTTTTGATGGAACGGGAGTCACGGGGCCGGGGCACTTCTTGGAGCACTTGTCATCAGATGGCAGCAAGGGGGGAGACGAGATCAAACACATTCATTACCATTGAATTTCAAAGATCCAAAAGCTAAAGATGACACTCTTCAGCACAACAGCCTTAACAAGGGCTTCGGCAACCCAGTTAAGGCAGCTTAGGTCAAGAGAGCAGAGTCTGCAGGACAAAGCTCCCTGGGAACGGAACCCAGCCCAGCCCAGGCTTGGTCTGGGCAGTTCCTGGCAGGTCAAACCACAGGGCTGGTGAGCTCTGACCTCACCTGCTTCTCACTTGCTCAGCTGCTCTGCCTGCCCCAGAATTAGGCTGGGCTGATGTACATGAGCCCTCCCCCCAAAATCGCCTTTCCCAGAGCTCAGGTCCCTCCATTCCACTGCCAGCAACGCTCCAGTCAAGATCCACAGGCTTGGGCAAGCGCCTGGGGCCGCCGGCAGCGTCAGCAGCCTCGCACAGGCTGTTTGTGCTGAACACAGGGCCCGGGCCCTACCTTGTGCTGAGGCTCCTCAGCAGTGTCGGTGGGAGGGACGATGGTGACGGTGCTGTCCCCAGAGCTCCCACCTGGAGCAGGTTTGGGCTGCGCGTTGACAGGGGTGCTGTGGGCGCTCACCCCCAAGCCCAGGAACGGCCTAGGGGAGAAAAGAAAGCACAACAGAGCTGGGCTGAGCACAGCTGTCACTTGCTTCAACAATCTGACCTGCTGTTGTGTTTTCCTATCTCGAGTGGCCTATTGTTTGTGTGTGTATAGCAAATTAGACTCTATCCTTATTTGCTCTGTTTTGCTGCTGCAAATTTGAATTGAATTTATAATCCAGCACTAAAATCGTTCCTTTGTTTGACACCTTAGAGTTATTTCTGAAGTCTTTAGTCGATAACCCTCCTGGCTACTTACACCAATAGAAAGAGACAACAGCAATACGTATTTCTAGCTGGCGGTGTCTCCTCGCAGCACTGCAGTGCTCTGGATCCCCAGCCAGGTTTGTCAGCTGGTGTTTGATTTATTCCAGTTCATATTCACACACCAAACCCCCTCCCCGTTGTACTCACAGGCTGAATCTCTTCACCACGCTCTTCTGAGCTCTGCCCGCTGCGGTGCTCTGGTCAGGAGCTGCTCCTTCGATTTCACGTGACAGACGAAAACTGCAGAACAGGCAATACCGTTAGTTAAATATCTCAAAGTGGCCATATTTGAGAAGCCCTGGGTCACTCCCACGTCCCAGAGGGTTCATCCCCACGAGGAGGAGCGCAGCTCTGTGCGTGTGTATTTCCACTCTCCGGGAGCAGCTCCTGGCAGCGCAGAGCTCAAGGCTGAGAGAACCTGAACCTGCCTGCGGGGGAAGAAAAGCTGCTTCGCCAGCTGGGCTGAGACCCTACCTCTCCTCATCACTTCAATGCCGCTGCCTCCTAAAGCACTGCACGAATTTCTCATCTCCTCTCATGCAATAGCTGTTACATGAGGACTGCAACAGCTTCATTTGTGCGATTACTTCAAACTCCTAAGAAAACAAATAATAAAATAGGAATTCTAATTAGAAAAATCAAGCCAGTCTCGTTAATACACTAAACACACGCAGCAACAGATCCAGGACAAACTGCCCTCGGACAGAGGAAACCCCGGCACCTTCGCTCCTACTGATCTCTGACCAACAAGGCTCAGGCTGGAAGGCAACGCTCAGCCTTGATTTCTCGGTCCCAGGTACCCGCTTCGCTCTCTGCACCTTTGACCCACAACTATTTACTGCAGCACAAGGAAGATGGTCACAGACTGCATCTTGTGGCCAGCAAAGGTCTCACGCCAGCAGGTCTGATGCGCTCCCAGCACACAGAACACGCTCGTGTAACGTGTTCCCGTGAACACCAAACGGGGGGAACGTGCCCCAGACGTAACTCCCGCGGCAGCGAGTGCCCTGCGGCTCCTCTTCCCCTGCTGCCCGCATCTAAAAGGAATTTCTCTTCCCGCGCCGCCCCGCACAGCCCGGCAGAGGTTCACAGCGTGCCGGGGACTGTTCCTTCCTCACCCTCTGAGTAACGTGAGCGGCTGTTGGATACGCCCAGCAAAGACAACAGGCCTCGCCAAGAGAACGCTCTAGCAGAGAGCGTCAGGCACTAACGATCACAGAACAGTCACCGTTCCACTTACCCTTCGCCGCTTCTCAAAATTGATCAGGCCGCCCTGTTGGAAGGACAGAGAAGGGATCGGAGGAGAAGAGCACAGGCTCGGCTGGAGTTGATCACAAACAGGATGAACAGGATGAAGTAGCGACACCAAGGGACAGGCCAGAGCTGCCCTGACCAAAGGCCTCTACAAAGACCCGTTTCCAGCTCTAGGATAAGCCACAGCACTCGTGTACCTGAGTCTATTTGTTAAATACATTCCTCTCTTTTTAAGAACTGCACTAGCACCCAGTGGAAGATGCAGGAGCAGACACAGTGTCTGCAAGGGAGGGAGGAGATTTAGGATTCCAAAAATTGCCCCAAATTACCTCGAGATAGTCCTGAAGGGCTGTGTCCAGCATGACGAGGTCAGTGAGGAAGGTACCCAGGTAAGGTACCGTGCCTTGTGTGACTCCCTGCAAACGGTCAGAGCAATGGTGGATTAATTGACTGAGAAGTCATAATTATACTAATTAGAATACTCCTGTGGAAGCAAACAAAACACAACTAGTCTGCTTCACCAAACAGCGCTCTTGTAAATGATGCTTTCACGACATCATCCTTGGTATCTCAGCCAGCGGTTCATGTCTGCACAGAGCGGTATATAAGCCAAAGTGCTCATTCGTAACTCCTCTGCGTCAAATCTCGCTGTGCGGCACCTCTCGCCCCAGCAGAAAAGCCGGGATTTACAGACCCGTCTTCCCCAAAGCACCGCATACGGGAGCTCATTGGTCAGGAACAGGGCTGAGCTCGGCTTTGGGTGAGATCACAACCTGGCAACTCAAGCTCATTCCCACCTTCAGCAGCAGCTCCCTGCTCGTCGCAAAGTTGTCACAGTCGGAGAAGATTTCGCAAAGCTCTTCGAACATCAGCATTGTGTCCCTGTACAGGAAAAGATTCAATGATTTAAGTTGTTTGTAAGCACTCTGAATCAGACCAGGGTACAATTTTTTTCTCAAGAATCGTTAACAGTTGGGCACAGAACAGATAAAAGCACCAAAACACATCCAGTGACACACTGCACAGCCTTACTTTGGAACGCAGGCCCAGGTCTTCTTCAGGCGATAAACCGAGGTGGACTGCAAGGCGGAAACGATGGCCTTCAGAGACGAAAAGTTGTTCAGGATCCTACATTGCTGTGAAAGGAGCGGTTAGAAACACAGGAGCGTTAAACGTCAGCATCACCAATAGTCAGTGCTCTTCTGTCTGCCCCGTGTCCTGCTTGCTGCACATTCTCCCTGCTAAGCGGGCAGCTCTACAAATACTGAGCATCAAAAATATCACTCCCCCCTACAACCCCCCTGTCCCCTCCCAGCTCCACGGCACCCGCACAAGGAACGTTAAACAGTCGCGAATAAACGCTTTACACGTCCGATACGGATCCACTTCTCCAAGATCTTCGCTCTTGGCTGTGTCTTTAATTCTTTGCTCTCCAGGATGGTGCTGAGCACGCAGTTGGTGACGGCGTTGAACTGCGAGATGGTGGCTCTGATGCTCTGTGCCAGCTGTTTGTTCTCTTTCTTGTCCCTTCGGGACCAGATGCAGCCCAGGCAGTGGTGGGGCACAACGTTCTGGAAGAGTGTCTAGAGGGAAACAGAGGTGTCCAACTCAGCCTGGAGCGCTACTGCCCACAGCAAGAAATGCACGGTTACAGTACAAACTGCAGCTGAATCCAGTATGGTATTAAAAGGGAAATATTGGTTTTCTCTCCAGTTTAAAATATACACTTTGGTATAACTCTTTAGGCCTGACGCCCTAAAAGAACTGTCAGCTAAACTGTCCTGGAAAAATAAAAGACACCTTTCTATCACTTACATTACCAGGGGGAAAGATTTCTATATCATGATACTTTTGAAAGAGATTGATACAAATAAGCCAAATCGGAGCACTACAGTTACAAAGTACTTCTACATCTTCAGGTGAGGTAGCCTAAGATACAGTCAAAATACGCTATTTCTGAGGGGTCAAATGCTAAACTTTGCAAAAGAGGCCACACAGTCTACATCCACACTGTATAACAAAAAGACAAACACCTTCAGAAGAACTGAAGGAAAAGCCCAATCAATGAAGCAAGTCTGGATAACCAAGCAGAGCTGCGCTCTGTGTCCCAGCAACAGAGCGGTTCTGGAACAACAGACTTACACCGATATAAGTTAAAAAACAAACAAACAAACAATGAGAAGCCCAGAACTCTTTCCCCGAGCATTTCAAGTAATACCTATGATCTACATACCGCATCCATGTATGTCAGCTGTTCTGCCACCAGGTCTTCTTGGAACAACGAGAATTCTTCTGGGCCGCTGATCTCCAGTTCCTCTTCCTCGTCCGGGGTGCAGGGAGAAAGGCTGTGGAACGCGTCTGGCCAGCGGGGAAAACACGAGTCAGTGAATTTATACAGAAAACAAGTAATCAAAGCAGGTATTTGGAAAATCACTACATAGAAGAACAGAACATGCAAAGGGACCTGCGTGGGGTAACGGCCTCACCGTGCTGCATATTTTAGGGAGATAGAGAAGGTCCAGAAGATTAAATGGGCAAAGAGAAGGTAGAAGAAAAAGAAATAGGGAGAACTGAGCTGTTCAGGGTCTCTTAGCTGAGAAGTGCCTTAACCCATTCACTAACCATTCTTTGGAAAGAACAAACCCACCAACCCCCCCACAACAACTCCTTATTAACACTGTAGAACTTTGATAATCTGCTTGTCAGCATTTACGCATTCTATACTCTGAAAAACAGCTGAACTGCAAAGAGACAAGACTGCAATTATACCCCCAAAATATTACGCTGAGAATGCTCTTATGTCCACGTTTCAAGGGAAGAGGAGGAGAAGGGAGAGAGACCAGTTGGAAAGTTAAAACGTGCTTTGCTAGTACTACTGATGAGGAGAGAAAGTAATGCAAAATATACGAAACCAATCGTGGCTCCAGCAGCTTCAGGACAGGCCCCCGGACGCCCTGGGCTGGACTCGGCACTAAACCAGAGCTGGATTCAGGGCTGCAGGGCTGTACAGAATTGATCGGCAGCCTTGGCTGCCGCAGCACTAAGTCTAAACCTGGGCCTTTTCTGCACACCAGTCCTACCGTTATGCGCTCCAGAGCCAACGGGGTCTGAAAAACACGCAGGTAACATGAGAAAAATGCATGTAGTAGAACTCAGTCTGCCTACTAAGGCTGGAAGTTGATTCCAGTACTCATTCACATACCACGTGAGCTCTTACGACTTTTCGGCTCACGGCACAGGAAGCTTTGTGCTCTGGATAAGGGGATGTGTCAGGCTTGACGCTGGGAGAACACACAGACAGCAGAGAAAGGTACTTTACCATCATTCTCCCATTCTTCTTTCTGGAACTGCTCCAGGAGGTTCTGCGCCCTCTTCTCCGGGTCAGAGCCGGGCATGTTCTTCTTCAGATAACTCAGCACCTTCTGCAGACACACGTAGTCGGGCGGCTCTCGGAAATCGTCGGCACATTGGTCGAGCCAGGCTTGTAAAATCGATGCCATCGCACTGTGAGCAAATTCAGAGAGAACACATGGGTTGTATGCAGCAGGTATTGATGCAATCGCATGGATCTGTACCTAATATAACAACAGGAACACTGAGACATTCATCCCCCACGTGAGGGCAGTATGGACACTTCTGTGAGCACAGAATTTAATTTGTTCTTTTTAGGCAAGAAATATTATTAAGATAATACTTCATAGGAAACTAAAGGCTGCTTCTTCAATTACACCTTGAGAAACCAGCGCAGTCATTCATATTTTCTCTGCGTTGTATTATTGGATGTGTTATGAGACAGCTGATACTTGGCCTTTACACAAGCTCCTTGAAGCAAACAGGGCTGTGAATTGTCAAATGAAACAACAGCTCTGCTGCCCACGTCCCGCTCCAGCACCGAACCCTGACTGGGGCTCGCTGGGCGCTGCAAAACCAAACTTACGTCCTGAGCACTGTGCTGGATCCGGGGGAATTCTGGGTTCCATGTTCTTCAGAGCCCGAGATCTCCAGGATTCCGTATCTGAAAAAATGAGATGGCTGTTTAGAGGAACCTCTACTGAGCAACCCAAACAGCGTAATCCATATACAATTGGCATAAACATATAGATATTGGCATATTCATATACAATTGGCATGAAGACAAGGGCTTCATGCTGGACAATTCCACCGTGGCTGGGGAAGCTGCGGCAGAGATGAAGGGTTTGCACATATCCCCCGTGCACTGGTCTTTTTTTAAGGGACAAGCTGTATTGGTTTTCTTGTGTCCGTCC
Source organism: Patagioenas fasciata (assembly GCF_037038585.1). Taxonomy (NCBI): domain Eukaryota; kingdom Metazoa; phylum Chordata; class Aves; order Columbiformes; family Columbidae; genus Patagioenas; species Patagioenas fasciata. Next base: position 7,294,727 of record NC_092540.1, read on the forward strand.
CAGTTTGGTTCCTTAGCGGTCAGACCACGCACACTTTCCCCACCTGGCGCTTAAGCTTTAATGAGATTTGGGATGTGGGCAACGTGCATTTACACATGGTGTGTTTACGCTGAAATCCTGAATTTTGCAGGATTCTTTTCTGTCAACGTCCCCCTGTTGTGTATAATAAATGACGGCTCAGTTTCCATTCTGTCCCGGCTCTCACCTGTCCAGGAGCAGTTCCAGGACTGTGCTGGTGGAAGCAAAGGCCCTGTACGTGGAGAGGAAGATGCTGATGTATGTGAAGTCATTATCGGCAAAGGCCGTCGGAAGCGTCTCCACCAGCTTTTCCAAAGTTCCAGCTTTCAGGGCCCTGCTGTTGCACATCTCATCCGGGCTGACAGTGTGTCCTGCAGGTAACTGGTCCCCTTCAGCCTACAAAGTGGAAACAAAGACAAAGCACAAAACTCAGACAGAAGCCAGAGCCCCGACAGAGCTTGCACAACGAAACACAGATTCCATTCCACCTTTTCACAGGAATAGTCCATCTCTAGTTACTAAACAATTTTGTCGGTTTGGGCTCTCCAAACACCAAATGCTGTATCAAATACTGGAGGACAATCAAGACATTTCTTATTGAAACAGGCAAGTGTTTCCAGTGCTTAAGCTGTAATCTCCTGGTTGCCTTTGAAACTGACCATTCTCTCATAACAGGGCCAACCATTCAAAAACCCCGGATGCTTTCTTAGCATCCAGAAGTTTAAGAAAGGTTTCTCAGACTTCTTGCAGCATGAAAGATCTAAGTTCCTTCACTTACTCCAACCTCTACAAGAAAATACTAAGCAAGGTTTCAAGCTTCTCAGTACTTAAAGGAATTGGTAATAAAGCCCAACTCACTCAAAATGAACAAAAACAGTTGTATTCCTTTCAACACGGGTTCTATGAAATTTTCAGTTAGAGCTGCATTTCTCTCAGACACATCCACTACCAGCCAACGCTTTTCAGCTGAAAAGCCTCCAAATCACTCTACAAATGCAGCATCACTAAGAACTCTTCCCATCAGCTGGAAAATGTACAGGAGGTCAAAAATACTTTCTGCTATTTCTCCCGGTAAAAACAGGAGGCAGAGATGGGAAATCTGCCACTCAAAGTCTCTATACTACCAACCTGGACACTACACCAAAGCAAGTTCTTATATTATTGCCTTGGATCCTGAAGAAAATGTAGAAACATCGCAACATAACATGAAAGTTCTACCCACCTCCTGACCCTCTGGCTCAAACTGCCACAGCTGCACCGATTGCAATGAAGTGAGGACACTTTGATCAGCTGGGGGCTTGGCCACCATGCCAGCTTTACTTACCCCGAGCCATCTTGCTCCTTCGCTGTCAGTCTGCTGGATCTGCGCTCTTCTCAGGCTGTCGCAGTCAACAGCTCCTTCTTGTGCGTCTTCAGCTCCATCCTCAGTTGTGCTCTGCCAGGAAAAGGGCCAAGAGAAACAAGTCAGAGAGAAAGGAACATGGTCCCTGCACAAGCGCAGGCTGCAGACACCAGCATGCCAGCACCAGGATCTCACAACACCTCAACAACGCTCACTTCAGTTGCCACTTTTTAGCTGCCTTCAGTTACCTGGGCCTTTTTGGGCTTTTAACTGAAAGCAGAGAGGAGCTGAGTGCACAACTTACTGCACGAGTCAATGAAAGAGGTAAGAATTAAACCAGAGAGTCCAGATCTCCTGAACCCCACCACTAACAGCCGCTGTATTAACATGCTGATACATGTTGAGGAGCAAAGCACTAGAGAATTGAAAATAGATGTAACAATTAACTTCAGAAATACATATACTGGTCCCCCTGCAACCACATAATGCTTTTTCTTCATACATACCACTTGAATAATTAAAGTTTCAGGGCTTTACTGACTACCATAGCCTTAAGCACAGCAACAACTCAATTAGAAAGGATTTGAGTGCAGTGCAACCAAATCCTGGTTTGGGGAAGCTGGGGTTTGGGGTTTTTTTGGGGGTTACTTTTCTGGTTTTTTTTACCTCTTTTAACTCTAAAATATCCCTAAGTCATACAGAACTGTCTGTGCACCAGTGACTTGCCTCTTGAACGCTCTGTGGAACCTCCACATCTTCCCCAGGTTGGTTCCTCACATTTTCTTCCAGGCTCTGTGGAGTCTCCACGTCTTCTTCAGTTGGCTCGCTTGGAGTCTCCTCTGTGCACTCTGCAGTCTCTGTGTCTTCCTCTGTTGCCTTGCTTAGACCGTTCTCAACGCGCTCTGGAGTCTCTGCGTCTTTGTCTGATACCTTGCTTGTAGTCTCCACATCTTCCTCTCTTGTCTCGCTTAGAGTCTGCTCAATGCGCTCTGGAGTCTCCTCAACGCGCTCTGGAGGCTCCTCAGTACACTCTGGGCTCTCCACTTCTTCCTTGGTTGGCTTGGTCAGAGTCTCCTCAAGGCTGTGCAGAGACTCCACATCTTCCTCGTGTCTCTTCTGCCTGGGTGTCCTCCTCCTTGGTCTTCTCCAGCATCTCCAAAGAGACAGGTTCCGAAAGGGGAAGTTCCGAGCCTGTTAGAAAACAACGGAAAAACAGTTTTGAATTGCAGATAGCAACACATTTACTTTTAATGTCCTTGCAAAAGTACCAGGACAAGATCACATGAACCCTGAAATTCAGACACTATTACAATGCAAAAAATAGATAGGATCATAGAAACATTTTGGTTGGAAGAGACCATCGAGTGCAACCGTCAACCCACCCCTGGCACTGCCCCATGTCCCTCAGGACCTCATCTATGTGCCTTTTAAACCCCTCCAGGGATGGTGACTCCACCGCTGCCATGGGCAGCCTGTTCCAATGTCTAATAACCCTTTCACAGAATCCCAGAATCCCAGAATGTCAGGGGTTGGAAGGGACCTGGAAAGCTCATCCAGGAGCAGGAACACCCAGCTGAGGTTCCACAGGAAGGTGTCCAGGCGGGTTTGAATGTCTGCAGAGAAGGAGACTCCACAACCCCCATGGGCAGCCTGGGCCAGGCTCTGACACCCTCACCATGAAGAAGTTTCTTGTCAAATTTAAGAGGAACCTTTTGTATCTCAGTTTGTACCCGTTGCCCCTTGTCCTGTCACTGGTTTTCACCAAGAAGAGCCTGGCTCCATCCTCCTGACACTCACCCTTTACATATTTATAAACATTAATGAGGTCACCCCTCAGTCTCCTCTTCTCCAGCTCCAGAGCCCCAGCTCCCTCAGCCTTTCCTCACACGGGAGATGCTCCACTCCCTTCAGCATCTTGGTGGCTGCGCTGGACTCTCTCCAGCAGTTCCCTGTCCTTCTGGAGCTGAGGGGCCACAACTGGACACAATATTCCAGGTGCGGTCTCCCCAGGGCAGAGTAGAGGGGCAGGAAAACCTCTCTGACCTACTGACCACCCCCTTCTAACCCACCCCGGGTATCATTGGCTTCCTGGCCACAAGGGCCCAGTGCTGGCTCATGGTTTTCCTTCCTCAGTGTGATATATCACACTATATTTCAAATTTAATCTCTTTTTTTTAGCCATGCCTTTTAAGAAATGAGAAAGCATTACACAAATCCCTTTTATGAAGTGAAACTGCAAAAAGAACTATTACATTTTTTAGCACTAAAGGGACAATTTACCTGGGGAGGGAGGGCGGGCGGCGGGGCCCGGCTCGCTCATACCCGTCCGCAGCAGGGCCCGCAGCCGATCCCGCACATGGCGCTGTGTCCGCGTCCGCAGGCAGGGCTGCTGCCGGCTCCGCCAGCCCCGCACTCCCGCTCTCTCTCGCACCGACCGCTCGCCCCCACGCCAACGGCGGCGACGGCTCCGCCGGCACCACGGCGACCGGACGCGGCCTCGCGGCGGCACGCGCCGCCCGCAGCCGGCCAATCGCAGCTCGCCGCCGCTCCGCGCGCGCCCCCTTGCCCCGCCCTCAGCCCGCCCGCAGTCCGAGCCCTTGCTCAGCCGGACAAGGCGCCGGGAGCGGGACAGACGGACCGAGCCGGGAGCGTGGGCATCAGACTGTGCGTGGAACACAACGTGTGCTGCGGCAGAGCCCGGGGCGAGCGCTCCCGGAGCTGCTTCACGCACACGCACCACGCGCTGGGATTTTACTCCTGGCCCCTTAAAGATTCCTAGCACAATTGCTTACATACAGTTCTGAACTAGATATTCATTCTGTGGCTTAAAGTGTTAGTTCGTTAGTAGGCTCTTATTATGTAGTTGGTTAACCCTTTAAAATGTTATTTCCCTCTATCAATATAACTTCATAAACAAGTTTCCTAACTTTTTACATAGAACTTCACCACCTTTTCCTTTTCCAGGTTCAGAGCCCGTGCCCCATTTGGTTATATCTGTAAACATTAAACATCTTCTCAGCACGAACCACAGCTGCATTTCTCACAGTTCCCCTTTTTGCTTTTTATCCCATTGATTCGTGCTTTGACTTCAAAGTTAGCCAGCACCTGCCTAAAATCATTAATTTATACCCCGTTCCTTTTGCTGCCATTTCAGGATCGATAGGCATGGCTGAGATTTGCATGCCTTGGACTGCTGAATGTAGTAACTGAATAAAGCACGGGATCATGCATGGCACAAACAGTAAACGCAGAAATGCACATACTATCACGAACCCTATTTTCTTCCACCAGGCTACAGTTTCGAGACCAATATCCATTAGGTGGACCTGGCCACCAAGTGGGAGGAATAGAGGTACTTGACGAATTTGCCCTCAACGCTAACTGACAAGGGGTTCGTCCAACGTATTCAGTCATTTGAGACCCCCCACATATCCAGCACGAGGTGACATTTAATTCTCGGGCTGTCTTTTCCATAAGATCTATAAACAGGTTTTTCCCTGCTGTCGGTAATTGTAATCCTTTGTCTTTTTGCCTTATTTCCTCATACCAATCACTGCTGTTCTGTACCAATTGCTGTTGCTCTTGCTTTCCTTTTAATTCCTGAGTGGCACTCTTAACTAACTCCTCCTTCTACTGATCTTGCACTCCCCCTCCATCTGAATAGCCCCACTCACCACCTTGTGTAAAACAGATCCTCTGTTCTCCCCTAGGGCAGGAGGCAGAGCCTACAGCGAGTCCACCTTTCTCTAGGTTAGTTGCTACCCATAATTCCTGCCCTTGGATTTCACACTTCTCCAATTTTGTTCTATCATAACATCCAGAATTAATAGGAGCGTGATAATGTAGAACATACTGGGTTAGTCTCCCTATTCTCACACGCTCGTAGCAGTTGGTACAGGGATTGGCCAGGCTAAGTTGGGAACAATAAGTCACCACTGCTAGCAAGGGGATCAGGTCCAGGGTTCTGCACCCTCTGCCTCTCTGGCCGAGCAGGTTGCAGCCGCAGCCGAGTTCGTCATCTTCTCGGCAGCAAGGGCCGTGTCCCCGCCTTTCCTATTTTTGCCGTTAGCGTGGCGATTATCGTTTCCCAACTCTTGGCCTTCACTTCCCAGGAACAACAGGAGCAACACGGAATGTGGTTTCTCTGTCTGCGCTCTGTTCTCCTCATCACTGGTGGGCTCTAAATTCCCATTCACCCCTTCAGTAAATACCTCCCACCATTCTCCGCTATTCTTTTTCTATTCTTCCAGCGGCAACTGGAATCCTCAACCGAGCCCCAGTTTCCTTATCTTCTGTTCTTAGACATTTCTTACACAATCCTGTCGGTAAGTTTCCTTTGTGGATATGCTTATACCACAGTCCATTTACAACCTAAACATCAAATATAAAATGAGAATTACATATACAACTCGGTTCAACACATTTAGCTATTAAGCCATTCTCATTTTCGTTTATACTGGGCATTCACATCAATAACACTAATAGTAGTTACATCACCAATCCCGTGTCAACTTCAATTTCAGTTCCCCTGGTTCTTGAGTTACTTTCCAGGTTCTTTCTTCCGTCAGGGCTCCTCTAACTCGAGAGACGCGTGTCCATCCTTTCCCTGCCCTCCCAACAGCTGTTTCTGTAGTTAACAAAACAAGAAAAAGGCCCCTCCCATCATGGGGTTGGAGTTTCTTCTATCCAGGTTTTCATTAGTGTTGCCCCCATATCTACCAAAAATTCTACTTGTTTGTTCATTTGGGTTTCTTCTTCCCAATGCGGTGAGCACCACCCAGGCTGCTCACCCAGAAGGACTAAAACTGCTTCCCAGTGCAACCCCAAACACCCTTCACTTCAGCAGGTGACCGCACTTGTGCTTTCAGCTCCTGGGCTGGTGCTGTCCGGGCTTTCCCTGCTCAGCACTGACTGTGTTTTGGGAAGGCAGGAGCCAGTGCAAACCCTTCTCCGCTGTTCTGCTCTTTTTCTGCTATTTTTCCCCTTTCCTGTGAAGCTCAGCTGCTCCATGAGTTATTGTGTTCTCCTGTGAGCGTGGGGTTTGTCCTCTGCTGTGGAGCACGAGAGCAAAGCCCCCGGAGCCCCGGCTGGTGCAGACCCCGCAGCGAGGGTGACAGACCCGGAGCCAGGAGCAGTTTCCCCAGGGTGAGGAGCAAGTGGAGCTGCTCACACCAAGGTCACAGGCAGGGTTGGTGCACGTCACCGGTTCTAAGGCTGTCACCAGAACCTGACAACCTGACAACAGTGTGCTGTCTCCCCGGGCAGTTTAAGTACAACCAGAACGCAAGAGGCAGCTTAAATTCGGGGTCGTCTTTTTGCCAGGAGCAACAAATGCCGTGATGGAGACAACGGGGAAAAGGTGGAAACTCTCAGACCGCGGTGCAGTCTCAGAGAGGAAAAGAGATGAACGAGACACTGAGGAGCGGGAAGAGTTGACGTATTTATCATAGAAACATTAAAGGTTATAGACAGATGGAATGTTACACGAAGATCAAATATTTAAATACATTCGCTCCAGACACAAAATAGTGTTAAAAAGTTCATCTATTTATTATAGTGTCCTGGTTCTGTTAAAAACAAGTTTCTCTTTTAGTGAATTTGCCTGTCAGCTAAAGCCTTCATGTCAGCTGCATTTTCCTGGAGAACCCAACACATGTTTTGGTTAAACCCAGCAAGGGAATGCAAACTTATTGATAAGCACGGATGGACATCTCGCGAGGGGGGCAATGAGAAAACTGATGACTGAGAGACTGACCAACGGTGAATAACATTCCGTTCACATGAATACTTCATAGAAAAGTGGGAGATCACGAGGATCTCGCCCCTTTTCCCTTTTTTTCCTCATGGCCGACATTAGGAGAGGACCTTGCTGGCCGTCCCTGCGAACTGAGGCCAGTGACAGACTGAATCCAGCTCCGGTTGGCTACAGAGTCTGATCCAGGACTTTGGGTGCTGGCTCTGCAGTTGCTGAGACTTACAAGATTGGTTTTGTATATTTTGTATTATTTTCTCTATTCTTATCGGTAGCATCAGTAAAACATCTTTAACTTTTCCAGCTCTCTTCTCTCTGTGCTTCTTTCCCTCTTGATCGCCTGTCCTGAGTGGGAAGGGGGGAGAGGGAGGGGCAAAAGGGGGAAGTGGGGGGGAGAGGAGGTTGACAACACATCTGCCAGGGTTTGATTGTCACCCCGCAATCCTAACCCTCGACAGATAATTGGCGCCCAACGTGGGGCCAGAGAAAGGGGTAAATTTGGAGATTTTTGGCTTTTCTCCTGCTCTGACGTACCTTCCAATTTTCTTGGCACGGTGCCAACTCATAGAGTTGTGATACTCGCGCGTCTGTTTGCTTCGGATATTATTTAGTGGTATTAAGACAAAGTGAATTACATTGACTTAAAGATGTTGTGGCATGAGTTGTATCAGTTATTTTCTACATTGTGCTCGCTGATCCCATATCTGTGTTGGTGTTTCTTTCTGAATCGAAGTATTCATTCTATAACAACAAGAAACTGGACAGCGGTCATGATGATCCTGTGTGGTACGGCACTGGTTTATTTCATTATACTGCAGCCGCTAATGAATTTCTACTCGATTTTGCTTTACCTTGAAAAACCTCCAGGAGAGATTAAAGAGCAGAATGGCTCTATATTTGCTAATTGGTCAAGCGAATCTTTAGAAAGGCTGACTAACAATACTTTTGTGTTTTCGCTAGGACAGTTTGCAAATGTTTTAGAGAACTTTGAATATCCTTGGAGCTTTGATAGAACTGTGATGGTGTTATCTGGTTTGCTGAATGTGTGTCAGTTTGTGTTACTGTTAAGAGAAATGAGGTTCAGCAGGAGGTTTGCGTCTCTTTTTAGTCCTGAGATTTGCGGTGCGCCTTCGGAAGCTTTAGCAAAAAGCACTCCTGGCCGCTCGAGAAAAGGCAAAACAGCCAAAGCTGCTGCTGCAGCCACTGCCCCCCAACCGCGGCTTCGCAGGCTGAAGCTCCAGCTCCTCCGCATTGCTCCTCTGCCAAGGGCGCTGCAGATAACGTTACTTCTCCAGCCTCAAAGGCTGACAAGGCAGCCCCCCCGCCTTCACACACTGGACACTGTTGCTGCTGTAACCACAGCAATCACTGTGACAGTCATTCAGACTCTGGAAATGAATCAGATGATGGTGAACCCATATCAGCATCAGTTGCTGTTTGTAAGAAAGTCACTAGAAAGACCACCCGTGCAGCAGGTGATGGCACAGGGCCAACATCAACCCAAGGGGCATCATCAGGACAGGGAGGAGATGAAGTGACCACCACTCAGTCCTTTTCTCCAGGTGAGCTGAGAGACCTGCGAAAAGACTTCAGTCGTCGTGAAGGCGAGAATATTTTAACCTGGCTGCTGCGATGCTGGGACAACGGGGCAGAAACAATTGAATTAGAAGGTGGTGAAGCCAGGCAGCTGGGATCTCTGTCAAAAGATTCCACCATTGATAGGGCAATTTCAAGAGAGTCTAATGCCGCTACTCTCTGGACCCGACTCCTGCAGCTATGAAAGTCAGATTTCCCTACAAGGAAGATTGTATATCCAAGTTAGGGAAATGGAATACTATGGAGAGAGGTATCCAGTTCCTGAGAGAATGAGCTGTGCGAGAGATCATCTATCTAGGACCAAACAGCCAAGAGGGGACAGACCCAGATAGAATCAATTGTACAAAATCTATGTGGCGCAGATTTGTACAAAGTGCACCACCTGCATATGCTAAGTCATTGGCAGGAATGGTCTGGTCGGCTAGAGGTGCACAAGAAATTAATGAAGTGATTGAGCAGCTCCGGTACTTTGAGGACAGCCTTGCTGGTTCTCTACGGGCTTGTGTCTCCGCTGTGGAGAAACTGTGTGAAAAATCTGATGACCGGTTTGAAAAGCTGCTGCAAGAAATCCAAGAGCTCAGAGCAGACTCGTACCGTTCACGACCTGCACAAACCTATGTTTCAGCTGTTAGGAGAAGGCGTTTCCAATCTCGAGAGAGAGGGCAGAGACAGCCCACAAAAAGAGGTTCACTGTGGTTCTTCCTACATGAGCAGGGAGAAAACATGAATAAGTGGCATGGAAGGCCGACCTCAGAACTTCAGGAACGAGTACGTGAGATAAAAGGAAAAACTCCTAGGAAGGTGGCTGCTCCAGTTTACAAAAGGAGCAGAAGAGATTCTGATGCTCTTGAAGGAACCTCTAATTCACACCCAGAGACTGTGCAAAACAGAAAATAGAGGTGCCCTGCCTCCAACCAGGTGGAGGAAAGGGATAACAGAGTTTATTGGACTGTACAAATACTATGGCCTGGTACAACACAACCCCAGGAGTACAAAGCTTTAGTGGACACTGGTGCTCAGTGCACAATAATTCCTTCTAATTATAAAGGAATGCAATCCATCAATATTGTTGGAGTGACTGGGGGATCCCAGGAACTGACTGTTGTAGAGACTGAAATGAGCCTAACTGGAAAAAAATGGCAAAAGCATCCCATTGTGACTGGTCCAGATGCTCCGTGCATCCTTGGCATAGACCACCTCAGGAGAGGGTATTTTAAGGACCCAAAAGGGTATAGGTGGGCATTTGGTATAGCAGCTGTGGACACTGAGAAAATTGAACAACTGTCTCATTTACCGGGTCTTTCAGATGACCCCTCTGTTGTAGGACTGCTGATGGTTGACGATCAGCAGGTGCCAATTGCTACCACGACGGTGCATCGCCGGCAATATCGCACCAGTCGAGACTCTTTGATTCCTATACAGAAGCCGATCCGTCAATTGGAAAGCCAGGGTGTGATCAGTAAGACCCGCTCACCTTTTAACAGCCCAGTCTGGCCAGTGCGTTAGTCTGGTGACGAGTGGAGACCAACTGTAGGCTATCGTGGCCTGAATGAAGTTACAGCACACTGAATGCTGCTGTGCCTGACATGCTAGAACTGCAATTTGAACTGGAGTCAAAGGCAGTGAAGTGCGATGCTACAATTGACATTGCTCATGCATTTTCTCTATTCCTGCAGCAGCAGAGTGCAGGCCGCAGTTTGCTTTCACCTGGAGGGGCATCCAGTATACATGGAATCGCTTGCCCCAGGGGTGGAAACACAGTGCTACCATCTGCCATGGGCTGATCCAGACCACGCTGGAGCTAGGAAAAGCTCCAGAACACTTGCAATATATTGATGACATCATCGTATGGGGCGACACAGCGAAAGAAGTCGTTGAGAAAGGTGAGAGAATAATTCCTATTCTTTTGGATGCTGGTTTTGCCATAAAACGAAGCAAGGTCAAGGGACCTGCACGGGAGATCCAGTTTTTAGGAGTAAAATGGCAAGATGGCCGTCGTCAGATCCCAATGGAGGTGATCAACAAAACTGCAGCAATGTCTCCACCTACTAATAAAAAGGAGACACAGACTTTCTTGGGCGTTGTAGGTTTTTGGAGAATGCACATTCCTGACTACAGCCACATTGTGAGCCTCTCTATCGAGTGACTCGTAAAAAGAACCAATTTGAGTGGGGCCCTGAACGCCAAGCCTTTGAACAAATGAAGCGTGAGATAACTCATGCGGTGGCCCTTGGACCAGTTTGGACTGGACCAGATGTTAAAAATGTGCTCTACACCGCAGCCGGAGATAATGGACTTACCTGGAGCCTCTGGCAGAAAGCACCAGGAGAAACCCGAGGTCGACCCGTAGGTTTTTGGAGTCGAGGATACAAAGGATCTGAGGCCAACTGTACCGCAACTGAAAAAGAGAGACTGGCAGCATATGAAGGAGTTGGAGCTGCTTCAGAAGTGATGGGCACTGAAGCACAGCTCCTCCTGCACCTCGACTGCTGGTGCTGAGCTGGGTGTTCAAAGGGACGGTTCCCTCTCCACATCATGGCACCGAAGTTACATGGAGTAAATGGATTGCACTGATCACGCAATGAGCTCGGATTGGAAGTCCCAACCGTCCAGGGATATTAGAAGTGATTACAGACTGGCCAGAAAGCAAAGACTTTGGGATGTCTGCAGATGAGGAGGAAGTAAAACGTGCTGAAGAAGCACCACCATATAATCCGCTTTCAGAGACTGATAAGCAGTGTGCACTGTTCACAGGTGGATCCTGTCGTCTGTAGGAAAACATCGAAGGTGAAAGCTGCTGTGTGGAGTCCCACACGACAAGTTACAGAAGCCACTGAAGGACAAGGTGAATCCAGTCAGTTTGCAGCAGTGAAAGCCATCCAGCTGGCTTTGGACATTGCCGAACGAGAGAAGTGGCCAATACTTTACCTCTATACTGACTCATGGATGGGAGCAAATGCCTTGTGGGGGTGGCTACAGCAATGGAAGAAAAGCAACTGGCAGCGCAGAGGTGAAACCATTGGGAACCACGCTGTGGCAAGACATTGCTGCTCGGCTGGAGAGCCTGCCTGGGGAAGTTGGTCATGTAGATGCTCATGTGCCTGAAAGTCAAGCCACCGAGGAACATCGAAACAACCAACAAGCAGATCAAGCTGCTAAGATTAAAGTAGCTGAGGTGGACTTGGACTGGCAACATAAAGGTGAACTTTTCCTAGCTCGGTGGGCCCATGGTGCTTCAGGGCATCAAGGCAGAGATGCAACATACAAATGGGCTCGTGATCGAGGGGTGGATTTAACTATGGACACTATTTCACAGGTTATTCATGAATGTGAAACTTGCGCCGAAATCAAACAAGCAAAACGGTTAAAGCCTGTATGGTATGGGGGCGATGGTTAAAGTATAAGTATGGAGAAGCTTGGCAGATTGATTATATTACACTTCCACAAACACGCCAAGGTAAGCGCTATGTACTTACAATGGTGGAAGCAACCACTGGATGGTTGGAAACATCTGCCGTACCTCATGCTACAGCCCGAAATACCATCTTGGGCCTTGAGAAGCAAGTCCTTTGGTGGCCGGGTACGCCAGAAAGAATTGAATCAGACTATGGTACTCATTTCAAAACCAGTATTATAGACAATTGGGCCAAAGAACATGGTATTGAGTGGGTATATCATATTCCATATCATGCACCAGCCTCTGGGAAAATTGGAAGGTACAATGGTTTGTTAAAAACTACACTAAAGGCACTGGGTGGTGGAGCCTTTAAAAACTGGGATTCACATTTAGCAAAAGCCACTTGGTTGGTCAACACCAGGGGATCAACCAATCGAGCCGGGCCTGCCCAATCAGAAATTCTATGGACTGTGGAAGGAGATAAAGTCCCTGTAGTACACATGGAAAATATGTTAGGAAAGGCAGTCTGGGTTCCTCCTGCCTCAGGCACAGGCAAACCTATTCGTGGGATTGTTTTTGCCCAGGGACCTGGCAGCACCTGGTGGGTGATGCTTAAGGATGGAGAAGTTCGGTGTGCACCTCAAGGGGATTTGATTTTAGGTGAAAATATGCAATGCTGAACTGTATGATGTGAATTGCTGCACTAACAATGTTTAATAAGTGTCTTTCAGATCAAGACAATGGTGATGAAACCAGCGCTGGCTTCTTCGAGTGGCGCCCGACACCTTCTTGGAAGTTGGTGTCCTTAACCCACCAACAGGGGTCATGAGATGCACTTGGACCATTTTCCCTGCCCTGGGAGACTGTGGTGACAAAATGAACTTAATGAACTTTTCAAAGGATGGTCCACTGATTAATTACTCCTGTGTATATATGTACATATGTATGTATATATATAGTAGTAGTGATTAATTAGATTGTATTGATAGATTGTATTGCTAAGGTTTAAGTATTCAGTGAATGTCATATTATAAGGGGTGGAATGTCCTGGTTTTGTTAAAAACAAGTTTCTCTTTTAGTGAATTTGCCTGTCAGCTAAAGCCTTCATGTCAGCTGCATTTTCCTGGAGAACCCAACACATGTTTTGGTTAAACCCAGCAAGGGAATGCAAACTTATTGATAAGCACGGATGGACATCTCGCGAGGGGGGCAATGAGAAAACTGATGACTGAGAGACTGACCAACGGTGAATAACATTCCGTTCACATGAATACTTCATAGAAAAGTGGGAGATCACGAGGATCTCGCCCCTTTTCCCTTTTTTTCCTCATGGCTGACATTAGGAGAGGACCTTGCTGGTCGTCCCTGCGAACTGAGGCCAGTGAGAGACTGAATCCAGCTCCGGTTGGCTACAGAGTCTAATCCAGGACTTTGGGTGCTGGCTCTGCAGTTGCTGAGACTTATAAGATTGGTTTTGTATATTTTGTATTATTTTCTCTATTCTTATTACTAGCATTAGTAAAACATCTTTAACTTTTCCAACTCTCTTCTCTCTGTCCTTCTTCCCCTCTTGATCGCCTGCCCTGAGTGGGAAGGGGGGGGAGGGAGGGGCAAAAGGGGGAAGTGGGGGGGAGAGGAGGTTGACAACACATCTGCCAGGGTTTGATTGTCACCCCGCAATCTTAACCCTCGACAGTATGTGACTAAGTTGTATAATAAGGTATGGTCTGAATCAGCTGTTTGAAGCCAGCTTTGGGTGCGAACCCCTGGTTTCCCAGCGCTGAAATAAAGCACCGCATAGAACTACGTCCGTGGTTATGTGTCCTGATTGCTAACATCAGGTTCCGTGTCTCGCATGGGAAAAGCAACATTTCTGCTTTGCTGTAACGTGGGGGAGCCCCTCGCTGCCCCCCAATTGGCTTGTGGGAGTCAGCAGCGTGGAAGGGAGTTAAAGCCTTGGAGCAAATGTCCTGCTTGCACTGAGAGCCCGCGGCCACCAGCCAAAATACCCTGGGTCTGTCCCCGCGGGGCAGCCACCCCCTGGCTCAGCACCGCCTTGTCCTCTGAGTCCCTGCAGCAGGACGAGCAGCTCAAGTGCCTCCAGGCCAGCATCATGCAGCTCCAAAAGGACTATGAGAAGTTCAGCTCGGCCCTTGCAAACCTCCAGCAGGATCGCCAGCAGGAGCAGAAGGACATCAAGGTGGGTGGCTGTAACCCGCAGGCAGAGCCCAGGCTGGGACCCCAAGGGATCTGTCCCCCTGCCACCCTGCTCGCAGCCCTGCACAGCTTCCCGATGCCTTTCCTGGAGGTTTCTGATGGGGTGGGGTGGGGAGGGGAGGCAGGGGGTGCTCGGCTGGCCGGGGGCAGCTCCGACCCTGCCGTGGCGTCACGGGCTGCTGTCTGCCTTGGGAGGCTCTGTCCCAGGCCCTGGAGAGGCTCAAGAATCAGAAAGCAGACAAGGAGCAGCTGCTGGTGCTGGGAATCGATGAGGTAGGGGCTCGAGGGGCCCTGGTGCCAGCCAAGGGTGTCCTGGGCAGGGTGACAAACGCCCGTTGTCCCTTGGGTGCCGGCTGGCAGAACCAGCCAGGGGGAGGGAGGATTTCCAGCCCAGCTGTGGGTCCCTTGCCACGTCCCTCTGTGACCCCGAGTGCCTTTGGCTGGTGGGACCAACCATACGGGGGTGATGGGGTGAACAGGGCCACGTAGCCACTTCTCCCTCTCGCGTTGTCCCTGCATCCTGTCCCCACCGCTCTCCCGCCTTTCCCCGTTGCTAGAAAGCAGACAAAGCCGCCCTGGCTGACAAAGTCAGTCGCAGCCAGTTTGAGGCGTGCGAGGAGCGGCTGAACAAGGCGATGGAGGAGGTGACGAGCCGGGTGACGGGCCAGGAGGAGGGCTGGCACCGGTTCCAGAAAGAGCTGCAGAGACAGATGGACTGCAAGGTGAGGGCTCGTCCCCTCCACGCAGAACTGGCACCTCGGGGGCCTGGCAGCCTAAGGCAGCATCCTTGCGAGGGTGCCCCCTCCGGGCTGTCCCCCTGGGGACCGCCATGTCCCATCCTGGGGTAGATGGCTGAGGGTGTCACCCGTCCACAGCTGGACCGCCGGGAGCTGGGGGCGTTCCGGGAGCAGCAGGAGGAGCGGTGGAAGAGCCTCAGCGGGCAGCTCCAGAAGGCGCTGCAGCCAGAGCGTGACGATGCCGCTGGGATTAGGAAGTGAGTGCGATGGGGACAGCGGTGGCTTTGGCAGTGCCGGCCCTGTTCCTGCTGGCTGTCCCAGCTCGTGCCGCTGTGGTACCCTGGCGTGGGAGCCGAGTGGGCAGTGCCCCTGGGGGTGCTGAGCAAGTGGCTGTGCCTTGTGCTCCTGCCAGCTGCAGCTTCCCAGCGATGGAGGGGGCACAATGAGGGGGCACGTGTGGGAGGAGCCCTCCCGAACCAATCTTGGGGGGTGGGTGCAGAGGCTTTTTGTGGCAGGGGACGGTGTGCAGGTGGGGCTGTGCCCCCCAGGAGCTCCCCAGCCCTTTTCTACCCTCTCCAGGCAGCTGCTGCCTGGTTTCCATTGCCTGTCCTGCGACCGGCCCCTCCACACGCTGGCGCCTGGACCGTGAGTAACTGCCCCCGACCCCTCCCTGGCGTCGAGTGACACATGGGGTGCCACCTGCCGGGCACTGAGCACCCCGTGTCCTGTCCCACAGGGAGCGGACGGGCGAGTGCAGGTACCCCACTGTTCCGCGGAGCTGCGGGGGCCCACACACCCTCACGCCCCCGCGCTTCCAGCCCCACCGCCCAGCACCCCACAGCCGTCCCCACCCAGCGCCCGCAGCCCCAACAAGGTAGGGATGACGGAGGTGGGGAGGGGGATGCTGAGCCTGCGGGGGGATCCATCCGTGCCTCAGTTTCTCCAGGGAGAGCTGGCTGGGGGAGGGTTGCTGGGGGATGCGGAACGGGGCCCCGTGTTTGGGTCACACGCTCTCCCCTTCCCAGAAGGACGCGATGCAGCTGTCGGGCCAGGACAGCACTGATGGGAACCGGCAGGACGAGCAGCTCTCCATGGTGGGGGGCTCTCAGCTGCCCACAACGCCAAGGGCCACCCCAGACACCACGACCTCGAGGAGCCGGCCCGGTATGGCCCTGTCAGGGCACCGGGGGGCAGAGGACACCCTGCTGTCTGGGGGGACGGGTCTGTGCCCGCAGCTGGGCAGGGCGGGACGGGGGTCTGGGGTCTGGGCTGGGATGTGGGGGCAGCACGGGCTGCTGGGGCAGCCGCTCCTCGTGGTGGAGCTGGAGGGAGCTGGGGGGACATGGGGGGTGGTGCTGGCAGTGTGGGACAACAGCCTGCGTGCTTCAGGGTGGGGGAAGGACCCTGTTTGTGGGTGTCTGTGGCTGACCCTGCCCCTCGCCCCCAGGCACCCCCTCCTCGCTGCTCTCGGCCGTGCTGCTGCACCAACCAGTCCCGTCTCCCAGGCGCTTCACCCTGGCACCGAGTCTGCTGCCGCCCATCCAGCCCCCCCGCAGTGAATCACTCCCTGACAGCCGGGCAGGACAGGGGTCCCGGCCCCGGTCCCACCGCCCCGGGCGCTGAGCAGGCAGCGGCTGCAATAAATGGCGATGGGCAACCAAGCGCCGCTGTGGTCTGAGTGGGGGTCCCTGGGGCAGGATGGCAGAAAGCCCCACTGTGTTTGCTTTTCAGGAGAAAAATAAGCGCTAAAAAGGCACTTTGGGGGTGCCCAGGTGGATCCGGTGGTACCCAGGGCCCCCCCAGAGGGAGCACTGGCAGCAAACCGGTGGGCACCAGGGCAGAGCCAGCAAAGGCCCATCCTGCACCCCGGGTGGGGCTGAGGTGTCCATGGGCTTCAGAAACACCCCCTGGGACTAACTGGGGGGACGGGGTGAGGGGGTAACCAGGGGGCTGTGCAAGAAGCCGGGCTGACTGTCGGCAGCCGGAGGAGGGGAGCGCTTTGCTCTGGGTCGGGGGACCCAGAACTGGGGGGACGCAGCAGCTCCGCGCCCCGCCCCGGGGGGCCCACAGCCCCATGTCGCAGCACTTTGCAGCCGCAGGAAAGCGCCCGGCACTTCCGGTTGATGGGCGCTCTGGTCACGCCCACAGCCCTCGGCTTACAGACGTTTAGTGAAACGCCTGGGAGCTGAGAAGCTTCTGGAGCACTGACCGTATACGGGCCCAGCTCGGATTCCCTTGGGCTTGACAAGGAGGCTGTGGGACCTTCCGGCGGTTTCGGTGCGGGGCTGCGGGCGGAGCGTTGTCCTCAGACTGCGGACCCTGCGGGAGCATCCCGGGGAGAGCCCCCCCCACCCCGCCGGCCGGTGGTTGTGTCTGCTGGGGACCCTGCGGAGCCGCCAGCTTTCGTGAGT